>NC_133654.1:5983906-6315963 GCF_009905375.1 Apium graveolens
GCTCCTCATTGCCCTGAGCAGCCAACAGTTGATAGGCTGTCACAGGATGAGTAAAAGTGCAGCATCCAAGGAAATGTTATCAATTACAGCTTTGTAATGTTGCTGAAATTGGTCTTTCCTTTTCAGATCATCCACTCATTGAACCATGAGCAATGGCTGGTTCCACCTTGTATCAACTGTACCTGCTTTTCTTCTTTTTCTCTATGTTCTTGCATCAGGGGTCCCCCTGGCTCACACATCTCACTCCCTCACCTCACCTTCTAAGGTGGTACTCCACTCACTGACTTTTGCCAGCTGGAATAAATAGCATGCATTTTTGTGCTCTCAATCTCTCCTTTGCCTGGGAGCAACCCAGCCTCTCACTCAAATTTTCACTCCCTGCCCTCAATCCTAAAAGTGATTGCACAGTATTCATGTCTTCTACACTTGGAATCATTTCAGTTATTTGTGTAGAGACTATCAACGGATGTGGAATATCCGTTGAAGTTGAAACTGTTGTTACCAACGGATAACTGCTGTTAAGCTTATCCGTTGAAGAGCAAACACTTGTCAACGGATGAGTGATATCCATTGAAGAAGGAAAAGAAGATGAAATTGAAAGTGATATAACTGTTGAATCTGTATAGATGATTTGATATGTGTTGATACAGATCCTTCAATTATATCTGAAAGAATTTGCGGGTGATCCAACAAATCATCTAAAAGATGCTGATCACCTGTATTTGAGTGGGGCTTCTCCCTGAGTTGTAAAGAGGGAGAATCAGGAATTGATGGGAATAGCATATCCACATCCAGAGATGGTGAAGAAGTATTTGGGTGATTGATGTGTAGTTATTGTGAGAGAAGGGGCTGTGACTCCCAATTTATTGGAGTCACATCAAACTGAGTTTGAGAAGGCACAGAGACAGATGAGTGTATCTGTGGCAGTGTGTGCACCCTGTGTAGAAGATTGGGTTCTAGCCTTCTTTCTTCTAATAAAGGCTTTTGTAGGTGAGTGTTTGGCTTTAGTGTCCCTCCCTCTTTTGTTCTGTGTTCCTGGATGGGAACTCTTTGTCAATAGTAACATCCTTTTGGGAGGATGCTACTAGGGATGTGCTAGAGACCTTTTCAACCACCACAGCTTTTTGAGAAACTGGGGCTTGGCTAGCTTGGGAAGCACTCAACTCTCCTTCCTTATCCTGGGGGGTTTCTTTGATTGTTCACCCCTCCCCTCACCACTCACACCCTGATCACTTCCCTCAGGGTTAATGGTTGTTGGTTACAACTGTTGGTCTTTTGAGAAACAACAGAGGTGGTTTCTTTGTCTTGGATTTTGAAAGTTTGGATTTGGTGACCTTGGTAGAAATCTGTTGGGGCATTGACACAGATTTCATGGCCACACTAGCAAGATAAAGAAATAGAGGGGGTTGGAAGAAGTAGGAGTTGTAGAAGCAATTACCTCACCTACCTGGGGTGCATTCATGATTGGTAAATATACCAATTGCACACTGCTGTTAAGATCCATTCTCTTCAAGTCTGCAAGAACTCTTTTCTCTTGTGCCCAGCACTTGAGTTTATTATTCTCATTGATTATGACTAAACCTTCAGCAACATGGTTAGCCAATAACATAAAGAATCTAGCATAATAGATGTTATTAGGTCTATTAGCTTTGTTACCCTAATCTAGTACCTAATTCTAGCAATCACATAGTTGCTAAAGTTAAAGTACCTATCAGAAACAAGCATATAGAACATGTTAACAAGAGATGAAGTTATGGCATCAAAATTACTAATTTTCCCAGAGAAAACCTTTATGAAGGCATCCCCAAGAAAACTCCATTCTTTCCTAAGGCCTTTTCGTCTAATACCCCCTAAATTAGCAGAGTTAAGAGAGTAACCTATGGAATCTAACATGCCTGGATACATCACTATCAGTGTGTGGTGTCATGGCATTGTTCTCAGGTAATTTAAAACATGCTTGTAAGTCATCACAGTTATACAGTAATGATTTTTACCTTTGAGAGTGAAGGAGATAGTCATATCCATGGAGTTGAACTCAGCAGTTGTCCAAATCTCCTCAACTACTTCACAGAAAATCGTTGGGGCTTCCAGCATTGCATAGCTAAGTTACAGTTTTTGATGAAGTCCATCATTTGTGTGATAATCTGAGTGGCTTCATTCATTCTCTACCAGAGCTATGAAATTATTCTTCTCGTAGATGAACCCAGATTGAGACATAATCTTCACGACTGGTGCCATTGTTGTGAGTAGAAATTGCAGAGAATAACTTGAGGGTTTTGGCAGAGAGGAAAATGGTAAATGCTTGAATTCTAAGAAAGCGTTAAAGTAATAATGAACAATCAGAAGGGCCTTATATGCTTTTAAAAAAAAAATAAATAAAGGATTAATCAATAAATAGGTGTTAGTGAATTTCAGCCGTTTAAGAATAAACTGTAAGTATTCTAATAACTACCTTAAACCAATACATACAGATGTATGTATGGTATCAACGGTTAAGAAAATAGAATCAACGGCTGTGAAACACCTCAAACGTCTGATGTGACATTTCAACGGATAATGTAAATTGTCATCCGTTGAAAGGTACATTCAGCTTTATCCGTTGACGGATAAAAGTTCCAGAGATATACTGTGTCTTCCACGGATAATGAATATCCGTTGATAGAGCAATTTTGACTTTCAACGGATAGGGAACATCCGTTGATGGAATAAACTTTGTTTAAAAAAGTCAAATTTGTTCTAGCAACTAATATATTCAGGCTCCACATCAAATTGCAAAGAAGGACATGAATTTTAAGAGTAATTAAGCATACCTAGCTCACTTACAATCTTGTGAATGTTGATTCATCAAGTGGCTTGGTAAAATATGTCAGCAATTTGTTGTTCACTTGGAACAAAATGTAGTTCTACTGTACCATTCATGACATGCTCCCTGATGAAGTGGTACTTAATATCAATGTGCTTGGTCCTTGGAGTGCTGCACAGGATTCTCTGTTATGGCTATGGCACTTGTGTTGTCACAAAAGATAGGTATTCTATCAACATGAAGTCCATAATCAAGGAGTTGATTCCTCATCCATAACATTTGAGAACAGCAACTTCCAGCAGCAATGTATTCAGCCTCAGCTGTAGAAGTAGAGGACTGAATTTTGCTTTTTGCCTAAACCATGATACAAGCTTGTTTCCCAGGAATTGACAGGAGCCTGTTGTACTTTTCTGTCTATTTGCAACCTGCATAGTCTGCATCTGAATAACCAATTAGATCAAGCCAGATTCTCTAGGATACCAAATTCCTAAATTTGGTGTACCCTTGAGATATCTGAAAATTCTCTTGATAGCAATTAAGTGAGACTCCCTAGGATCAGCTTGAAATCTCGCACACAGACATGTAGCAAACATTATATCTGGTCTGCTAGCAGTTAAATATAAAAGTGAACCAACCATGCCTCTATAACTTGTAATGTCCACAGACCTTTCAGTCTTATTTAATTCAAGTTTTGGTGGCAGTGGCCATGGGAGTTTTTGCAGATGAACATTCCATTAAGTCAAACTTCTTTAAAAGATCATGAATATATTTAGTTTGACTAATGAAAATTCCATTACTAACTTGTTTAATTTGTAAACCAAGAAAATAGGTTAGTTCTCCCATTAGGCTCATTTCATAATTACTTTGCATTAGCTTAGCAAACTTCTTACAAAGATTATTATCTTTAGAACCAAATATTATGTCATCTACATAAATTTGAACAAGTATACTAGAGCCATTAACATTCTAAAGAAGAGAGTTTTATCAACAGTACCTCTAGTGAAGTGATTCTCCAAAAGAAATTTTGATAATGTTTCATACCAGGCTCTAGGTGCTTGCTTCAGTCCATAGAGTGCTTTCAACAGATAATACACATAGTCTGGAAAATTTGGATCTTCAAATCCTGGAGGTTGACTTACATAGACTTCTTCCTCTAATTTCCCATTTAGAAATGCACTCTTGACATCCATTTGATAGACTTTGAAATTGGCATGGGCTGCATAGGCTAGAAAGATTCTGATAGCTTCAAGTCTTGCAACAGGAGCATATGTCTCATCAAAATCTATTCCCTCTTGCTGAGAATAGCCTTTAGCAACCAATCTGGCTTTATTCCTTATGATAATGCCATTTTCATCCATCTTATTTCTGAATACCCATTTTGTATCAATAGGACTCTTGTTCTTTGGTTTGGGTACCAGCTTCCAAACTTGGTTTCTCTCAAATTGGTTTAGCTCTTCCTGCATAGCTAATATCCAATCTGGATCCAATAAGGCTTCTTCCACTTTCTTAGGTTCCTCCTGAGATAGAAAACTACTATACAGACATTCATCTTGAGTAGCTCTTCTTGTTTGCACTTTAGATGATGCATCACCAATGATCAGTTCAAAGGGATGATTCTTGGTCCATTTCCTTTGAGGTGGAAGATGAGCTCTAGATGAGGTGATCTCAGTATTGTCATGATGTGAGATAGAGTTTTGATTAGTTGAAACTCCCCCTGAGTTGTTGGTCCTTTGCAGGGAACTTGGAGTTCCATCAATTAATGATGTAAATTGATTATCAGTTGATGAGCTATGATCAACGGATGTTTCATTAAGTACTTCAACGGATGATGCACAATGTCTTTCAACGGATGCTGAATTTTGTGCATTATCCAGGAGCAAATTTTGTATTCCTTTTGAAGTGTCGTCTCCATCAATCTCTTCTTCACTATCATCACAATATATTTCAATATTGTCAAATTTGAGTCTCTCATAATGTTCCTCATCTGTTAGTCCATCAATCTTTTTATCATCAAACACAACATGCACAGATTCCATAACAATGTTGGTTCTTAGATTGTAGACCCTATAAGATTTTCCAGCTGAATAACCAACAAATATTCCTTCATCAGCCTTTGCATCAAACTTCCCTTTATGGTCAGATTGATTCCTTAGTATAAAACATTTACATCCAAAGACATGAAGAAAGTTTAGAGTTGGTTTTCTTTTCTTGAACAACTGATAAGGAGTCATGCCTTTAGCTTGATTGATCAGAGAAATATTTTGAGTGAAACAGGCACAATTAACAGCTTCAGCCCAAAAATATGTTGGTAACTTTGATTCTTCAAGCATTGTTCTGGCAGCCTCAATTAAAGATCTGTTCTTTCTTTCAACTACCCCATTTTGCTGAGGTGTTCTTGGAGCTGAGAACTCATGCATGATTCCATTTTCTTCACAGAACAGCCTTAATGTCAAATTCTTGAACTCAGTTCCATTGTCACTCCTGATGTTTCTTACTTTTAAGTCAGGATGATTATTGACTTGCCTGATGTGATTGATAATGATTTCACTTGCTTCATCCTTTGATCCAAGAAAACAGACCCATGTGAACTTTGAGAAATCATCTACAATCACTAAACAATATCTTTTTCTTGCTATTGACAATACATTGACTGGTCCAAACAAATCCATATGTAACAGCTGTAATGGTTCATCAATTGTTGTTTCAAGCTTCTTCTGAAATGATGCTTTCCTTTGTTTGCCTTTCTGACAAGCATCACACAGACCATCCCTTGAGAATTCAACAAGAGGAATTCCTCTTACTAAGTCCTTTTTGACTAGATCATTCATTGTCTTGAAATTCAAATGGGATAGCTTCTTGTGCCATAGCCAACTCTCAACTGAACTTGCTTTGCTGAAAAGACAAGTAATAGATTCTGCATCTGTAGAGTTGAAGTCAGCTAAGTACACATTTCCTTTTCTAACTCCAGTTAGAACCACTTTGTTGTCTTTCTTACTAGTGACAACACAGGCTTCAGAATTGAAGGAAACTGTATTCCCTCTATCACATAGTTGACTGATACTCAGTAAGTTGTGCTTGAGACCATCAACTAATGCAACTTCTTCAATGATGACATTCCTTGTTGAAATCAAGCCATATCCCATAGTAAACCCTTTGCTGTCATCTCCAAAGGTTATGCTGGGGCCAGCTCTCTCTTTAAACTCTGTGAGCAGGGAGAAATCTCCAGTCATGTGTCTTGAACAGCCACTGTCCAAGTACCATAGATTTCTTCTATTTTCCTGCACACCACAAAATCAATCAATTTGATTTTGGTACCCAAGTTTCCTTGGGTCCATTCTTGTTAGCCTTTCTCCTAGACTTCATTCCTCCTGCATCTTTAGACTTAGGTGAGTTTGAGTCAACCTTGGTCTTAGATGTGGTTGGTTGAGGTGTAGGGTTAGTCACAACATTATCCAGCACATTTATAGTATTATTAGGCATGGATTGTGCATACATGTTATTCCACATTGGCATATTGTATGGCAATTGAGGCATACTGAATGCAGCAAGATAAGAATTGTTAAAATATGGCATGTTTGCAAAATGTGCATAAGGATTTTGTTGAGACATAACAGGCAGAGCATGTAGAGGTGATACAGACATGTTAGGCATGGAAGAGGGTACAGTTATGGGAGATTTCTTAATAGATTTACAGTTAGCAGATAGATGATTAACACTACTACAATGCACACAGCTTTTTCTAGGAGCATACTTGTCAGGTGTGTAATTGTTATGTTTGTTAACTCCTACCTTCCCATTTCTGTTGGATTTCCTTTTGGATTCCTTTTTATCCTCAACCATCTTGAGCCTATTGTTTAACTGTTCTAAGGTCATGTGCCCTACATTCACCTTTCTGACATCTTTGGATGTGCTTGCTCCTTCTTTGACAAAGTTCTTTGAAGTTGAACCAAACTTTTTGTTGAGTTTCTTTAGATTTTCTCTTTTAGAAACATCTGCCTGTTTTAATTGAGGAACCTTCAACGGATGTTCCTTTTCTTCCTTCAACGGATAACTTTCATCATCCGTTGATTCCACATCCGTTGACAGTCCATCAATTAATTCCAGTTTCTTTTTATTTTTATCCCAGGCAGTTTCACAGAATGATTCAATTCCTTGGACTTTGGCAATTTGAGCACTTACATCCCTAGATGTTTTCCAGGCTTTAATCACCTCTTGCTCTTTCTCTAATTGATTGGAAAGTATTTCTACTTTCTTAATAGATTCAGCTAGTTCATTTTCAACAGATACACAATGCAGCTTAGTCTTTTCTAGGTCAATTAACTTATCTTCTAACACAGCATTTCTATTACTTAAAAACAGATTGTTCTCTTTAATCCTACTATTTTCTTTAGCAAGAGATTTAAGAGATACACGCAAATGATACAGTTCAGTAGACATGTCATTAAAAGCATCATTGCACTCTTCTTTAGTAAGCTGTGTTATATCAGTAGTAATTACCTGGTTGCTTGATGAACTAACTTCATTCTCCTCAGAATCAGCCATGAGAGCCAAGTTAACATATTCCATGTCTTCATCCTCTTCTTCTCCATCAGCTGCCCAGTCTCTTTCTTGAGTAATGAAAGCCCTTTCCTTCTGTTTGAGCAGATCAAAATATTTCTTTTTGTAATCTACTTGTTCAAATTTCTTCTTTTCAGAGGTTGGCTTTCTGCACTCACTTGCAAAGTGTCCACTCATACCACAATTAAAACACTTGAACTTGGATTTGTCCACCATGTTCTTATGGGGTTTAGTGGCTCTAGTGTTTTTCCTGAACTTCATCTTTGCAAATCTCCTGGACAGAAATGCAAGATGCTCATCAATACCATCAGAGTCATCTTGACTGGAGTTGTCTTCATTTTCAGCAACTTGCCCTTTACCCTTGTCTGATTCTGGATTTCTTACACCATCTTTGGAGCTTGATGTAGATCTCACAGTTTCTTTTCTGCATTCTTTCTCATTTTCAGCTACCAATGCAACTGAACCTCCTTTCTTTCTCCCCCTCTCCAATACCTCATCCTGTTCCAACTCTAGTTCATAAGTCTTCAAGATTCCATATAATCTTTCAAGAGTAAAGTCCTTATAATCTTGAGAGTTTCTTAAGGAAACAGTCATGGGTTTCCATTCCTTTGGTAAGGATCTCAAAAATTTAAGATTTGAATCCTTCACCTGGTACACTCTACCATACAGCTTCAGTCCATTCAACAGTTTTTGGAATCTATTGAATGTGTCATTTAAAGATTCATTTTCTTCAAAATGAAAGTGCTCATACTGTTGAATGAGAAGCTGCATTTTGTTCTCTCTTACTTGTTCTGTACCTTCACACAGCAGCTGAACTGTGTCCCAAACCTCTTTGGCAGTTGAACAATTTATCACATTATCAAACATATCCTTGTCAAGACCATTAAACAAAATGTTCATAGCCTTCTTATCCTTGTGGACTTCTTCTGTGTCTTCCATTGTCCATTCTGCTTTAGGTTTTGGAATGGATTGACCAACAGCAATTGTGGCCGTAGCAACTGTGGCTACTTTGTGGGGAATGTGAGGACCATTCTCAATGCAGTTTACATAACCTTCATCTTGGGAGAGTAGATGAAGGTGCATTTTCACCTTCCAGTGGTGATAACTGTCTTTGTCAAGAACTGGGATCTTTACTCCAATATCCTTCTTACTCATCTTTGTTAGATTCCAAGATCTTTAAACTCTTTGTGTGTCAAGAGCCTGCTCTGATACCAATTGTTATTCCTAGAAGACTAACAATGAGATTTACAGAAGGGGGGTTGAATGTAAATCTCAAAACTTTTTCAAGTTTTGAGCAGTTTATAAAGTTGTGTGTTCAAGAAGAACAAGTGTGTGAATTGCTTTAAGCTAATACAGACAGATATATATTCAAGCACAAATGTAAAGAACACAACAGACCTTAAAAACTTTTCTGGTGGATTTGTTGTTCCACCAGAGATGGTATATTAGAAAAATCTGTGTTCAACAATGTTGATCACAGCTGCATCCTAGTACAAACTAGATGAATTTTCTCTCAAGATATTTCTTAACAGCTCTGGAAAAATCTATCTAATTACTAGCTTCTTCTTGGTTCATATATATTACCAAGTGTACAAGTGAAAAACAATATAAAATTACAATAGTAAAATAAGTTCTTCACTTGCTTCTTTTCCTGTTCACTCAAGTACTTTGTTGACTATTGCAACTTTGTACAAAAGAAGAACGGCTGCTTTTTCTGTTGATCCTGAAATTCGGCTACCACATCTCAGTTTTCTCTGTCAACCCACGTGCCTCTGCTTGTAGGTACAACTACCACTTATCAACGGCTGATTAGCAGAACATCCGTTGAAGCTTTCATCCGTTGATGACTTCATCCGTTGAAGGATGTTATCCGTTGAAGCTTTCATCCGTTGATGCTCTCATCCGTTGAAGGATGTTATCCGTTGAAGCTTTAGAGACATCCGTTGAAGCTTAGCTTCTCATCCGTTGAAGGTCTTTTAAGTCATCCGTTGATACCACTTCATTTATACAAAATTACAAGGCATGATATATTTACAATTGGCCTTCCTATCTGCATATCATCTAGTAGTCAACATGACTCATAGTTTCTCTCAACTTCTAAGAATTACAATTTTAAATACAGAGACTGAAATATGCTACAATACTAGACTTATTTCTAAGTAAAGCTACACCATCAACGGATAGCCAAAGTGGTCTTATCCGTTGAGGCTACAGACACTAAATTTCTACTTAAGTGTTTTGTTAAACATATCATCAAACTAATGCACATATATTCCTAACATTGTCATTCACTTGAAGTAAGAATAATACGTGCTCCAGTTCTTCAAAATACTTCAATGGAATGGCATTTTTCCTTATATGATAAACCCTACCATCTGTCATGAAGTACAACAAGATGTGTTCTTTCAAGTAGGTATGGTAAACCATTTGTACAGATTCCAGTTGATTCAATCTCTCAGGAGTTGCTTCAATACCTGGTTCACTTAAGGAAGTTGGATCATTGGTAGTGTTCTGTATTCTTCTTTCATCAGCACTTCCCAATCCAGTTTTATCTCTTGCTTCATTTCCAGTAACCACTCTTGCTTCAAAACCACTTACAGCAGTCTTCAAAGGTTGAGTCTGTTTTGCTTTAGTGAATCCTGGTAGGAATGTCTTTGATTTATCTTCTGATATCAAGTTAACTTGAGCTATGTCAGAGGTTACTTCCTTCTTTGAAATATCAAAACTTACTATCTCTTGACTCTGAACAACTTGAGCCATGTCAGAGGTTGTCTTAAAAACTTTTCTTGAAGTCAGAGCAAGATCATCATCTTCATCAGTAATTTCTTCATTCACATGAGGCACATAAACCTTGATAGGTTCACCAACTTTCTCTTTGCCCTTGGACCTTAGATCTATCTCAGTTGTGATTTAGCCATGGTTGCTTCAGGATTTATCCTTTCTTTTATCACAATGCCTTTGAGTTTTGGAAGTGTCTTTTTACCAGAAGCTTCAGATTTAGATTTGACTTTTCCTGATTTAAGTCTGGCTTCTTCTTCCATTAAACTCTCCAAGTCCATTCCTGGATTTTTCTGAAGAAATAACTGTCTTGACATCTCTTCATTAAGATCTAAAAGTTCATCAGAACTTATCCTTTTACCAGTAGCAGAAGTAGTTCTTTTTTCAGTATCAGAACTTGTCCTGTGACTTGTGATTTCAGCTTTTCATGATGAGAAACCTCTACCTTGACTATGACCTCTACCCATTCCAGAGTTTTCATGGTCATCTTTTTCATCATCCTTCCCATTCAGTGTCTTATCAGTTTTGCATTTGGACTTAATTACTTTCTCCCCCTTTTTGACATCAGCAGGTAAGAGAAGAGAGACAAGCAATTCCACTGAGGCTTGGATTTCATTAAGTTGAGATTGCTGAGAAGCTTGATTTTTTCAAAATATCATCAATATGAGATTGTTGTTTCTCTTGAGTCTTCTCAATATAAGCAACTCTGTCAAAGGTAGTTTGGAAGAATTTTTTCTTATCAATCTTCTGAACTTGTTCTTGCTTCATTAATTCTTCCTGAATTTTATGAATCTCTGTATGAGTAGTTGAATGGGGACCTTATAAATGTTTAGTACTTAATACAGTGACTCGAAGCTGTGTTTTGAAATCATCAGTAATTAACATCTCATCAGCTTTTGTCAAGTGCTCAACAAGATTCTTTGCAGATGTAACACAGGTAACTGAGTTCCATTCCTTAGTCCACTCTTGTCCTGGAGGAGTTTCATTCCAAGGCACTGGTGCTTCTCTGATGACAAACTTCTTAACTAGTTCAGATTTAAGAACAGTTTGATGAGGTGCATGTCCTGAAGGACCTGCTTCATCAGCATCTGCATTTGAAGCAGCATCACCAGTATCTCCAGTATTTGCAGCATCAGAACTTACAGAATCAGTATTTTCTGATAAAACAATAGTATGAGAAGCAATTGAGGCTTCAGCATCATCCTCTAATTGCTGATCTGGTTCCAAGTTCTGATCAACAGCCATATCCTGATGCTCACCTATATTCTGATCATCAGCATCTAGATGCAGAGAAGGTGTGGTAGATAGTTCTGGAGTTTGAGCAGCATCAGTAACAGGTGTTGTTGATGGATGAGTTGTTGTTGGAGCTTCTAAGTAAAGCACTTCAGGCACAACCAAGTTCTGGATATCAATTTCAGCACTTGTGCCTGGATCAACAGGAGATACAGTCTTGTGAACAGGAGACACAGATGGTGTGTTAGCCATTTCAGTAGATGCTTCATTAGTTGGAGTTAATGGAGAAGTAGGGGCTTGAGCAGATTCCTTTTCTTGTGAGATCAGAGATTCCTGATCTCCTTCCTTAGGTGCTGCTTCCTCATCATCTGAAACTGGCCTTTTTGCTCTCTGTTTCTTGTATCTCTTTGAAGATGGGGATTCCTTGGGAGGTTCAGCAGAAGTCATTCTTCTAAGCCTTTTGAGAAGCTTAGATCCCCCAATTTCAGAATCCTTCTGAGAAGGAACTTTCTCAGCTTCTTTTACAACAGGGTCTGATGTAGAAACTTGTTCCTCGCTATCAGACTCATCTCTCAAAATAATCCTCCTTCTCTTCTGAGGTGTTTGAGGAACAGTCTTTGTCCTCTTAGGCTTGGAAGATGAAGGGTTCACAGTAGGTGCTGAGGATGAGGGTTGAGCTGTCTGTGAAGTGGAGAGATATGATTTGAGATATGTTCTGAGGGATGGTTGAGTAGTATGAGTGGTATGTTCTGATGGTTGTTGTGGTGTTTGGGATGTGATGGTAGGTTGGACATCAGAATAAACAGATCTATAGGTTTCAGGATCAGCATTTACCAATATCTATTTTACAGACAGAGGAATCTATAAAGGTCTAACCACCCTTTTCTTAAGATCAGCATTTACCAAGTCATTAAAGGCTCATTTTGCAATTTTAAATGGTGGAGTTAAGGTACTGGAAGGTTGGGGTTCATCAGTACAACAAAAAGTATATATAAACTGACAGAATCTAGCAAAGTAGACAACATTCTTATCCTCCGTCATCCTATCCCCAATAAAACCTATGACAGCAGTTGCAAAATCAAAATGAGTTTGGTTAATGATAGCATACCCAATGTGCTGACTCATTATAGGGATGGCATCAAAGTTGGAACACTTATTCCCAAAAGCTTTAGTGATGCAGTCAAAGAAGAAGCTCCATTCCTTTCTGATATGAGCCCGTTTCAACTGCCCAAGCTTAGCCAAACTCTGCTCATACCCCAAACTGACCATTAACTCCTGAAGAGCTGATTCCTCTGGGGTTGAAAAAGTACATCCTTCTGGTAAATGTAGGGCCTTGCGAATTGTACCAGGAGTTACCACATGTGTAGAATCATCCACTTCGAAAATAATACTGGGAGTACCATGTGTACCACCATTATCAAAGTGCCCAGTCCGCCAAAACATCAGAACTTGTTGGCTCGAAAAGACTGAAGGCTGGGTCAATGCATACCTTTTCACTGTGTGCAAGAAGATCTTGCACAAAATGCAACTCAGACGGAACTTCAGCATTATCAAGAATTGCAGCATAGTTATTTGGAACAAATTTGGCCCCATCAATGATCAAATCCTTAGGTGCCATGAGAATAATTGAGATTTAAGAGTGCCTATTAGGTGTTTGATAAATTGTCTGTATGAAAAACCAACGTCAGGAGATGAGAGAGAGTAAAAGCAAAGAAAGAGAGATAAAGTGTAAAAGTAAATAAAAGATTCTATAATCTTCTCTCTCTCTTTCTTATACTTGGTAAAAAAAATATAACCGTTGGACACCTGTCAAACATGCAACAATAATGAATAGTTAATGGGCACCGGAAAACAGTAATCATGACTTACCCACTTGCAATTTTTCAAGGAAAAACCGTTCCACTTACCCAGTAATTCCATTAATCGAGGTAAATCAGTTTTAATTCAAAATTTAAACTGTTCCCACTTATTCAATTATTTTTCACTGTAACACCAATATTCTGAAAAAAAATTCGAGTGAGAATGACCAAAATAAATCAAGTAAATAAGTACTGATATTGTAAGATCAGAACTTAATTTAAATCAAAATAGATATGGTCATCAGAATATGAATATTTATCAGGATTTATCAATGCATTACAAAACATCTCAGAGACAAGAACTTGCAAAAAAAATAGAAATTTCATTAATATATTAAGAGAATACATTCATGAAATTTAAATTACATCAGAACTTTACAAGATTATCCAAAGCTGCTAAACCTAACATCAACAGCCTTTATCCTAGCTCAAGAAGCAGGGCAAGGCTGACGATGAAGAAAAACATGAAGAAGAAAATAAGTTATTTCTTCTTCCTACTCTCGACGAACAGAATAGCGAGTCTGATGATTCACTCTTGCTGGCGGAGAGCTTCCAGCCTTTCCTCCTCCAATCGCTCCAGATGGCGATGGTAGTCCATGTAGAAGAATAGGAGGTGGGTGAGTACCTCCTGGGGAACTGAGTCTCATATCTCATCAGGAATGGCAGTGGCGTGCCATTCCTGCTGCCATGCTTCACAGCTTAACTCCATGTTGAAGGTCTCATAGTTTAAAAACATATTGTAGTTAACCATGATGTTGTGTATATGAGGGAAAAGAGAGTAAGTGTTTGAGGAGAGAATTTATGTATAGGCTGATGTGAAGTGTTCGTTTATATAGGCAAGAGAATGCCAGGAGACGCAAAGACATTTAATACTGACAGGTAGAATTAATTCTACCTCGTCTCCCTAGACCGGAAAGATGAAAAACAGTCATTGGAAGTGTAAGTCAGGGTTTAATGCACACAAGTAACAAGTAAAAAATTACTGTGCATGTACATGTTTTACTAACCCTAATTAGATTGACTGTTAATATTCTACCCATACATATTCTGATTTAAAATGAAATTATTTTTAGATTTTATCCACAAATAAGTCAAGTAAAGGATCAGAGTTTAATATCATAACTTAGACTTATATCAGAACTTAACAGTTATCAGAACATTATTTCTTAACTCGAAAAATGAATGTCTATCTTTGTAAGTCCTCACACAAATTCTGATATAGATTCTTCAGAGCTTAATCATCAGAACATTCAATCAGAACTTGTCCTCAGAAATTGTGCAATGTGACACAAAAACTGTTCATCTAAAATAACATAGATCACCACAGTAATTTTCATCATTTATATGGAGTGTTAAGTGTGTGCATTAAGCTAAATATCAGACAAAGAGTAAAGTCTGATTCACTTCAGTACATCTTAGAAATAAGGCATAACTAAAACTTTACTAAAAACCTGTCATTATTCTGAAGCCTACTATTGAATGAGTTCATACTTGAGTCCACCTTAACTGTTTTGTGCTAATTTTGTGCATCTTTTTAAATTCTATTGTACAGTGGCTTCTCAGTGTAAGTGAGTCACGACTGCTTATCAGAATTTATGCTATTATCAGAGTATTTCCCCAATAATCATAGAGTGTGAAAAGTCACCAAGAAAATATTTTATTTTTCTGATGCATATTTACTTAATACCAGCAATGCACTTGGGTCGTCCCTTCCATATTTTTACTCTAGATCTCAAAGGAGTGCCTGATTTTAATCCTTGATTCTTTTTCTTTTTCTTTTAATAAGTGAGGTTTATCAGCACTTAGTACATTCAACAAATTTACTCGCATCAGAACTTAACAGATGAGAAGCATTATTCTAGTTTTTGACCTAGTAATAAGATAGACAAAGTAAACTTATCTAAGCTCAATATCAGAATTTGCTTGTGTCAATAGATTTCCATAACAATAATTACTTCTAACATGGGATTTCTAGTTTATTGAAGACTACTAGGTCAGCATCTAGCACATGTATCCTCATAGGATCGAATAGTTACATAAACAGTCATATCACTATCAGAGTTTAGAAAGTCACATCAGACAACATTCAGTACTTAAGCAATTTTCAATTAAGCTCAGAATACACAAAGAGAGTAATTTCTGTAAATACTGATCATAAAGTCTGATGCATCAGAACAAAACTAAGCAGATTTAGAAAAAGAACCTGAAACCATTCCAAGTTCATTTACCAATCTTGTAAAAGTAGATTCACACAGTGGTTTTGTGAAGATATCTGCTAGTTGTTGATCTGTTGGAATAAAGTGCAATTCCACTGTACCTTCATCCACATGTTCCCTTATGAAGTGGTACCTGATGCTGATGTGCTTTATCATTGAGTGTTGAACTGGATTACCTGTCATCGCAATAGCACTTTGATTATCACAGTAAATAGGGATTTTGAAATATGTTAACCCATAATCAGTAACTGATTCTTCATCCAAAGAATCTGTGCACAACAGCTTCCTACAGCAATGTACTCTATTTCTGCAGTTGATGTGGAAATTGACTTTTGTTTCTTGCTAAACCAAGAAACCAATCTGCCTCCAAGAAATTGGCAGCTTCCACTTGTGCTTTTCCTGTCAATTTTGCAACCTGCAAAATCTGCATCTGAGTAACCTATTAGTTTAAAATCTGATTCTCTGGGATACCACAATCCCAGATCAGGTGTTCCTTTAAGATACTTGAATATTCTTTTCACAGCTGTTAAGTGAGGTTCTCTTGGATCTGCTTGAAATCTTGCACAAAAACAGGTAGCATACATGATATCAGGTCTACTAGCAGTTAGATAGAGTAGAGATCCAATCATACCTCTGTAATCAGTAATATCTACTGATTTACCAGTATCCTTGTCCAGTTTTATTGCAGTGGCCATGGGAGTGGATGCACTTGAACAATCTTGCATTCCAAATTTCTTCAGCAAGTTTCCGGTGTACTTAGTTTGACAAATAAAAGTGCCTTCTTCATTCTGCTTGACTTGAAGACCTAGAAAATAGCTAAGTCCCCCCATCATACTCATCTGATACCTTGACTGCATCAGTTTGGCAAACTTCTTGCAAAGTCTGTCATTTGTAGAATCAAAAATGATATCATCAACATATATCTGGACCAGAAGTAAGTCCTTTCCATGGTTGAGGTAGAACAGTGTTTTATCTATAGTTCCTCTGTTAAATCCACTTTCCAGAAGAAACTGAGCTAAAGTCTCATACCATGCTCTTGGAGCTTGCTTAAGTCCATAAAGTGTTTTATCAAGCCTGTAGACATAATCTGGATATTTGGAATCTACAAAGCCTGGAGGTTGTTCAACATATACTTCTTCCTCCAATTCTCCATTGAGAAAAGCACTTTTTACATCCATTTGAAAGATAGTAAACTTTTTGTGAGCAGCATAAGCCAAAAATATCCTTATGGCTTCCAATATAGCAACTGGTGCAAATGTTTCATCATAATCAATTCCCTCCTGTTGAGAATATCCTTTTGCAACCAGCCTTGCCTTATTCCTTATAATTATGCCATCACTATCAGTTTTGTTTCTGAATACCCATTTTATACCAACAACAGATCTGTTCTTTGGTCTTGGTACTAGGGTCCAGACTTTGTTTCTTTCAAATTCATTTAACTCTTCCTGCATTGCTTGCACCTAATCAGCATCTTGAAGAGCTTCTTCCACTTTCTTTGGCTCAGTCTGAGAAAGAAACGAATTGTAAAGACATTCATTTGAAGTAGTTGTTTTAGTTCTGACACCTGCATCAGGATTTCCAATTATCAAATCAGGTGTATGTGATTTAGTCCACTTCCTTGCAGATGGAAGGTTTTCTCTAGAACTGGATGTTCCCCCATGATCCGTGCTATCTTCATTTTCATTTTCTGATGCTCCCCCTGAAACTATGCTCTCTGAGTTGGATTCTTCAGAATTTAGATTTTCAGAACTATCAGAACTTGGCTTATCAGAACTTGACAAATCAGAACTTGACGAATCAGAACTTGAAGAGCCAGATGTATGTTCTGATGCTTCTTGAGATGTGGTAAGATCTTGAGTATGCTCCCCCTGCATAGGTGCATCTTCCTTTGGCGTAGTCACCACAGTTTCAATAACATCAGAGTTTAATCCATCAGAGTTTGCAGTATCAGAACTTAGATTGTCAGGATTATCAGTATCAGAATTTGAGTCTTCATTTTCAAATCTCAGCTGATCATGATCAATAAAATCTTCAAGTCCATTAATCTTCTTGTCATCAAAAGAGATATTGATAGATTTCATGACCACTCTTGTTCTCAAGTTATAGACTCTGAAGGCTTTTGTGGAAAGTGGATATCCAACAAAGATTCCTTCATCAGCTTTTAAATCAAATTTTGATAGCTGTTCAGGATGAGTCTTAAGAAAAAAACACTTGCATCCAAATACATGAAAATACTTCAGATTTGGATTCTTGTTCTTCACCATCTCATATGGTGTCTTTCCTTGCTTGTTGATAAGTGTTGCCTTCTGAGTAAAACAAGCAGTCTGCACAGCTTCAGCCCAGAAATAGGTTGGAAGCTTTGCTTCATCAAGCATTGTACGTGCAGCTTCAATGAGAGTTCTATTCTTCCTTTCAACAACTCCATTTTGCTGTGGAGTTCCAGGAGCAGAAAATTCCTGCTTGATTCCACGGTTTTTGCAGAACTCTTCCATTATCAAATTATTGAACTCAGTACCATTATCACTCCTTATTATCTTTACTAAGACTTTGACCAATTTATCCAGTTGCCTGACATGATCAATCAAGATAGATGCAATTTCATTTTTTGTGTGCAAAAAATACACTCATGTGTATCTGGTGAACTCATCCTTTATGACCAAAGCATATTTCTTATTTGCAATAGACATGACATTTACTGGGCCAAATAGATCAACATGTAGTAGGTGATAAGGCTCAAGAATTGATGATTCAGTCTTGCTCTTGAATGAGAATTTTCTTTATTTAGCCTTCTGACAAGAATCACAAAGGCCATCAGGAGCAAATACTGACTTTGGCAGTCCTCTCACAAGATCTTTCTTGACTAGTTCATTTATATTGTTGAAATTTAAATGAGAGAGTTTCTTGTGCCAATTTCATCTTTCTTCAATTGATGCTCTACTCATCAGACAGATTGCAGAACCATCAGTACTTGTTGAAAGCTTAGCTTCATAAATGTTACCACGCCTGTATCCTTTCAGAACAACTTTGCCTGTAGATTTACTTACAACTTCACAGTGTTCTTCAAAGAAATCAACATGATAACCTCTGTCACAGATTTGACTTATACTCAGCAGATTGTGTTTAAGTCTTGAGACCAGAGTTACTTCTTTAATGATGACATTCCCAAGATTGATATTGCCATATCCCAATATTTTTCCAATGTTGCCATCTCCATAAGAAACACTTGGGCCAGCTTTCTCCACAAAGTCTGATAGCAGGGCTTTATTTCCAGTCATATGTCATGAAAATCCACTGTCCAGAACTAGGATGTTTTTCCTGTTGCCCTGCAATCACAAAGACCACTAATGATTAGTTTTAAGGACCCGGACTTGCTTGGATCCTTTGGCCTTATTAAGTTTGTTAACATTTGCAGCGGATTTAGCATCAGAGTTTATGTTAACATTTTTCTTATCAGAATTTACACTATCAGACTTTGAATCAGAACTTACATTAGAAGGAACAATGGAAACTTTCTTTAAAGAAGGTTTTATTTGATAATAATCATAGTACAAACTATGATATTCCTTACAAGTATAAATGGAATGCCATAAACTACCATAATGAAAACAAGGATTTTGTGGCTTATATCTAACAGACTGACTCTTAACTCCTGACTTTGAAGGAAAGGAGTTTATGTTCTTATTCTTCCTGCAAAAAGAAGCCAGATGGTTAGAACTTCCACAGTTATGACACATTTTCCTAGGAGCTTCAGGAACAGGCTTATAATCATTGCTTGTATTCACACCTTCCTTTCCATTCCTATTTTTCCTAGGTGATTTTACCTTGTTTGCATTCTTAACATCTTTCAGCTTATGCTTAAGCTGCTTCTTAGTCATTAAGCCTATGTTTACTTCAACTGTCTTTTCCTGTTTTAGTTTGTCAGAAGTTAATTCCTTTTTAACTTCTGATTTCTCATTATCAGACCTTACAGCTACAAACTTGACAGGTTTTAACTTTGGCTTTTGTTTAACAACTATAGGCTTAATACCTTCAGTTCCTTTATCATTCTTATCCTCTCCATAACATAAGCCCTCTTTCCAGTTTTCACTACTTAACAAATTCTGAGTTGTTCTGTCAGAGTTAGTCCAAGTCCTGATAACCTCTCTTTCCTTTTCTAACTCAGTTTTTAGAGATTCATTCATTTTTAGCACTTCATCCCTAACATAAAAAGCATCATCTCTATCTTTCTGAGTTTGATGGAACATAACTAACTCCTTTTCTAAGAAATCATTTCTTTTCTTAAAAGCAAGATTTTCAGAAGTTAATCTTTCACATGTTAAAGTTTGATCTCTATAACTAACAAACATGGTTTTAAGATATCTTCTCAACTCATTTATATCATCAGTATGAAAGGCATAAGTAGTTTGAGGTACCTTTGATTCAGCAGCTTCAGAACTGCTTTCAGCACTTGCCTTATCAGCATTTGCCATCAAGGCATAATTCTCCTCACTTTCAGAATCTGAGGTGTCTGTCCAGCTTTTCGTCTTTGTGACAAGAGCCTTGCCTTTGTCACTCTTCACTTTCTTGCAATCAGGAGATATGTGGCCTTTCTCACCACAGTTGTAGCATTTGACATTTGTATAATCTCCTCTGTCAGACTTTCCTCCTCTGCTCTCAGATTTTCTGAAATTCTTCTTATCAGAACTTGTGCCTTTTCTAGAAAACTTCTTTCCCTTCCTGAACTTCCTGTATGCAATCTTTGTGATCCCTTTCACCATAAGAGCACACAGCTTCATCATCTCTTCATCAGCATCCGTCTCAGCCAGGCTTTCAGATTCTGAGTCATCATCACTTTCAGAACATGATGACTCAGTATCAGACTTTGTGAAGAGAGCTTTACCCTTGTCTTTCCTTGAGGTAGCTGCCTTGGGGGATTCTTCTTCAGCCTTAAGAGCAACTGTCCTTGACTTTCCACATTTCCTCTTACTTCTTTGTTCCATCTCAAGTTCATGAGTCTTGAGCATTCCATAAATTTCATCAAGAGTTGTTTCATCAAGATTGTAGTTGTCTCTTATTGTTGTTGCCTTCAAATCCCAGCATTCAGGAAGAGCTAACAGGAATTTAAGGTTTGAATCTTGAAGATCATACTCCTTATCAACCAGTGACAGATCATTCAAGAGTTTGACAAATATATCATATAAATCAGTCAATGACTCATTAGCCTTTGAGTCAAAGTGTTCATACTCTTGAGTTAGTATTGTCTTCCTGTTCTTCTTAATCGTATCAGTTCCCTGACACCTTGTTCCCAGGGCATCCCATATCTCCTTTGCAGTCTTGCAGTTTATTACCCTGTTTGACATTACATTATCAATGGCACTATGCAGTAAGTGTCGTACCTTAGCATCCTTAGCAATTGATGCGATATCTTCAGCAGTGTAATCACTCTTCTCCTTTGGTACAGTCTTTGTTTCTTCACCTGCAACTGCAACCGCGAGCTTGGTTGGTTTGTGAGGCCCTTCCTTCATTCTATCAAGATATTCTGGATCTGTTGCTTCCAGAAACATGGTCATCCTCACCTTCCATATGGGATATTCAGATGGTCTCAATATGGGAACTCTGATGGTCTCATATCGACTTTGAATTTGTGTCTTAGGAGGTTCTTCAGTTTTGGTGGGCTTAGTTGGAGTTTCTGTTTCAGACATGATTGTGTTTGGATCTTAAACTACTTGTGCGTTAACAGATAGACTCTGATACCACTTGTTAGGTCACACACACACTGTAGAGGGGGTGAATACAGTGTATAGTACAATCAAATCGAACTTTAATAACTCAAGTAACAGAAAACAAACTTTATTGAAACAATAAACTCTGTTACAGTATGGAACTGTTACCTCTCAGTGATGAACAAATATCATGAGAGCTGCTAGGGTTACAATGAATAATCTTCTCGAATATGATAACACTTATAGTGTAAACCCTATGTCTGTGTTTATATACTACACAGTTACAAGATAATCGCTAATTGATATGGAATATAATTCTGCTTCCTAAAATATATCAATCAGATATCTTTTCTTCCAAGTATTCTATTCTTCATAGAATTCCTTCTTCATGCATAACTCTTCTTATGTTTGTCTCGATCTTCTTTCCTTTAATCAGCTGTTGTCCTTATCTGAACGTCCTTCAGTACTTAAGTTCTGCTATCCATCTTCTGATGATTATCTTCTGATAATATAAGTACTGATATCCTTAAGTCCTGACTTCCAGTAAGTACTGATTTATCCTGTTTAAGTAAGATCTGAAAACTAAACATAAATCATATTAGCCATGACATTATCAAATATATCTAACATAATACTTACTAAATTTACCTATTATAGTCATTTGATCAGGCTGAGAGTTCAAAGACACTAGGCTCTTTCAAATCCGTCAGTAAGAAGATAAAAATGGTAAATACCGATAATAGTATTTCAGTTAATCTTTTATCAAAATTGTCTCTTACAATTTATGCTCTAATATTACAGGAGAAGTGATGATGTACATCTTTTATCTGGCATGGATGTAGCATTTGTGTTGGCAATCCAATTTCCTCAGTTTTTAATTATTAAATTTCCTTATCACATTGAACTCTACACTTGATTTGCTGATGTTGAAAGTTTGTTTTCCTATTTGAATCAATGAAGAATGCGTTTTGGTTTTTTTTGTCGTTTATTTCGTATTATTGTCAAATTGCATTATTCATATTTAATACAATTGTAATGGGAACACCAAAGTTTAGTAAGCAGTTTTTAGTTATAATTGTTTCAAGTTAGTATTGTAGTATAAGTATAACTGTTTTAGGTTAGTTTTTTTCAAGTCACAAATGGGTAGCCATTCCCCAGTAGTCACATCTTTCCATTGTATTTTGTATTTTTAGAAGTGTGTCATTATATTTGAGATTAGTTATTCTGTCAACCTTCGATTAAACCCAAAGAAACACGTAAATCATGGAACATGTTGAACGTGTATGGCAATTCCCTGCTCAAGGTTGGATGAAGATAAATGTTTACAGTGAGTTTATTCAGAATGCTCATGAAGGTCAGAATAGAAATGGCATTGGCGTTGTTGTGAGAGATTCAAATGGCCTTCTTATTCGATTAACATATGGTACCATTCCAGGCCTAACTAATCTTAATAGTGCCTTATGGGCTGTTTTGATAGGAATGCGTAGAGCATTTCAAGACCAGTACGAACGTGTTATCATTGAGACTGATAATATCCAGGCTTACCGTGAATGCAAGATGTTCCTTCCACCCATCGTCAAACTTTTGAAAGGCACTCATCATTTCTGCAGCAGTCAATTTCAAGGTTGTCTCATGCCCACGCAGAGATGAAGACGTATCACTTTGGAATTTTGGTTGATTTCTCATATATGATGCTGGTATTTCTTCATTGCTTAGGGATGATTCTCCACGCTTTTTTCTTGATCCATTCTGCAAAATATCTTCAATGTTGTTGTAAAGGAGAGATATAAAATTAATAAAGACAATTACCAAGCATTGGTAAAACATTAAAAGATATAAACATGTACACAATACTTGATCTGTTCTTCCAGGCCAACCGAGCGAGCAAACAAATCTGATTGCCTATTTTCCATGGATGCATACAACTCTGAGAAGAAAATATTTGCGTCTTCTAAATCAGTGTTGAAATCTGCACAAGTGACAACCAATGTCTGCAACTCTTGCATTGCCACATTTTGTATCCCTGACCATCGTTTCCTCTTTGCACTGGATGAAGCCATATCTGATCCGCCAATAATAATTTTTCCTCTGTGTTTGTTTGTATGTTTGAGGTGAGTACAATAACCCTTATATAAGCACATTAAATTAGCAGTTTCCATGTTATAGAATGTGCAGTTAAGTAACCGCAAGTTAGTTACCATAAAATGTGGTAAGTGCAGGTAACTTCCACCACATTTAGCAGCAAAAAAGTCATGTCCAAAATCTCCTATTACCTCTTCTAAAAAGTAGTTGCCACATATGTGTAATTCTTTTGTTCTCAAGTATTACTTCTACCATGCTTAGATGGTAAACGTTGTTTATAAGCATCTTCATATGCACATATTGCAGGCAAACATTGTGACATTATGGCATGTAAATGCTGCAACAAAAGTAAAAGGATGTGAACATTGATCAGTTTGGTTGCTCACATTGAACAGTTTGGTTCCTCAACTGTGACCTTGCTCAGTTTGCTACATTGCTGCAAACATTGATCAATTTTGTTGCTCCAAATGCAAACTTAATTACCCAGTCATGCATCTGAGGTTCTAGACTTATGGTAGAAAAAATAGCTATGACTGCTTGCATTCTTTTGTAACCTTAATAGTTTATTGTTTGGTTCTTGGAGTAGATTCAAGTGAAAGCTTTACTATTTTCCTTTATTATCAAGCTAGAAAGATATTTCTTTCAAATAGGTTTTCACGTTAACATAATATAGATTATTTTTGTTATACGAGTGAAAGATGATGAATATTCTATTTTATGTTACCCTAAGTGCTAAAAAATAGTTTTATTTTGTGCTTTGGACATCAAATAATCCTACTGTTATGTTTAAAATTATTTGTTTACATACGTTTGAAATTTTGTAAAAATATTTAACTCCTTGTCGTTGTTTACAATTTATATTCTTCAAGTATTTTTCCAAATCCTATATAAAAATAAAGATTTTGTATTTTACACATCAAATAAGACTATTATTATGTTTTATATTAATTATTTACATACGTTTGACAAATATTTAATAACTTGCAGGTGTTTATACTTTATAGATGTACATAATGTGCCATAATCTAAAAATTAATGCGACTTTCTCAATTTATTTTATTTTGTTTTCGTCTATAACTATAACAAGTAATAATGATTGTTGTGTAATTTTAACCCCTTTAATTTGGACTGATAAAATATTTTTGTTAATTGAATTGTGGCTACAAGCGTACTGCAATCGTTATTCTTATAGTAGTATGTTATAAATTTTATGTAATCCCGACAACACAACTTTCAACAAAATTTAAAAAATGAATAACAAACATATATGTAAACATTTTATTACTTTGAATTCATCGTAAATTCTATATAACATTAATCGATTAAGTTAAGGTGTGTATACTTTAAAACTCTATCAATCAAACAATATAATCTCAAGTTCTAACATTGATTCATGGTTCGATTGCATATATATACTGTATGAAAGCAAGATAAACTATAGACAAAGAATCGATCCATATCTCCATTGTAGAGAAAGAGTTTGATTATACCGAGAATGTTGTCTCCTTGGTGAAAAAAAGTTACTTTTTGCTTGAAGAAATTTAGAATCCCAAAGTCACGGTAGTTTTCTTATCCGGGGTCCTTTTAAGACAGAACTTTGATTTTATGTAGGCTTCTTTTAAGACAGGAGTTTAACATATCCCAAAGTCAACTTATTTGGGTTGTTTGGATTTTTTAATTCTTTTGATATTTTCTCCTTTTTTATAATTTTAAAAAAATGATTTCTACAAAATAGTGTTATATATTATGTTTTAATATAAGTGAGTTTTTGTATTATTTTGATTTTAAAATAAAATATTGCAATAAATTGTATGTTATGTAATATTTACTGGATTTTTTTTAAAAAATATTTAATTAAAAAAAATATTTACTCAGTTTTGTTGTACAAATTATTAAAATATTGACTACTAAAAATGTAAAAGAGAAATGTTAAAATATGAGTTAAGAGACTTTTAATTAGTTAAAATGTGAGAGAAAGAAAACTAAAATAAAATACTGAGATTTAACGTTAAACTATAATATTAATTTTATATTTCAAAATAAACGGAACTTAAATAACTGAAATAAATAAATTAAATAAAACTAGAAGATAATCGTTTATGTTATAAAAATTACAAATTTCGAGAAAAAAATTCAAAATTGAAAAAATTTGAAATGCGCGGGAAAGTCTCTAGTGTTAGTTAAGTGTATCACTCGGGATCCGAACTTCCCCAAGGACCACAAATATTGGTGTTCACTTCTTTGGTCTGTCTCCAATTAATGTTGCTCGATCTTCTTCACTAATGTGGTCCTCCATGGTCCCATTCTACTACAAACATTTTAACACGAGTAGGTCTTTTTGTACAGAAAATTCAATCAATTCAATTTTGTATTGTCAGTTAAATTGATGCTCTCAAGTCTCAACAATAAGGGTGTAATGGAACCGAGCCGAATACTGTCAGAATCGGCTCGAATTCGATTAAAATAGTTCGGTTTCGAGCTCGAGTTTGAACCCGAGCTTGACCGAGTCTTTAATTTCAAGTTCGAAACTCGGCTCGTAAAAGGTTCAGTAGGCTTGAGTTCGGCTCCAAAACTCGAATTAATTCACTAAATATTAACAAAAATTCGAAATATGATCGGTTCGACTCGAGTTCGGCTCGAGTTCGGCTCAAGCTCGAATCGATAAAAATAAATAATATATAAAAAATATTAAATATTTACATAAAAAAATATTTATAATAAAAAAAAATTAAAAATAATAGAGGCTCTAAGGCTCGCGAACCTTACGAGCCGAATAATTTGAAGCTCGAGCTGGGTTCGGTTAAAAATTAGAAAAGTTCGAGTTCGGCTCGATTATTTTCGAGCCGAATTCGAATTTTTTACGAGCATCGAGCCGAATTCGAATTTTTTACGAGCCGAGCTCGAGTAGCTTGCGAACAGTTTGACTCGTTTACCGCCCTAGTCTCGACCATCAACCTGTGTGTGTATACTCCTATCCTTTCGCATTTATGTCTCAACTACATTGTCCTTCTATATTTAACACTTTCATCATTTAATAACTAATTTTTTATTCAAAGGACCTAAGCAATCACTTAGGGGGAAAGGAAGTGATCGAGCGACGACAACCAGGAGGGGGGCTTGGCATGATTGCAATAAAACCAATTATATCCTTTGATTTTATCAACCTGAGGAAAATCCCATATTAGATTGATTGAACGATTTAGATTCATCCAGCACACTAATATCACTATATCACCCAAAGAAAGCATCCCAAATTCATAAATGATACTCCCTCCGTCCCGATATATATTTCCTATTTTGACTTCTGACACTACTCATGATAAGCGATTGATTATTAATTTACGTCTAATCTATAAGACCAATTATAGTCACAAGTCATCTTGTTGAATTCGCATTTATGATTACTTTAATATAATGAAAATTTTGTATTTAATACTAATACGAAATTAAAGATATTAACAATTAAAATTGGACATTGACAAACGTATTTAACACAAATAGGAAACGTTTTTAAGGACGGAGGGAGTAGTAAGGTGAATCTCAATAAATGAACAATCGATAAACGAATAAATTCAAAACTCTTTGAATGAATAAAATTTTATTATATGAACATAAAATAGGTAATATTTTTTTATACTCAATAAACGAATAATCTTATTAAATGAATAAAAAAATTTAATACGGAGATTATTCATGACAACCGCTTCTACTATGATGGTTGATTTTGGTATAATGTAGATTTTTGAAGTATTTAAATTATTTACATACTCAGATATAATAAACTATTATGTGTTTACAAAGAAAAATATAATCGAATTTAAATATATTTATATTAATTCTTTTTAATTCTAAATAATGTATCAGCGAACACATTATAAGAAAAATATATGAACCAATTTGAGTCTGCAAAGTAGGATTTCTTATCAAACTAATTAAATATCCGCTTCATAATATTACTTTGATGTAAATTTAGTTTCTAATAATTTTTAAATTTTATGTGAACATAAATATTAACATATATTCATTATCCTTTAATTTTAAAATAAATATATCATTTGTTTACTCGATGGCACAGTTATATTCTTTAATTAACAATTGATATTTGCATGCCTGTATGCATAATCAAACGGTGCGTAAAATCTCGGCCGATTCCAAATTATTCAATTTGTTTTGTTACTTGATTATATTTTCATAACGATTTTTGTATTGCGTGTCTATGGGCACACGATAATCGCGTAAATTTATAATTTTAGGTTAATTTGATTAGTGAAATTGTCATCAATGCAGGGAGATCATTATTATTATAAAAAAAATATCAATCAAAATGTATTAAAATTATAAGTTTCGGTAATAAATTTTCGCACATATCATGTGCCACGGACATATGACAGAAATTTCATTTTCATAATCAGACGTATGTGTTAAATATAATTGCTTGGACATATTTGCATGTTCTGACTTATTTGCGTTATGGAAAAAAATAATGATTTACTAGTATTTAACTTATTTGTTAAATAATGATTTGCAGCTTGCAGGTTATTGTGTAAGTTCGTGGAGTTTGTCTAGTACGCATTTGAGGGTAGCGATGGTGGATTCTCTAAATAAAAAAAATGAAAACCATAGTATTTGATACTATAAGCCACCAGTTTCACGAGGGTAATAATTGTCCGTCGCATTCATTACAATTACATACATCATGTTACACGATTGGAGATGGTAGTTGTGACTTGCGATCCAGGAGAATAGCTGATTCCAACGGACCATGACTGATGCGTTCCCATTGCTACTTAAATATGATACTCTCTCCGTCACAAATTAACGGTTATGATCACAAAAATGCGAGACGCACAAAAAATCCAAAATTTAAGAACCGAAGATATATGACGACCTTTTTAATAAAATAAAAAAAAATTATAATTTTTTTTATATCTTGATCGTTTTTTATTGTTTCACTCATTGTCATCCATTGAAACTTGTATACATACTACAAATGCACAAGTTTTCATCATCACTAGGTAGGAGTACTTCATTTAAATAAACTATAATAGAGTCCCTACCTATCGTGCACAAAAAAATTTATCTAGCACGATTGTACGATTGTATAGCTTGATTAAGAGTTTATCCTTTAGTCGTTTTAGATTTTGGGTTCAATTCTCGCTCATCCCGATAATTTATAACTCATTTATAAGCCTATCAGCCATATTTGTCAAAAAAAACTATAATAAAGTCTTGTGCTACAGGAAAAACGTATATTTTGGCCTATCAAAAATGAGTTTACTCAGTCGGAAATAAGAGTCAATTGATAAAGTGGTCACTTAAACTCTATTAAAAAATAGTCGGTCAGAAATATTTGTTTTTCTTGCTGTGGTGCTCATTAAAATCAGTTAACCAGTGAGGTTCAAGGTTTTCTTACAACGTGGGATGTATAGAGGTGCCCTGTTGACAAAGGCACGGGTAACATTTTTTGTCATTATTGAAAGCTTTGTTGAATATGTTCCTTAATAAATTAATATGGGGCATGTGTTCAGTAAGTTGTTTACGGTGCCAATGTAGACACAGGATCCAGACCTCCCCAAAAGAGTTCATTATTTTTGTTGGTCTCTTTCAAAAGTTGCTCTTCTTCACTAATGTATTCCTCCATTCTACTACAACAAGCATTTCAACACTTCAAGGTATGGCCCTAATGCCCCCAAATTATTACTTAATTTAAAACACCCACACACTCTTTTGTTTCTCTTTCGTATTTATTTTGATATTTGTTTATTTAATACTCCACATAACATATTTGCTTCAATAGTATTGTCTTCGTAGTCCGTCGCACTGAATTGTTAACGTCGTTCAAATTAACATAATTGAACAATGTTAACAATCCAATGGAACCGAGAGAGTTCCTGATTAGATTATGTAACGTAAAATACTCATGTATTAAGATGCGAGAGGTTTAATTAGTTTATGTTTTATTACCTTCCTCCGTCCCATTGAATTATTAACATTGTTCAAATTAACATAATTGAACAATGTTAACAATCCAGCGGAACTGATAGAGTATTTGATTAGATTGAGAAATGTAAATTATTCTTGTATAAAGATGAGAGAGGTTTAAATTAGTTTATGATTTATTACCTTTCATTTCCCTTTGATTGGTTTCTGATGGGATTTCTTTTTTTTTTTTGCTAGATGTTCAAGATAAAATCAATTCTGTTGCTCATGCTTTTCTTATCAGTGGTAATGTCCATCTTTACCTTAATTCCCAGACATTCAGAAGATACTAACTATGTTGATGAGGCAGGGTACTTATCTCTGTCTGTTCTTGTAAGTGGCCCTGTATTGTTTTGCATTGAGATTCTACCTCCAAAGGGGGCAGTTGAAATGGTTTTAAGCAGGATGCACAATGCCTGTAGAGGGCTCTTAACAGTTCGAAGTATACACTTTGTGTTTTACTTCCTATTGCATGACCAGATTCGCTATCGTATCGGCTTTATACTGATTTCCCAGGTGCTGTTCTATTCACTTCATGATATAGATGGTGTATCGGCAAATGTTATTGATAATGCCACAGTTCTTCTGATTGGTTATGCTTTTGTCGACGTCTTCATGAATGATCATCTGTCTGCTGTTTACTTGTTTGTTTTTGTGAGTGCCTCTATGGTGATCAAGGTAACTACTAATGATCTTTGTCATAAAGCATTTGCAAACTGGATTTGTACAAGGGGCAGCAACTAACAATGTACTCTTTGTTTTCGTCAACAGTTTGTGAGTCTGGGGAATCCTAATGGTCGGGGACATACAGAGAACGAAGAAGCGGAGACTACTATGTTCTGTTTGGTTGGGATAAATGAAAAGGGAGGCAACGGAATGAAATTTGAACTATAATATGTATGATTCTTCACGCATATTTCATTTTTTCCTCCATTCCATTTCTAACACCTTAGTTTAAGAAGGAATGCTCGATTCCTTATCCTACTCACTGTCGACGTGTATATAACTCCGGTTCACCTCCTCTCGTCGGTAAGGTGGTAACATTATGATCAATAAGTCGAAAACCATCCACAATTTTGCATTATAAATACCTGTTGAAATTAAAATATAACTCATTTTTCTATATTTCATCTCATCGGCATAGAGTAGCAAGATGTGTCTACGATTGCAAGAGGAGATGCCACTCTATAGTTCAGTACCTAGAAACACACAAAGAATCGCTTGAGAACAGATTCTAGTTTGGTCTTTGTTTTACGTTTTTCAAATTAGGACCCATTCAAATAAAAGGCTCTGTCAAAATATTATTGAGGCAAGTTTTTCACTTGGGGTTAATCAAAACTTTATTCTCATTCACCTATGAATGGGGCAGGCTCTATTTAGTTCAACAAGGATAAAATACAGTCTCACAAGAGTAAAATTGAGAACCAACTTTGGAATCCAAAAAATAAAATTTGAATAGGTCTTCACTACCTATCTTTCAGGTTCTTAAATATTTTTTATGCATTGAAACTTTTTCTTTGCAAATTAAATACACACGCACACGTCATGATCGAACTTCCGACATCCCGCAAGGGAAAGGGGTATAAGAGCTCAACCACTGCCCGTTGCCCTGTGCACCGAAACTTTGAACTCCAAAGGAGTACAAACCGTATCCCCTACTGGAGAGCAATTCAGAGGGGGGCATATAGCTTTTTTAAAAATAGGTATAAATTTCACACATAAAAATGACATTAAATACTTTCGTTTGATCAGATACTTGAGATTTGACAAAAAAAAGATAACAGAAAGGAAATTTCCAAGATTTCTTCCCCAACTTTCCAAGAACCAACTGAACCACATGCCCACACAAAAAATAACAGAGGAGCAAATCCACAATAAATTATGTCGATAAAAAGACATTAAAGTACAAACGCTCGATGCAAAAAAAATTGCAACAGATTCTTCACTGCAAACAGTATATAAAAACTACCCAAGTCACCCTGCAGCTAACTTTAGAGTAAAAGCTCATACATATCTCTAAACGTAAACATTCGACCTACTCAATAAATAGTTTTAAGAAAGTAAAAACCCGACACCTTTCTCACTACCAGGAAGTAAAATTCTCTTACAGTAGGTCTGCAACATTTGATGGCAGCTCCTCGACAACCACGTTGTAGAACTTCTGGATGTCAAACAGCATCCTCTGGTCATCAGTTGTTACAAAATTAATGGCCACACCCTTCCTTCCAAATCGTCCACTACGTCCAATACGATGAAGATAGTTCTCAGGTTGAGTTGGAAGATCATAATTGATAACAAGAGAGACCTGCTGGACATCAATACCACGAGCCAAAAGATCAGTGGTGATAAGAACACGGGATGACCCAGAACGGAACTCACGCATGATTATGTCTCTCGTGTTCTGATCCATGTCTCCATGTGTAGCTGACACTGTGTGATCACGGCTTCGCATCTTGTCAGTTAACCAGTCAACCTTACGTCTGGTGTTCACAAAGATGACACTCTGGGTGATAGCTAAAGTTTCATAAAGATCGCAAAGTGTCTCGAGCTTCCATTCTTCCTTGTCAACATTGACATAAAATTGTTTAATACCTTCCAAAGTTAACTCATCACGCTTCACAAGGATCCTCACTGGCTTATTCATGAACTTCCTTGTGATTTCAAGAGCCTCGGGAGGCATAGTAGCTGAGAAGACCCCAACCTGGACCTTGGGAGGAAGGAGCTGGAATATATCATAGATCTGGCAGCAATAAAAGATCATTAGCATGTTCTAATGAAAGAAAGCGCAACGTAGACAGTAACTAACTTATCTTACTACTGAAGTAAAACTGCAACCCAAATTAATTACACCACATACATATATTTCCAAAATAATACCCTATAATTTTATTGCAGGAGATAATTAATTATTTTTATTACATGGAATAACTAACAGGCTGTAACACTTTCAATAATAAATAATAAAAATGTAAAAAAAACTCCTACAACAGGTCAGTGGCTAACCTGGTCCTTAAAACCCCGAGAAAGCATTTCATCAGCCTCGTCCAATACAAACATCTTGATGTAGTCAGAACGGAGAGACTGCCTTCGGAGCATGTCAAAAACACGCCCAGGCGTGCCAACAACAACATGAACTCCAGCAGACAGAATGCGTTGGTCCTCACGAACACTGGTTCCACCTACACAAGCATGAACCTTCACACCAAGGTAGTCACCAAGAGCACGCATAACCTTCTCAATTTGCTGTGCCAACTCACGAGTCGGTGCCAATACTAGGGCTTGGCACTCCACAACATTATAATCGAGCTGTTGCAGTATACCAGAGCAAAATGTTGCAGTCTTTCCAGTTCCAGACTGAGCTTGTTGAATAACATCAAGACCTTTGCAGAAAGGAACAATTCCCCTTTGTTGAATAGCAGATGGCTTTTCAAAACCTGCATATAATTGTGAATAATCAATATAGTATCTAATCTCTCTGAAAGTTAAACAATGAGATGTCAATTCCATCTCGGTGTCACAATGATGAGCTTAGGACTGACATGTTTAGTCAAAAAACAAAAATAGAGATAGCATCATAAGATCTACCATATGCATAGATTCCCCTCAAGAGGTTCTCTTGCAAGCCCATCAGATCAAAACTGTCATAAACTTCATCATAGGAGGTAAAGAAATCTTGTCCATCAGATGCAAGCCTGTAACCAGAGACCAGAACATAGTATTTAGTTACACATAATAAACAAAATTGTGCACTACTTACTTAATAAGCTTATCACTGACAAAATTAAACCTTTCACATAAAGGCAAAGCAATATATCTGTACTTCACATCAAAAGAAAACATAGCTGAATTTAAGAACATACAGATCGTTCATTTTTGAGTCATACTGATTAGCATCAAACTGAGATCCTTCTGGTGCCGAACCTGCCATAACTGAAAGAAAGAAAGAAAAAAAATCATAAACATACAGGCACACCTTTGTATAAAACAACTGCTATATTGGACTCGTAATCCTCAATATCACAATTTCACTTGTAACCTGTTGGACACTTGTACTCAAGATTTCAAAAAAAACATACTACCAAACAACCAAATTTCTGGCCATTCTCGTTTTATCTTTTAAAGTCCAAACTAATAAATAAACACCATCTAGTACATTATAAATCCCAAACAATTGCAGGAACCATTCATTATAAACAACAAAAACATAATACCAAGCTAGTGAATAAATCACCACCTCGTACATTATAAATTTCCTGTACATTATAAATTTCTGCCTATCGCCATTTTATTTTTTAAGTCCAAGCTAGTATATAAACCACCACCTCGTACATTATAAATCACAAAAAATTGCAGGAACCATCCATTATAAACATCAGAACCTAACACCAAACAACCAATATTCTTCCCATTCTAGTTTTATCTTCTAAAGTTCAAACTAGTGAATAAACGTCACAGGACACTGCAAAAAACGAGTGATCTTAATACCGAACCAATGAAAAAGAAACACCAGCTAAAAAATCAACAATTCACACAAAAGTGCAAAATTGCATATTATCATAACAAAACCCCAATTAATTATTCTCACTAACTCAAAAGCTTAACCAAAAACAACACATACACACACTTTCGAAAGGAGATCGAAAAGCGTAAAGACGCAAACTTTATCATCTTTTCTTTACAACCCACCTTTTGCCCTCAATAAAACATTATAAAGATACACAAAGAACATAACTTTACGCAATAAAAACACTAAATCGAATCTTTTTCACACATATATACATACAAATCCATAATCAAACTTATATACACATAAATCTTGCAGTATTAGAGATCTTAAAAGCATAAAAACAACAGTTACAAAAGCAAACAATAAGATCGAGAGAGAGAGGGAGAGAGGGTACCTGGTTGTGAAATTGACGAGAGAGATGAGAGATATTTTGAGAGAGAGAGAGAGTAAAGAAATTCTAGGGTTTTCCAAACTCCTCGGATCTACGCCGTGGAGTTGAGAATGGGCCTTTTGGTGTAACTAGTGTATATACTCGTTGAGGGTTCAATGTGTTGGTATGTGAATTTACTGATTTGCCCTTGGAAAAATATTTACAATATGGTTATTATATTGAGATCGGTTTTGTAATTTGGTCACCAGATTACTGCTTTTGTATTTTGGTATCGAATTTTTATTGGAAATTATTTTGATTTTTATTGAATTCTTTTTCTAAGATAATAAATCAAACGTACTCAGTATATTTTGCTTACAGCGGGGTCTGAATAGTCTAAAATGTATGCAACCATGATGTACGGAGGTTGTTTTCGTAAAAACCCCAGACTTAGGGCATCAATATATAAAATAGTGTGTAATATGCTCGAGACCGTGCCTATGCCCGTATTATTATTCACACGGGACTTATCATAAAATACATTAACCAACCATTGAAGAGGAAAATGGTTATCATTGAAACCCAAAACATATTGCATTAATTTGAATGGCGGTTGATCACGAATATTTGGCTTAACCGGACCCTTAATTCTAACATTGATTTTTACGTCACGATGTCAAGTTGACGGCAAAGAGAGTCTTATATTTGTATTCTTTCTTGGTAATTATTGTAATAATTCACGATGATTCAAATATTAATGCAACGGCCCCATGCTCTCTTGAAGAAAAGATCTCACATACCCATGAATACCACGTTGAGCCCATAATATTTTTCAAACGGAAATTACCTGTGTGCAATTTAAATGTTTCATATGTTATACGTCGAAGCCCTTAAATTCAGAAGTTAATAATTTGACTTTTGATCTTCATAACATCCAAAATTAATTTTGTAAACCTAATACCAAAATGCAAAATCAAGAAGCATCTATTAAAAGTATTGCCAGAAGTAATTGTTCGATCAAACTCCCAAAACCCCGTCTTTTTAGCCAAAATAGCCTAACCATTATGATTAGTTGCATAAATATTGTTGATGAATGTTGATGAATATTTGCCTCCGTGTAGATGACAGGAGAATAACCGTTAACCCAAAGCTAAGTGATTGGCTTAGTATCTTAATATTATATATCGAACTTTTTAAACAAAGTCTTCTCATCAAATAAATAGTATTGTTAAATAAATCAATATAACCTAATATATTTGTGAAAACAACAACAAAAGTTTCTGGGGTACACGTGATGTAAATGTATGTATAAAGTAGTACAAGATTTAGGTACAATCATAGGAAGAAGAAAACAAAAATCGCCACGGAAGAATGTAAATTTAAATGATGATCAGTATCAATACTTTAGCTATGGACGGTTAATGTATCATTATTCAAGACTTAATAAATGTTGTATGATAAACAATTAAGATAATGATATACATTATATCATGTTTATGAAACATCGTTGTGAATGGCAAGATGTACACACATTATGCCCTCTACTCTTTAGAGTAGGAAAGTTGTTTTCGTAAAAACACAAAACTTAATATAAGACAAATATAATAAGTTATATATTCATTGATGTGTGATACATACCAAAAAAGAAATATAACATGAATGACATATACTAGTATAACATAAAAATTAGGTAACAGTGTTGAAAAAATATAAATTATAAAGTGAACGAGATAATATTAGACTCATTTATTATATTTACACGAGACTTACGTACAAAGAGTTTAACATACATGTAAAAATACAGAGAAATCTCTACAACTCAATCATCCGTAACCCGCTAGAAAAAACTTCAATCGCTCTAATACGTCATCTTTAAACATTTCTATCTAATGTTATGTTATATTTGAGATTTATGACATTCATATCGAAACTCGGTTGGTCCGTTCTAGGGATGGCAATCGGGTCAAATATTGGATATTGCAGAATCCATATCCAAACCCGAAAATTTAATCCATACCCGACCCGAACCCGAAAAAATACCCAAAAATGAATACCCAAACCCCATCCATCGGATTTCAGATCGGATTCGGGTATACCCGAAACCCGAATTTTTTTGAATTGAATATTTATACCCGAAACCCAAACCCGAAATCTAAAAATTTGTATAATTATTAATATTACAAGTGTTTGGGATCGAACACGCGACTTGTAGAGAAATATTTTTAACGTGTCATTTTCAAACACTCGACCACATCATTAATTGTGTTATTATACATGTAGCTAATATTAAAAAAAAATCAACTCAATTGATACCCAGATTTTCAGGTTTATTACTAAATGATGTTTTGTTAACTTTATAAACATTATCACCCGTTTAAATGATTGAATAATTATATTTCATTAAAAATTATAATTAGTTAATTTTTAATATAAATATAAAAATACATGTTCTAAAAATTATATAATAATATGTATAATGTATAATATACATATATTATAATATTATAATGTGTAATATATAAAATTCTAATATTATATCGGGTTGTCTAGTGTGTGGCCATGAGCACATGCTAAGAAAATGTGATTGTTGAGTTGTAAAAATTTTATTGGTGGAGATTTTTGTGCATGCAAGGGGGTCCATCATTATTAATGAGTTTTTCGCAAATGTTTTGTGGACACCTCATCAAACACTAACTCTTATGTGTCCATGGGCACACAATAGAAAAATCCATATTATATTTATATATAATTAATATATATATATATAATAATTCGGGTTTTTTTCGAATTCCGGGTTCAGATCGGGTTTAGATAGAGTTTCGGATTTCGGATCGGGTTTCAGATTGATATACCTAATATCCAAATCCAAATTCAAAAATTTTCGGGTTTAAAAATTAAATCCATATCCAAATTCAAATCCAAAAAATCGGGTTCGCTAAATTTAAAATTTCGGTTTCGGTAAATCCAAAATTTCGGGTTTCGGATCGGGTATCCGTCAGATCGGATTATTTTGCCATCCCTAGTCTGTTCAAGTCATACACAGTTTATCTATCTTTCTCTTTCCTCTTACCGATACGCCTTCAATCCCTCAAATCGAAATTGATGTAGGTCGTCTCCGACTGTGGTCATACCAACGTAATCGACACTCACGTTTTTTTTCTTCTCGAAAATAGACTAAACGCCTAACGATCGTCTAAAGATGTCATTAGATATCCGATCTGTCGTTGTATGACTATATATCTATAAGAACATACACATTTTTATCGGTTTTAACCGACACTCTTGCGCTTTTGTCAATGGCCAACATTCAAAAGCATATAATAATAGCGGTCATACAACGACTCTATAGGTTTTACCTTCAACTTCAAATACATATATATCACAAAAAAACTCAGGTGACATCCCTCTATTTAAGTCAGTCTCCCTTAATGCAATGTGAAAATCTGCAACAATATCCCCCACTACTTTTAATCACAGAACTTAGGTACTCGGTATCCGCTTCGATATTTTTCTAAAATTAACCCACAAGTATTCAATATTAAAACGACAAACGTAAATCTTTAACTTTCAATAATGAACGTTATTGTTCCAACTGTGTATTAAACTCACACACACCTAAACTCAACTATTAAAACGATGTTATTTGCAAAAAGTATACATCAAAGCACATTAATTTAAATACTATAGGAGAGCACGCCCAAAATATAATGAATGTAACAAATCTGAGCGAAGTCCTATCTATGACAAGAAAAAGGCAAGTATTCATTAATGACGTCATACCCCGTATCCTTGCGTTCGAATACTTATCCTATATCATGCATATAATATTTATGAAATTCTTTTTAATTGTTTAACAATTTTAAATAATCTTTTATGATATACTGTCATAAGTCTTTTAAAAATTTATAAAAATCATTTAAAGTTTTTTATGATATTTTCGATATTCTCCGTAAGACAATGAATGAGATAAATTATCTTAATATGTAAACTATTTCATTTGTACATTATTTTCGGTGGAAAACAATTTTTTTTAAATATATAACATGTTTTTTCTTAATTTAATAATATAGAGTAAAGTTCTATGGAGTCCACCTTTAATTGGAGTCCTCGGAGTCCATATATGTTCTGCAAGTAAAATATAGCTTAAAATATTGCAAAACATATTATTTTTCGACAAACATCACTATTCTATCAAAAATCTTGTAGATTGCATACATTTTACAAGCAGAACATTGCAAAAATATATATTCTACAAAACATGTTTAGTTTGCAGAACATAAATGTTCATGTTGCAGAACATATTGCAGAACATACATATTGTACCGTAAATATATGAGATTTGCATGATTTTGTTGAAGTTATGCTATCTGTGTAACATGTTTTGCAAAATAACACGTTTTACAATATATTTTATTTGCAGAACGTAGATGAACTCCGAGGACTCCGATAAAAAGGTGGACTCCATAGAACTCACCCCTATATATATATAATATACCTCCACACGTCCAGTTGCGCAAGGCAATTAACTTTTTTTTACATATAATTTTAAGTTTTTTGATTATACAGTTAAAAAAATTATTATTTATTTATTTTTTCAAATAAAAATGTTAATATTAAACCAAACCAAACAAGTCGAAGGTGGCATTTTTCCGGATGGCGGTATACAATTCCAGCCAATGAAAACCTTCCACGTGGCAAAATAGCAGTTGTACAATTCCCTTCCCTATCTCTTCCCTCCATTCACTTCACATTCCCCAGAAACATCTTCTCAATCTCCACCGTAATGCCGCCGTAACTAACTATACATATACGTACAATTACACACATTCTTGCCGGAATCAATGGAGACGTACTGCATCGGAGGCCGGAACTTCATAACAATGGCGGCGTTTTCGACGTGTCCGACGTGGAGGCGGCCGAGAAGGAAGAGACTGAGAAGAAATGTGAAGATGAGCAGTGGTAGAAAGAGTGAATTGAGATGTGTGAAGGAGAGTGTAAGGTGTGTTGCGGTTGTTGAAGATGAGGAGTTCGCTGATGAAGAGGATTTTGTTAAAGGCGGTGGCTCGGAGATGTTGTTTGTTCAAATGCAGAGGAATAAGGCTATGGAGAGTCAGTCTAGGCTTTCTAGTAAAGTTAGTTTTTGATCTCTCTCCTTCCCTCTCCCTCTCTCCCCCCTCCCCCCTCCCCTCTCTCTCTCGCAACCTTCCCTATCTCTCTCAATCTCTCTCTCTTTCTCGTACACAGGTCTCCCTTAATCTCTCTCGCTCTCTCTCGTACTCATCTCTCTCTCTCTCTCGTACACATGTCTCTGCGTGTGAATTAAAATCTTGTGGATAACTAGATATGATCTCCCGCCCACGCTTTAAATTTACTTGCAAATTTCAATATAGAATGTAATTTTTTTATTTAGTTTTGGAAGCAAAGAAGTTATGTAAGTTAGTTTTATCAGTGTACAGTTTGTTGCAGTTATTATTCAACATATATTATGTTTTTTGAATTTATCATTGAAAAGGTTAGTAATGCAGTTACTTGACGTATAAATCTATCGGTTCGGAGGGAGTGGTGAATACGTAATGGATTTTGCAAATGAGATGATTAATATGCTTTAGACAGTAGTGAGCGGAAGCTAGTTATTCTGTAGAATAGTAGTTGCTTTTTGTTGCACTAGGAACAACTTCGAAATGCAGTATAGCATTGAGACTTTAATATCCATTTTTTACTATTTTAAGAGAACTATTTGTCAACTTCATAATTGGAGCTTTGGATTTGCAATTATAACTTTCATATAATTTGTATGCTTGGCATATGAAGATCTTCTTCAGTGTAAGAACTTCTGGTAACTGATTGCGATTTTTTAAGTGCATTGGTGGTGTTTATAGAAGCAGAGGAGTAGTTGCATTTACTTTAGAATGGTTGACTTGTGTTTCATCAATTGTATAGATCACTTCGTATCTTATTAGTATTATACCTTCTTGCACAACATGGTTTTGAGATTCTTTTTTATTGCAGTTGCCGCGGATACCTATTAGCAATATTTTATTGGATTTGGTGGTTATTGGATGTGGTCCTGCTGGTCTTGCTCTTGCTGCAGAATCAGCTAAGCTTGGTCTAAGAGTCGGGCTTATTGGGCCAGATCTTCCCTTTACAAATAATTATGGCGTCTGGGAGGATGAATTTATAGGTATAGATATTTTTTTAGTGACATGGGTGCGTCTCTTTGTTACTTCAAGAACTTGTGACTAATGGGAGAAATGTTCTTATAGTACCTGTCATTTACGCCCTTGGACCTAAATTATGTCTTCTTTAATTCTGCAATGACAATCCTTTAAAGATGTCATGCATGCACATCGCGGAACTAATGACTTTGGCTTCCCAACCAATTGCTTGTCTGCAATAGTTTATATCTTTACTTCTCACTGTACCCTTTCTTCCCGTTCTCTCTATATATCTCTTATTAATAGAAGGCATCATGCCTTTGCACTTGCTAATGTTCTCAGTGTCAAGATAATTTTTCCATCCTTTTGGTCAGATCTTGGACTTGAAGGGTGTATTGAGCATGTTTGGCGGGATACTATTGTGTATCTTGATGATGGTGATCCTATTATGATTGGGCGTGCTTATGGAAGAGTTAGTCGTCATTTGCTTCATGAAGAGTTGCTTAAGAGGTAGGCTCGACTGATATTTTTTTTTAATTATAATTATGTAGTTGCTTTTCCTTCATCGAAGCTTACCATCTTCTGTTGGCATTTATAGTTTTAAGTTTGTATTAATTTTTCTAGGTGTGTCGAGTCAGGTGTTTTGTATCTTAGCTCAAAAGTTGAGAAGATTATCGAAGCTGGAGATGGCCATAGCCTAGTCGAGTGTGAAAACAATATTGTCATTGCATGCAGGTAGAGTTGGAGCTCTTTATATGATTTTGGTAATAGGAATAAGCAAAACATTTTTGAAGCTTCTGATGTATCATTTTAGGCTTGCTACTGTTGCATCCGGAGCAGCTTCTGGAAAACTTCTGCAGTATGAGGTTGGGGGTCCCAGAGTTTCCGTCCAAACAGCTTATGGTGTTGAGGTCGAGGTGAGAATGTCAATTAGCAGTAGTCGTAAAAAAATCTTGTCTAATCATCTTTAGTTGGTTTGCTCTTTACTGTGCTAGAATTCAGTTGAGGTATAAACAGGGGGCGGCCCAAAAGTTATAACCAGTGGGAGTTTGGAATTTTTTTTATTTTTTTTACGAACATATAAGTTATAGCTAACTTTTATAGATCGTAGGGAATGGAAACTTCGGTAAAGTTTGAGAGATAGATCAACACTATGTGCAATATTTTTGTTACTCAGAGCTTGTACATTAACATATGAATACGTTAGATATGAAATTTTTACTACCACATTTTAGAAAATTAAGGAAACATAGGAAAGCTTAACAATATTTGAACCTACTCTACCCTCTTATATAAGGTTTTCTTACCAATTAAGCTTGTACATTACATATAAATAGGTTAAATATTAATTTCAATTACTAAATTTGAAATTTTTCTGTGGGGGTGACAGTCGCCGCTCATCCTCCATTAAATCGGCTCTGTATAGCTTACTGGATGATATACCGATGCATCAGTTTTTTGTATATGGATGAGTGTCACTTGATCAAAAATCATCATATGTTTCTGTGGTTGAGTATTTGACACCCCCTAATTGAAAGTCATCTGTATTATACAATTAATTATTTGATGACTTAATCTTAAGGGCGTATTTTGTATAGTTTATCGCTGCAGATTGCTGAACATGATTTACAGTTATTAATTCCTCATTTGTTAAAAATGTCCTTAACTAAATGATAATAATCTAAAAACCAAAATTTCATATATTAGTTAATTTGCTCTGGATTACTAAATTGCTAAACAACCACTTCTTCTCTGTACATTCGTAACATACTGCCCCTATGCAGGTGGAAAACAATCCATATGACCCCAGCTTGATGGTTTTCATGGATTACAGAGATTACACCAAACAAAAAGTTTCTGGCATGGAGGCAGAATATCCAACGTTTCTTTATGTGATGCCCATGTCCCCGACAAGGATTTTCTTTGAGGTTCAATATGTTTTTCTTTCATTTGCTGAATAGACAGGTCCAGTTATCTCAATCAAATGCAAATATAATGTTTGATGGCACTGCAGGAAACATGTTTGGCTTCAAAAGATGCGATGCCATTTGATCTACTGAAGAAAAAACTCATGTCAAGATTACAGACATTGGGAATCCGAGTTTCCAAGACATACGAAGAGGTAAGCTTCTTTTATCCAGATCCGAGACTCACTAGGAATTTGGAAATTCTACACTTAAGTTAAAATTAGTTTACTGTTTATTTACTCAATCTTTACGGATATTTCTGCAGGAATGGTCTTATATACCTGTTGGGGGATCTTTACCTAATACCGAGCAAAAAAACCTTGCATTTGGTGCAGCTGCAAGCATGGTGCATCCAGCCACTGGTAAGAAAAGAACTAATTTACCATGATTCCGTCGTCCCAGATCTTGTCTCTGATATTAGACACTCAATATCTGCATGTTGCAGGCTATTCGGTTGTCAGATCTTTGTCAGAGGCCCCAAATTACGCGGCCGTAATTGCAAACATTTTAAAAAGTGGTCAGATCAATGGAATGATTAGTCGTGGAAGATATACAGAGAACATCTCAATGCAAGGTACATAAGGATTAATAAATTAGTTATTCTTCTCTTTACTGTATACTGAATCATTAACAAAACATAGCTAAAACTTGATGCTATCAATACCATTCAGGAAATGAGAATCTTGTCTAACAAGTAGATGTAATACATGCCAGATTTGGCAGCCGTGAACGGCTGCACACAACTTTTTGATGTTTGTATATCACAATAAAGTTGCAGGTTGGGCTTAGATTGACTACTAGGAGCAGTGTTTATAGTAAATTGCTATTTGTGGGAAATTAAGGTAGTGTTTGATCAAGCTTAAACTGGTGGCGCAAGTGCAAAATGCTATAATTTTCAATTAACTGAAAGTAAGTCTGCCTTGAAAATGTTCAATTCCACCATAAAGCAGAGGGGGACTAGTGATGGTTGAATATGATTGCACCCCAGAAAATTGTTTAGAAATTATAATTTTCTAATTGTAACTCAGTTTCATTTCTGCTTTAAAAGGAAACTGGGAAACATATGTTGATATTAAAGTAACTGTAAGTGCCATCAAATAATCGGTCTTTTCTCGTTTGGATGATATTTATCGCAGTAAGGTATATCAGCTGGGTAGTATTTCCGGTTAAATTAAAAAATATTGCTTGAACCAAGGGACTAACAAATAATAGTCATAATGCATCATAACTTCGTGACCAATCACTTAAGTTCTAAATAGAATTTAAGTACATTGTTAAACATATGGTCTGTTCCTGACTTAAATTTTGATCATTTACTATTAGCTTGGAAGACCTTGTGGCCTCAAGAAAGGAAACGTCAGAGAGCGTTCTTTCTGTTTGGACTAGCACTCATTCTACAGCTGGATATTGATGGCATAAGGACATTCTTCCAAACTTTTTTCCGCTTACCCACCTGGTTTGGAGCTCACTATAAATCTCCCTTTAATTTACATATTATCATATATGTGCATGCACTCTATGTTCTTCACATGACACAAGAATATAGATTATGATGGTGATATGCATATTAAATATTTATGAAAGATGATAACTGTTCAACCTGCAAGATTGTATTTCAGAATCATTTGTTAATGTGCAGGATGTGGCAGGGATTTCTTGGTTCTTCTCTCTCCTCAGTCGACCTTGTACTATTTGCCTTTTATATGTTTATCATAGCACCTCACCACTTGAGAATGTCCCTTGTAAGACATCTCCTTTCTGATCCTACAGGAGCAACAATGGTAAGAACATATCTAACGGTCTAGAAGCCTTACTCTGTATTTCTTAGCCAAAATGCTCGGTTCAGTAAATTATGTAAATAATTTTTTCTAATATATATAATTAGTAATTTTGATCCACGCACATTACATGTTCTTTAGCTTATGGTTGTCACGTTCATGAGTCGAGACGAGTTAACGGACCTCCCGCTAGTCGGTCGACTAGGACTAGTTGACAAAAAATAATATATTTTAAATTAAAAATACAATATATATACACACGCATGTATATATATTATATATTTTAGATTTCTAAATTCTAGATTTTAAATTTCAATTTCTTCAACAATATTTTTATTTCAGATTCTAAGAAATTAAGAATCCGATACCGGGAGAAAACGACGAAAAAGCAGAGAAAAATTAGCAAATAATAACAAAAAAAGTACTTGCAATCCGTAAAATATGTAACAATTGATCAATAATAAATGTCTGATACAACTATGATGTGATATGGTAGTGCAACATGTAAAAAAATTATGCAAAAAATATATATACCTTTTGCTCGATTAGTCGACTAGTCGACATGCGACCGAAATATCGACATTCAGTTAGTCGACATTCAGTAGCTGCTAATCGACCGACATAACTAGTCGACGACATGGCCATGCGTTAGCTTCCACCTTCAAAATCATTAATTTGTGCCCAGCATTTCTTGGTTTTTTTTGTTAGATGTGGAACATTGAATAATGATGTCCATTAGTCGATCCGTTTTTCTCCTCTGTGTTCATTTACTGGTAGTTTCTTGTAAAGACAAATAGATGCCAATATCACAAATTGATACTACTAGGGCTGCACAAAGTTAAAATCCGGACCGGACCGAAGACCAAAATTTTTCAAAATTAAGGACCGAGGACCGGACCGGCTGGACCGGACACGAAAAACCCGGTTTGGACCGGAATCGGATCAGTTTGGACCGGTTTAATTAATATTTATATAAAAAAATTATTTATATAATTTTATTTTAATTTTTCATTCAAATTTATAGACATTAAAAAGTTTGTTACTCGGTAAGTTAATAAAAATTTAAAAGTAAGTATATATCTTATTATTTTAAAAGTAAATATTAATTTTTAAGTGTATGAATATCAATGTTTTATCACATGAAATACGGAATTAGTAATTTAAAGTGTGATATCGATCTATTTTATTATATTAATTTGTTATCCATTAATTTGGATCAATAAAATATGATATGGGTGAGTATTTAATATTTATGATCTCATAAAAAATAATTATATATATGAATTCAGGTCCATTCAGGTCTGGACTGGATTTTTTTAGTTCTTGGACCGGACCAAAGACCGAATTCTTTTAATTATAAGGACCGGGGACCAGATCGGGTATGTTTGGTCCGGTCCGGTCCGGATCACAGGTCCAGACCGGAATTCTGTGCCGCCCTGAATACAACCGATAAGGCATCTCGATGTATCGTATTTCTACAAGTTTTTTGGCTGTAACTTAGAACCAGGTCATAGTAAAATAAGCCAACACTTCATAAGATGTCTAAGTGGGGTATGAGCTGCAATATATATGCGTCCAGGATTGAATGAAGCACATAGCCAAAAGATATCAAAATTTTGGCAAAGTTGAGGTATCTGGAAGTGAATATGGCGTGGCACAAGAAGTTGCAGGCATTTCCATGCTTCTGAGTTCGAAAAATACCATTGAATCATCAAGAGATATACCTACTACCTCCTCCGTTAACCATCATCTTCGGATGCAAGATTTATGTCTGTTTTTCTTTGTTACACAAATAATATTGTCCCTCTGGAACTAAAGAACCCGGTACTAAAATCTCCTGGTTCAGCACCCCTATACATATGCAGAGTATAGTTAAATGGGATGTTGGGATGAACTGGAGTTCAATGACTCCTGTGTCAACTTTTATGAGCTCGAAATCCTCGCCGAATTCATATAGGAGGCGTTTGGATGCACCATGGGGAATGAGAATCGGGGATGGGGGTTAATGGGAATGGGAATGAAATGAAAACCCAAGGGTATGGTGGGTTTGATTTACCTACCAAGAGAGAATGAAGTTCCCATTTCCCACTACTAAATTGGTAATTCAAACACTATCGCTTGGGTTTAAAGTTCCGATTCCCGTTAACCGGACACATTAACCATCAACCATACACCCCATAGTTCTCTTTTACATACTCTGTTTTCTGAGTTTAAAGAAAAACCTCTGTTTTCGGATTGCTTTCATACAAAAGTTGTTGCTGGAATAAAGTAACACTGTAACAGATATGACAATAGATTACACAATGACTCAACCCAAAAACCATCTGAACTGGGTAAATTACAAGTTAAATAAAACTACTTTAATATAAATGTGTGTTCATTATTACAGACACAGCTCCATCTAAAATCGTAATGTATAACTCTTAAACTACAGGTAAAAAATTAGAAAAAGAAAAAGTACATCAAGGTTCAGTAAGTTTGTCTCTCTTTTGGTTATTCACCCTAAACCTCTGGCCTATAGCAGGAGTATTGTATATATCATGTTAGTTTACCTTATGTTAAACTTTCCAAGGCCTAGATATTTGACAGTTAGAACTTAGATGCGGATATTTGAAAATGTTCACCTGAAATCAACGTTCTAAAAAAGCATCAAGACGAGTTAAGCCGAACATGTAGTTATTGTAATCGGGTTTTCAAGAAAGTGTTGCACACATGCAATTCTTGATTTATTTAGATTTTCGTTTATGCTGGGAAAGGAAAAAAAACTAGTATGTCCGCAATCCACATGCCTAAAATGCTAGTGCAAAATCCCAGCTAGTAAAAGTATAATAGATGTTAATATGTCCGCAATCCACATGCCTAAAATGCTAGTGCAAAATCCCAGATAGTAAAAGTATACTAGATGTTACATGCTTACTAATATATACAAACTTACAAAATTACAGAAGAACATGGAGAATATGCTATTCAGAATAACATTTTAGCAATCCACTTGTGTAAATTCTAGTGCATTAGTATCTGGGTCTCGTGTGAAAATCGCTGGCCTCCCAGAGCGACTGAGAGTATACGGAATACCTGTTATCATTGAAAACAGAATACAATATCAGGCAAACCTTCTTCAAAGATTCAAGGCCTGAATTTTTTTCTGCAAAGGTAAAACAATGACCAAGTACAGTGTCCATACCAGCCTTGTCGAGGATGGCCTTAAGCTTAGATACATCCCTGATTGCAATACAAGTATGTCGATCTCGCCCCCCATGCTCAGGTCGCCCAGTGTATGGATCAGGGTTGGGAAGCTCCATCAGATGAATCATCTCAGAACCTACCCACAGCCACGCACCCCTGTATGGGAGCTTATCATGTGGCCTTGCCTCATTTATTTTGAGACCTATTATCAATTTCAACATTTGTATTAGATAAATTCTATAAGAACTGATAGCATTTAGAATGTCGTTTGAACAGAAAAAAGAATTACCAAGAAGGTTCTGATAGAAATCAAGCGACCGCTCAAGATTTTCACATAACAATCCCACATGATGCATGTTAACAACTCCAAAATCTGCATATTTTTTGCAGATATAAAATAGGATAAACATTGCCAAGAGTGGTCAGGCTTGGCTACACATGAATTAAAAACTGATAATACTCTTAACTTAAATCTCAAAATGCTTGTTGCAAACTAAGTTATCGCTATCAAATGGCAGAGCTGAAATAAAAATGTCTAAGAGAAGAATTAAAAATCACAGTGAACTGCTATTATTTATCTCGAATTCAGATCAGACTCTAACATAATGATCAAGTAGATTTTGAGGACAATAGATTAAAGATCATGATTATTAGTAGAGTGACTAGAGTCTGCTTTATTAAAAGAATATGATGACAGGTTTCTCCAGGTACTACAAAATATTCCGTTAATTTAGTAAATCCTATACCGGACATTTGGAGTAACACGCAAAGCAGTTCAGAATTTAGGAGTGTCATGCATATTAATTAGGCAATGAAAGACCTACAACCGCTTTGAGCGTAAGACACTATTATGATGATGGCCAACTGGCCATACATGTAAAGGATCTCTCAATTAAAATGCTTGTTTATATGGATGCTTCTCAAGTCTCAATACAGTTTTTACAATGTTCAGTTAGAGTGTCATTACAACACCTAACTAAAAAAGTCTCTAGTTCGTACTTCATTAATACTACTTACAGAAGTAAAGGGTAAAGCACGATCATGCGTGTGCATAAAAGAGACTGTGTAGCGGCTTCATCTTTGTCATTTACTATATATTCTAAACTAGAAGATAATAAAATGTAAGAAGCTTTACCATCGTTATCATCGACAGGTTCAGAAGTGGTAGAATCTTTTGCAAGTACATCTGCTTCTGTAGACATTTTCACTTTGGTCCGTAGACAATATCCTTGGTTTCTACCATTTCCTTTAGAAGTCTGTATATTCCTTTTTAATGGTGTGTACGTCGCAATGGTGCTGAGCGTAACATGATTCACCTGAAATAGGAAAAAAAAATAAAGAATTCATAGAATGCATGTTAAAATGAATGACACCTTGTAGTTAGTAACTTCAGCCATAACCATTATACAAAAAAATCAAATCACAAGTTAGCATCTCCTGTTGTTAGATCATGTCCTGAGCTTTGCATTTAAGGCTAGTTCAATCAAATGTAACAACCATCAAGAATAATGTCACAATTAACTGTGTATTTGACTCCATGGCCTCCCGAGCCTCATTGGCAACTATAAAGCACATTATTTTAAAAAATGAATCAAAAAGCCTTCTGCACGTTTAACTGTGAATATCTACGTGTTAGAGCTTACCCCAGAATTAGCACAACTGATTACTTTCCCTTAGTCTAGAACAGTTGCAGGATCGTGAGACCCATATTAAGTATAATTTTACAATATCAATGAAGTTTCTGACACTGATACGACTAGATGCAACTCATAATCGCCATCATCTAATGCAACTCAAAAATCGGACATTCTAAACATTAGGAATACAACAATCTACAAATTTACCCCAAGGGTATTAAAAATCCATAAATTTCTCAAAATTGTAGCTAATACACCTAGCAATATAGAACCAGTTTCAATCAAATTAAAAGATTTAACTTGTTGACTATGTTTTACTGTCAAGATTAAATTTTTAACACTTCTTCAACATAAAGCTTAGCTTTTTAACTATTCTTCACTATGCTTTACTGCCAAGATTGTCTTTAATCTCAACAAAAACAAAATCTTTAAGCAAGTATCATAAAAAGTTGAATACTTTATGGTCTAAAAACATATTATCATCAACCTAACAACATAATCTTGAAATTTAACTAAGCTAAAAAACTAAATTAAAAATTGAACAATTAAATGAACACAATTAATCTGATAATACATGGATGCAAATAAATAAAACCTGGGTATTGGGCAGAATGGTAAGAAATGAAGTTGCACAAGATGCCATTGGAAGTGCAGCTATAAGCCTATAACCTGTACATACACACACATGTGCTATGATTCTCTTGTTTATACACAATTCTTATTTTTAATATTAACCACTCATTTTTTCTGCCTATTTTTTTTAAAAAAATAAGTCTTTTAAAAGTTTTATGTAATCTTACTGATAAAATTTCACAGCCCTTAATTTTCTGAACCAAATTTGTTCTGGAAATTTAAGAAATATATCGCAATCAGGGGGACATGTCCTGTTATATATTTTTTCTTTTAAACCAAAAGAGGGTGAGGCTGTGACAAGATTTTAATGTTAAAATATTTTAGTTATATGGCAGTCAATGATTGGATGATGACTAAGCGAAAAGTCTAATTAGGTTCCGTCCATGGTTGTAAAAAAAAAAGAAGATGTCCTAAATACGAAGACTAGTTAAGTAACCCGAATATGTTCGCCAAAAAATTTATCAAATGTTGTGACTGATACGTGGATGATTTTAATTTGTGGATGCATATAAATACACGCGGAGTCTCATATTATTATTAGGAAGGTTGCTAAATATGCATATGACACATTAGATTTGGAGAATTTTTTGATGTAAAAATTTGTGGTCTTTAGCATTTTCCATACGTCAAATATATTATTTAGGGCTCAGTGTCGACAAATACGTATTTCTGTTTTTCGTGACGCGTTATTTCGTGCTGCTAATACGCATGTCCAAAATACGTATTTGTCCGGATGCGCAGTCCAAAACAAGGCATCACTTTTTTTAAAAAAAAATTAATCACCTTAATGCAAACAAGAATCATCAATTTTCAAAATAGGGATACCTTGGTGATTATCTCTAATTATGCTATTATTATTTTTATTTAACTAATTTGAGATTAAATCGGTAATGTTTTCATGTAGTAAAACTTCATATAAATGAATCTTAAAAATATGATTAAGCGCTACCCAAAATTAGAGATGTTTAAAATATACAAAATTCAAAATTTGATCGAATCTCGAAAAAATTTAAAATACCCATTCATAAAAAAAATTAAATCAATTAGAAAATTTCGATAAGCTGAATCCAAACCATTTGTCAACTGAAATCAGACATATATATTAGAGAAAGTATCATCTGAATTTTCAAAAAACTCAATGTGATCCCCGTGTAAGAAATCAGATCTTTTATCCCTAATTGAAAATTTAACAAAGACGCATGAATTAAGCATGATCGAACTGTATTCATCATTAGAGCATATGTACCGCACTTCCGTTTTAGTTGATTCAGGGGCTTTATTAATGGGCTGATGGAGAGAGATGCAGCCATTCTTTTTCAAAGCCATCAATTATTGACGGAGCAGCAATTAATTAATAGAAACTTTAATAATCAATGAAGTAGCAGATGGGCAGCAATTAATTAATGGGCAGCAATTGATGGACCCACCTGATTTTTTGCGAACTGTGCTTACCAACGTCTTTCACAACACTCATCCCATGTATATATATATTGACAACACTATCTAAAAGCTATTTATATTTCATTATTACTTTCAGGATACTCCCTCGGTTCCAAAATATACGTCCATTTGACTTTTTACGCGTATTTTTAGGTGAATAAAAAGAATAGCTCCATTAATTTTTTTTCAATTTTTTTTTTCTAAATAAAAGTATACATATTAAATTTTAATTTAAGAAAATACATTTTTTAAAAAAAAGTATATGGAGTTATGATTTTTATACATATTAAATGACGCGTAAAAAGTCAAAGTGACTAGTATTTTGGGACGGGGGTAGTATTATTCGTGGGACTATTAAATAATTTAGCTGAAGTTAAATATATAATATTTAATCTATATTAATAAGTAAGATAACTAATATTATATAATTATTTATTTAGTGAATAGTAATTGATGAATTGATATAGTTATATGGGTATATAAGAATGTTAGAAAAAAGTTGATTTTGTGTGAATAGTAACCAAGGTCATTGGTTCAATTGATGAATCGATGAATCGAGGCTCTTCATGGGTGCATATGCTCTTATAGACATAAGAAATTGGTGTGATTTGTTTCTTAAAAATCGGATCTTTTATACTTAGTTGCAAACTCAAAATATATAGAAAGACGAGTTAATCGCAACCAAAATGTACTTATTGGTATCTTAAAAATTAAGTGTATATCACGACGTTGAAGGCTTTAAACTCTGAGTTTAAAGTGATTTTTTTTATCAGCCGCTACCCATTTGACTTTAAGTTATAAAATGTCGGCTTGCATTAAAAATAACGTGAATTTATAAGGAGATAATCATCAAAATCATCTTTTTCAGGATATTTGGTGCCAAAAATCATTCTTTTCAGGATATCCTGGCGCCGCCTATCCATTAGATACGACAAATTATACAGCCTTATATACTACTTTTTAATAAATGGGGTGATGCGCATTCCCATCATGCATATTAGAGAGCGATACGCATTACCCAAATGTATCTCCTGAGGTGATACGTAACATAGAGTTGCTTATTAGGGTTGATGCGGCAGATGAAACTACACATTACTCTGATAGTGCAGACGAAATAACGTTTTTAGCGGGTATTTTAAGAAATTTTGAAAAATGATAAACTGAGTCATGAAATTTGAAAATATGATATTTTGGTGACAACCCTTTTTTAAAAAGAACAGTTTAAAGTCGAAAATGAAGATACTTTTTAGACAACTTATCTTAATTTAATAATTGTATTTGATAAAAAATAATATCATTATTCTGAAAGAGAATATTCACCAAATTACTTTTGATTTTGCATGTTTAATAATTTATAAGTTATCCATAATAAAAAGTTTTTTAAATACATTATGATTTAAAATTTTCTCTTTTTAGAGCATATCCAACAATTTTTTAAGTCACTCTTCAAATATATTATAAAATATTGACTTTTAACAATTTAATGTGCATTCACTTCCAACAACATTCTTTATATCAACCCTTTAAATAATATTTTAATATTAAAATATCTTTATTTAATATGAGTACAAAGTGAAGAGAAAAAATGAGTGTTTGAATTATTTTATAATAAAATACAAGTTAAGAGTAAATGGTTGACTCTTAAAATAGATAAGAGGGATGAGGGTTCTTAAGATTTTAAAGAGCCTTGAAAGTCTCCTGGGGCTCCAATTTTGTTAATACTCTTTATTTTTTCACTTAACAGCTTGTTTAAAGAGATTGTTGAAAATATTTTTATTCATCTGTTACCATATTAAGCAATCTAAGGGGTCATTTGTTTTCCTCTTAATCTTTCTTAACCATCTTATCTTAATAATTAAGTTGATTAAAATCATTTGTATTGTACAAATTTTCTTCTTCTTTTTTGGCATAATGCTGGATTTTATTTCAAAAGATCATTCAAAATACATTGTCTCACTTTGACTGGAACATAACTCCAATCAAAATCATGATCAGGATACATATGAGAGGCATGAGCTAACTCATGTGCCGACATATTTGCAGATCGTTTAATAAAATACAACTTAACGTTGTTATGCTCACAAACTAACCTTCTACAATCATCAATCACCTTACCAAGTCTTGATCGCATCGGGGTTGCACTCCTTATTAATTGAAGGACTACCAGGCAATCTGACTCAATGACAATCGCATCTCCTGTCCATTCTTTCGTCCAACTTAAGGCTTCTTTAATGGCCAAAGCTTCAGCTAAAGTTGGTTGCAAAACTTCGTTAAACACTCTAGTTCTAGCCACCAGTAAATGACCTTCATGATTACGTGCCATAACTCCTAAACCTGAAGTACCTTGTTCCTCAAAGATTGCCGCGTCAACTGTGATCTTCACTTCATTTGGTTGTGGCCTCGCCCAGAATATAGCCCCATCACCTGGTACAGATGGTTGACTGGGTATATTGTAAAACCTTTCCTGAGCTACTGTCCATTGTGATAGATACTCCCAAGCCTTAGCAACAATTTTCAGAGAGGACCATCTTTTGTTACTCCAAACTAGATCGTTTCTGGCTCGCCAAATGGCCCAACAAACAGTCACACATTTCACCTTATTTTGAACTGTTTGATCTGATAAGAACCTTGCCATCCACTCCTGAAAATCCATTGCCTCATTCGTGATGACATTTGAGTTATAAATTCTCCAACAAGAGGCTGCTGTCCTTCACTGTACTAGGACATGGAACACCGTTTCAGGATTTTCTCGACAAACTGGGCAAACATTGTCAATAGGCACATGTTTAGTCCGCAGAAGGACCTTCGTTGGTAAGCATTGAGAACAGCACGCCAAACTAGGTCTAAAGCTTTTGGGGGTGCTTTAATTCTCCACAGATTCTTCCAGATATTTGCCTCACTATTCGATGCCCACCGACCTTTTTGTTTCTGAAGAAGATTATAGGCACTCTTCACCGAATACTGACCTGAATGCTCTAACTTCCAATAGAAAACATCGGTTTTCAACTCCCATTCTGGCTTAGTATAACAATACAATGTTGATCTCTTTCCAAGAAAATATCCAGAATTAAATCCATATCCCATTCCTTCGTACCAGGAGAGAAGAGAGACGCAACATATTGATTTGATATTGCTGAAGATTCTGTTAATATATAAGAGTTCTCTGCATTATTCAGCCATGGTTGCCCATTAATTTTTATTTTATTACTTGTGCCAATTCTCCAGCTAGCTCCTGAAGCTATAACACTCCTCGCTTCTGCAATACTCCTCCATATAAAGCTAGGGTTACTACCTAGCTTAGTTTCCATAAAATCCGAATTTGGATAGTATTTGGCTTTGTAGATTCGAGCAACCAAACTCTCCGGCTTCGTGATAAGACGCCAGCATTGTCTCCCTAGCATTGACATATTTATGTCTCTCAATGATTTGAAGCCTAAACCTCCTGCAACTTTATGCGTTGCCATTCGATCCTAGGACATCCATGTAATTTTTGAATTATTCTTTCTGGAAGAATTCCAAAAGAATTTTGCCATAGCTCTTTCCATATCCCGAGTTAATTCTAAGGGCAGAAGGAAAACGTTCATAGCATACGAAGGCAAGATTTGAGCAGCCGTCTTTATCAAAATCTCCTTAGCTGGTTTAGAAACATTTCTCTCTGTCCAATTTTGCATGCTCGCAATGACTTTATCTTTTAGATATCCAAATATGGCCGACTTATTTCTACCTAGAATATTAGGCAGTCCTAAGTATTTGGATGTATGATCAGCCTCTCTAATCTGCAACTTCTGGCAAATTGATTCTCTGTTATACTGCATAATGTTCGAGCTAAAAAATACCGTGGATTTACCTCTGTTCATACATTGGCCAGAAGCTTTTTCATAACTAGACAGAACCTCCAACACCTTCTCTGCTTCTATCTGATCAGCCTTACAGAAAAGATAGCTATCGTCGGCAAAGAGCATGTGGCTGAGAGACGGAGCTTTCAAACTTTGATACCATGCAAAAATTTATTAGCTTCATACTTCCTGATTAAGGTTGTTAGACCTTCAGCACATATGATGTAGAGATAGGGCGAAAAAGGGTCTCCTTGTCGAAGACCTCGACTTGGCTTAATATGTCCCATTTCAAAATTCTCATGAGTAATAGTATATTCAACAGTAGATACACACTGTAATATCAAGTAAGTCCACCATCTATCAAAGCCCATTTTGAGAAGCATCTCCTGTAAAAAACACCATTCTATCCGATCGTAAGCTTTGGAGATATATAGCTTGAGAGCCATATACCCTTCCTTTCCAAACTTCTTCTTCTTTAGATAGTGCATTACCTCAAAAGAGATCATGATATTATCCGTAATTAGCCGTCCCGGTAAGAAGGCACTTTGTGTATCAGAGATGACCACATCTAGCACCTTTTTCAACCTGTTAGCAACCACTTTTGTAATCACCTTCATAACCACATTGCATAACGCTATAGGCCTCAAGTCCGTCAATGTTGTTGGGGACTTTTTCTTTGGAATGAGCACAATATTAGTTTCGTTGATATTATCCAAGAGTGTACCTGTTGAAAAAAATTGTCTTACCATTTGAATTACTTCAGTTCCCACCACGCTCCAATTTTTCTGAAAAAAGGTCGGGGTCATGCCATCTGGCCCTGGCGCTTTATCAGGATGCACATGAAAAACTGCATCTTTGACCTCCAAATCTGATACAGGCTCCAGTAACATCCTGTTATGCCGATCTGAAATTGATTCCAAATTTTCTTCTTAATGACTAAAAAACTTCTTAACCATTTACCCTAAATTTTCTGGCTTACGCGCTAAGATACCCATCTTATCTTCATTTCTTTACGTCATCGTGACTTGATTGCATTTTTTTATATTGAATCCTTTACATCGTTATGTAATAAATTTATTTAATAATTTATATTTTGCCATACTAGGCAATAGGCATTTATATATTATATTTAGCATAATTATGTTTTTATTCTCTATTCATTAAATACGTTAAATTTATAGTTTTTCAAAATAAATAATTTCAATTATCGCTAAACATGATTATAGTTATACATATAAACTATTTTCTCTGATTTTTTTTATGTCAGTTTGATTTTGTGCAAACATTTCTATATATTTTGACAACATAGTTAAAACAATAATTCTTTAAATTTCCTTTATTGGGGAAAAAACATAAAACTTAAACTTTAATTCACAAAAAAAAATTAAAATTATTATTTTAGCTATGTGGTTAAAGGGTTTATAACATCCGATCCCCCAAACGGATATACACCGGACCCAACAATCCACCATAGGACAACCCAAAAAAGATAGCGATTTGACTTGTATCTATAAATATCTCATTTACTCTTATTTTTATCGATGTGGAATGTTATAAACACACCCTCTTAAAGGACGAAGTCTTCGTCGATCTCACAAACACATATATAGAACGCGAGCAGTGTCGCTACACTTCCGACCGAGCAGAGCTATAATACCATTTATAACATCCAATCCCACAACCGAATGCTTACCGGACCCAACAACCCACCACAGGACAGCCAAAAAAGCCAGCGATTTGGTATAAATTAGTTGTTTACTTCTATCTATAAAAATCTCAATTACTCTTATTTTTATCTATGCAGGATGTTACAAAAACTGAGGGAGTTTGAGTCAGAGTCTGTCGCTTAAATGCGATTTACCTTAGTTCACGTGGTTTGTAGGCTATTGCGTGAGCCAGTGAGGTTTATCCGGTGCGCACATAAAGGATAACGGCTGCGGGTTTTCTAATGATAAAAAAACTGAGCGAATAATTTATAATTGTGATTAAAGATGTGAAATCATACAAGTAACTATTTTAATAAAAGATTTTTCAAAAATATTATATTGTTACTTTTTCCTCAAAAAATAATTTACCAAATGATCTTATTCATTATGGATTCAGGACATTAATCATTCAGATATATTAACCATTCAGAAATGACACATTCTAGAGATGCATACATATGCACACGTCGTTTATATCGTTATTTGTAAACTTAATAATTTTATTTACATCCGTATTTCCAACTATATTTATCTAAACACGCGTCGTTCATATCATTATTTAAAAACTTAATTATTTCATATTTTAACACATCAACATTTAGAAAATATTTTGACAAAAATATTTGAAGTATCTGACCTTTTTCTTACCGGTAATAATTTTCAGCTATGTTTATCTAAAGCAGTCAACGTGGACGAAGCTCGTGAAGAAGCTTCAAACCAGTCTTCCAATTTTCTAACCTCAACCAAAATCCTATCCGGTCAAACATACATAATAACTCATCATTTATACCAATATTTTATCATCTCGAATAAACAAAAATCAAAAACCACCTGCGGAATAAATATCCGCAACCGCGTACCTCATCATAATCTACCGAGTACCGACTCTTTTTATCCTTCCTTCCTGAACCTTCCTTTCTCCCTCCCCCTCCACCGCGTTTACACGCTTCCCAAGAAACACACACACACACACCTATATATACATGGATTTCTCTTCTCTTTCACACTCATTTTCACATTCATTCTCATATTCAACGTATACACACAAACTACTTGACTACTTCTTGTTTGTTTACACCATCTTATGGAAATTGGCTCCTACCCTTTTCTTAGCCAAGAAGATTTTTCTAGCTTTTTTCAAGAACTTGATACTTTTGAGATGGAGAGTTTTGGGAGTAAGAGGCAAAAGGGTGATGATTTTGAGGGTTTTGAGGCTGACCCAGGTCATGATTTTGGTGGGTTTTTGGGTTTTGGCGATGAGGTGACCGGGTCGGGTCATGAAAATTTCGGGTTCGGGTCGGGTCAGGTGAAGGTTGGAACTTTAGTGTCCGGAAATGATCAGATTTTCAAGAAAGTTGGAGTTTCGGTGACCCTTTTGAGTGATCAGGATAGTGGTGTGAGTAAATCCGATAAAATACGCTCGAAACGATCTCGACAAGGTGTTGCAGGTGTTAGTAGTAGTAGCATTGCAGTTCAAAGTGGTGGAGGTGGAGGGCAGCAACAGAGGAGATTGTGGGTGAAAGACAGGTCGAAAGCGTGGTGGGATTTGTGTAATAGTCAGGATTTTCCGGATGAGGAGTTTAAGAAGGCTTTTCGAATGAGTAAAGCTACATTTGATATGATTTGTGAGGAGCTTGATTCTGTAGTGACAAAGAAAGATACAATGTTGAGGTTAGCAATCCCGGTTCGACAAAGGGTTGCTGTTTGTATATGGAGGTTAGCTACTGGTGAGCCATTAAGGCTTGTTTCGAAAAGATTTGGATTAGGGATTTCGACTTGTCACAAGCTAGTGCTTGAGGTTTGTGCTGCAATTAGGAATGTTTTGATGCCTAAGTATTTACAATGGCCTAATGAGAGTAAGTTGAAGGAGATTAAGAATGAGTTTGAAGGGATGTCTGGGATTCCTAATGTAGGTGGATCAATGTACACTACTCATATTCCGATTATCGCCCCGAAAAATAGTGTTGCAGCTTATTTTAATAAGAGGCATACAGAGAGGAATCAGAAGACTTCTTACTCGATTACAGTTCAAGGGGTTGTTGATCCTAAAGGGATATTTAGTGATGTTTGTATTGGATGGCCTGGTTCGATGTCTGATGATGAAGTTTTGGAAAAATCGGCTCTTTTTCAAAGAGCAAATAAAGGGCTTTTGAAGGATGTTTGGGTTGTGGGGAATTCTGGTTACCCTTTAATGGATTGGGTTTTGGTACCTTATAGTCATCAGAACTTGACTTGGGCTCAGCATTCATTCAATGAGAAAATTGAAGATAATCAAAGGGTGGCGAAAGATGCCTTCATGAGGCTAAAAGCTAGGTGGACTTGTTTGCAAAAAAGAACAGAAGTGAAGCTTCAAGACTTACCAGTCTTGCTTGGAGCTGCTTGTGTTTTGCATAACATTTGCGAGATGAGCAATGAGAGTTTGGAACCTGAATTGAGGTTTGATCTTTTTGACGATGCAATGGTGGCGGAGAATAGTGTGAGATCAGTGAGCTCAATGCAAGCTAGAGATCACATTGCTCATAATCTCTTGCACCATAATGTTGGCGGCTCTACATTTCTGTAGTGTTAAGGTTTTAAATTTATTTTGAACAAAGTTGTATACTTCAAATGATTCTTTTCTCCATGGCTTTTTTTGTTAGCTATGTGAAATATAATGTTACTATTCTTTATTGTTTCAAAATTTATATACATTTCTAAATTGACTATATATATAGAGTTTCTTGCATCTTGCAGTTTGTTTATTTAATAGGCCATAACTAGTAGAGTATAATGCAATAATAAGCTTGATATGTATTTCATTGTGGTTATTCGTGTATAAAATGATACCTCCAGGATAAGTGAGTAGGAAAGAAACAAATTGGCAATTTCTCTATCACTTTTTTTTAAATAAATTTTAAATCGAAAAATTAAATAAAAGTTGAAACCGAAGGAAGAAGAAGAATAATATGTTGACGGATCTGAAATATTATCTTACATGGAAAAGCATCCTGGGCCTACACCAACTGTAGAATAACAATGAAACAGGAATACTAAATAGAATGAAAAGAATTAAGAAAACACAGCTGGGTGTTTTGGAGTCTGCGTTGAAGTTGTATCAGTCAGGATCTCCTCCTTTCAATACATTCTTATCATATTCCCTGAAATTAACATAGACTTATATACATACATTTTACATATATAAATATATAATGAAGAGAAAGGAAGGAAAGACCGGGAATGATGATAACAAAGAATTCGAAGAGAAAGGAGAGGTGGCAAAGGAGACATTGGAAAGAGTTGCTGCTGCTAAGAAATATATTGAGAGCCACTATAAATCTCACATCAAACACTTTAATGACCGCAGGCAAAGGTATGGTTACAGATCTTACACACAGACATATTACTTTAATCTTATTATGTGTATCTGTATTCATGCATGCTTGCCCCCATTGATAAGCTTTAATAAGGTAAATATGTTTAGATATTTGGAGGTAATTTTATTATGAGTAATTAATCCTAAATTTTTGTCTATTTTGTGTCTTTATGCAATCAATAAATATGATACTAATGATCATTGTATCGACATAGATGAATACCGGCAATACCAAAAGATTGAAATAATCCTTAGCCTAGTGTATGCTTGTCGGCTCTTGGTAACTAGAATTCGAGGGTGCAAGCATCAATGGACACATGTATAAACTTTACCAAGAATTAGTAATTATTAAGTCTGAAATGACTTTCAAGTTTACAATATAATAGCACTTAACAATAATATTCATCCTATTTCTTAATAAGGCATTTCAGGTGGTAGTTTTTCTAGATATGCATGACTTCATCTTTAATTTATAGTGTAATGATGCAATCCTGCAACTGTTTGTACAGAAGCATAATTCTACCAGGTGCACCAACATTCATAAAATTTCTGTGTAAGTATGCAGTTAGCCAAGGTCATTCAATTTGATGATCTCAGACAATTGTTATGAATTCTAACTTGACATTCAATACAGGTGTGATCCACCAGATCCACGTTCTTTACTTTTTCCGCCTTTCTGAGGTGCTTTGACTTGTCTTACTTGGAAGATATTTAGCGGTGGGCATCTCTGTCCGGATTGAGCACTTCAACCGGGGTAGGGAGCACTTCAACCGGGGTAGGGAGCACTGCCTTAATTTTTTTAGTGTTCCAACTACCCCAGCCCTAAGACACAGATTTGTGTTAATGCACAGTCATGTCTTCTGTCAAGCAATGCATTTACCTGACAGCCATGCCATTTTAGGGTTAGAATCTTCGCACTTCAATTTTGGGGAAGCAAACTGATATCTCGATTCAAGTTCTTTTTTGCAGGCGTGCGGTACTTGAAATGAAGTTGAAGTCCTCAGATGTCTCGGAGGAAAACCGACAGAATCTCTTGAAAGAGTTAGAGCGTACAGAGACAGAGTTTATGCGACTTAAAAGGCAAAAAATTTGTGTTGATGATTTTGATCTTTTAGCGGTTATCGGGAGAGGAGCTTTTGGAGAGGTTCTATACGTAGATCTTTGATTTGCATTATGTTTTTAGCTTAGCTTTTTTTGTAACTGTTTGTTTACCTTTCTTGTTTTGCTCATGTATATCTTGGCTGCAAATCATTTAGTGGGCTCATAAGGTAATCCCCGGTTATACATTGGATATCTCAATGCCATAATGCCTTTCAGATCCTCCTTACCCATATTCTACTAGGGGTAAAAAAATATAGGTTTCCGATTCTGCAAATGAAATTGATTGTCCAGATACGCCTATGGAAAAATAATATTTAAGAGATTCTACCTACCATTAAGTAATTATATTGCATTAAGCAAGTACAGAGGTAATACAACATGTAGCAGAGCAGTTGAAAGTAATACGGTACCATAAAATGTGGTTTGCAGGGGGTGGAATCAAGTTTCTAGGCCTTTCATGATAAGAGGATAGCATCACAAAGAACTTTAGAAATCAGAACTCAACATTGGACCACATCTGACTTCTGCAGCCGTTTGTCCTGTGATCTGGTTCTATCTTTCACCTTTTCCCATACTTTATGAAGTACCTAAATAAACAGGCATATATAATTCCCATTAATTAATCCACTTAGGATGACTTTGAATACAGCGTGAAATATTTTTCTCAATATTTATATGGATAATGAAACTATTTAGTGATGCGAAAAGTATCAGTTGAAATACAACTGATATATATTTGACGTCTTTACCAACAAAGAGGCAGTCAACATACTATAATTGCTAACTTGATTATTCCTCTTAAGAAAGAACAATCACATGGATACTATGGAATTGTCTGTACAAGTGTGGGATATTGGAATATGCTAGAGACATAAACTTATACCAAAATCATCTTACTTCTCGTTCGTCTTTATCTCTTTTATAAATCTGTTTTCAGACCACTAGTGATGCTTCAATTTCAATGTTTTAGATTTTCTAGTAAAAAATATTTGCAGAACGTTTAGTGTTGTGATGTTCCACAACACTTATCCACCCCTTTTCAATTCGGTTCCTGTTTTGAACGTGTACCTTTTTCTCAGGTCGATTAAGTTGTATTTATTAAGTTAAAATTCTATCTTCATGACCATGTGAGGTTTAAGTACAAATTATTCAAACTACAAAGATAATTGCTCGGTATATTTGCAGTGCAACATCTGAATTGTTTTAGCTTTCTTGGGCTGTCCAGTTAAGTTATACTCTCTAGGTAATGAATAATGATCCCTTGCTTTTATTGACAATGATGATCTCATCTTATCAGAGTGCTTGTATAGGTGAGACTGTTCGGAGAGAAGAAATCTGAAAACATTTATGCGATGAAGAAGCTAAAGAAATCAGAAATGTTAAGCAGGGGACAGGTGAAGTTTTACATATTTAGAGGCTAGAACTATTTTAGCTTATTGTACTTCTTTTTGTAAGCAAATGCATTTGGTTGAACCTGATTAAGCCTGAAGAAGCTACGAATATTATTTATCTGTGTTCCCGCATGCATTACTTTAGACATTACTTTCTATGTGCGGTACTTGCTACTTGGTGAAACTCCTATAGGATCTGTTGATAGAAGAGATTCACTTTACAGATTATTGGTAATTACAATTAGCAATCATAAACTTAACCACCAGGCAGCACTATTTTATATATTTCCCGCTGACAACCTTTTTTCTTGGTATAATCTCCATCATATTGAGCTCTTTCCTCATAGCATACTCTCTCAAGTGTAAAGTGATTCAAGAAATGCCTTTGTGATCACAGATTATTTGTGCGTTGTAGGTTGAACATGTTATATCTGAAAGAAATTTGCTTGCTGAAGTTGATAGCCACTTCATTGGGGAACTTTATTACCTGTTCCATGATACTGAGTACTTGTATCTAATATTAGAGTACCTGCCTGGTGGCGACCTGATGAATTTGCTGATTAAAGAAGAAACTTTAACCGAAATTGTTGCTAGATTTTACATTCCGCAAAGTGTTTTGTCCATAGAGTCTATTCATAAGCATAACTACATCCACAGGTTGATATATTTCTGCTCAGTTGGTGCTACATTATAAACTCTTACCAGTATGTGGACTCTGGCATTGCATATATTCCAGAGTCATCAAACCTGATAACCTTTTATTGGATAGAGATGGTCACATGAAGCTCTCTGATTTTGGTCTCTGCAAGCCTCTTGACTGCACAAATTTAACTATTATTAAGGAGAATGAATCGCTTGCCAGTGAAAGCTTTTCTGATAATTCGAAACAAAACTATCTGACTAGTGCCAAGGAAAAACTTCAACACTGGCAACTGAATAGGAGGACACTGGTAGATTCTTTTAAAATTCATAATTCTTCAAAGATGAAACTCATGATTTTTTAGCATCTGTTAACTTTTAAAGATCGTTTCTTTGAAAGCCGAGGGGGAAACAGTTTATATGCCGAATAATCACATCACTCTTTTTTCATTCATATTTTACAGTATTTGCTGGGTGGACCATGGGTATAATCTCTTATTACTTCATCCATATAACGCCGTACATTTTTTATTATTGAGTAGTTCTATAGCACGACTGTTCGAATAAACTTACTTGTTGGTGTTTATGATGATAAACTGAAAGCGCCAGATTATGCTATTATCTTGATTAATGTGCTTTAGATAATTGCCTCTTGTCTGATCATATGTTTTTGCTTCAGAGATACTCCCTTTTAAACAGAGAGCTTTTGGATTCTAGAATCTATTTTGTCCATGAGTCCTAAGGTTCTATTTTAATCCTTTTTCACAACAGGCATTTTCAACTGTTGGAACACCAGATTACATAGCCCCAGAAGTTCTATTGAAGAAAGGCTATGGCTTGGAATGTGACTGGTTAGTTTATCTGAAATTGACGAGGCTCTGGTAGTAAGTTATACATATGCACCCACCCTAAAATTATCATTATTGTTTTGTTTAATTTCACAACTGCAGACTATTGTAGAAAAGGATTGTTGCTATTCTCATCATATTTATAGTGTTTTTATATATTTGGGCTGGACTAAGGCCATTGGTTTATGTTTGTAAGTTTCTAGGAGTCCCACGGTTATGACTAATCGTTAATGTTATTGGTTTCTTTATGTTAAACTGGCCAATATAGTTTTTAAAAAGTTAAAACTTTAGGGTAAGCATATTCTTGTGTACGCATGACTACTGAATTTTTTGAATCACTATTGGCTATGTCAGATCTAATTGACATTGTGATTAGATGAGAATGATTACAAAAAAATTCAATTATATATAGGGGTTGACAAGTTACAAATTTTTTTTTGTGTTGTTTTTGCAATTCTCAGTATATTTCCTTCTTAATATTACATAAAGAATCCAAGAAACCAGTTGTATAGTTGCAGTGTTGGTTTGTTAGTTCAGAGCAACTAGTTGGTTATCATGAATCAGAGGGACTAGGGACAAAGTATAGTCCAATAAATTTAGGAAATAAACTAATAGACGTACGAGGAACTTTCCTGGCAGGGCACTTGCACCAATTAACCACAGACGCTTGTGATTTTCGTAACAGCTGGCACTATTTAGCTTAGTAGAACAAATCTTTCCTAGTCTTCTAAGATATCCTTGCTAGAGGTTACTTTGTCTTTTTACTATAACCATCTGTATGGTCTCAATTATGCACGTGATGCAATCCACTAAACAATCTTGCTGTATCTCCCATTTCATGGATAATTGTGCTGACAGGTGGTCGCTTGGAGCTATACTGTATGAGATGCTTGTTGGTTTTCCTCCATTCCATACAGATGATCCAATTTCAACATGCAGGAAGGTCAATACGCATTCTGGATATTTTTGGCACTCGTATAAGTTAGTATGTGCAACTGTTTAACTTCCTTGTGAGTTGTGAAGGATTCTAAACCAGCATGGGCAATACTTGTTTGAGATGAGATATACATCCCAGGCAGATCATAAAATCACCGGATGTCTCATCTCTTGAATTTTAAACACGTAAAGCTCATGGAACCGGCATGAAAGAACCCTATACTACAAACGCAACTCAACTAGAAAACTGACAATTATCGAGTTTTCTTCACATTAAATCTCGCTTATCGATTTTTTTATGCATCAACTAGAACATTGAGTATTTTCTGTAAAGTTGAGAGCAGTACTATCGACATACACTAACTGAATTGAATCAGGCTCATCCTTGGTTTAAAGATACTGTGTGGGACAAACTCTACGATATGGAGGCAGCTTTTAAACCAGAGGTGAATGGGGAACTTGATACCCAGAATTTCTGTCAATTTGATGAGGAGGTAAAGTATCATGCACGATGAAATTCATTACTCTTAGTGTTGCTTTTAAGTATTACTTCCCTTGATAGATAAGGGAACAGAACGAAGAGAGCATGGTGTCCAATATAAATTAGTATAAAAAGGTATAATACAGAGATACTATGCAGAAGTTCACTTAGAAAAAAACAGTTCACATTCAATAGGTATAATTTGACAATTTATCTTACATTCTAGGACTCTGCACTTAATTATAACATATTTATTTCCTTCTAATATTGTATATCTACTCATGTTTAAACTCTAGAACAGCACTCATGTTTAATTCATATTGACATGATGTTCAATTGAGAACATTCTGAATTTGGGATCTAACTCTCTGGCAGAACTGGTGCTATACTGAAGATGACAAGGCTAAAATTATTGTGAATTTTTTTATAATTCTCAAGTACCTTTGTTCTCAAAGCCTTGATTTTGCCTACTTCTGTATTAATTAGACAATAACAATCTTACAGACTTTTTAAGGACTCATGAACCCTGAGACTTTACAAATAGTCGCATGTATATAAAATACTTTGTGGGACACATAGATTTTTTTTTCATTTGCTTTTCATGTCGACAAAACGTGACTGAAATTTTATATGTTGAGGGAAAATGATTAAAGTTAGTCCAAAATAAGGTGCAAGTGCCCAATATAGCACATCATTGTGACATTTGGGGCTTGTATCTCGCAATGTTTCTTTAGTATAGAATATTAGATTTAGTACCTTACTTATACATGGCTATAACTGTAGGTATATGCCTGTAGTAAGGTTGATCACTAGATTTGTTTCGACGAAATAGGCATGCATGCACTAACAAGTATATGCCTGTAGTAAGGTTGATCACTAGATTTGTTTCGACGAAATAGGCATGCATGCACTAACAATTGATCCAAGCTTGTTCCCTGTTAAACTTTTTATGTATTGATCCACTATATTATAAAGGATAAACTTGTTATTATGCTGAATTTGATATATATGCTTAATATACAGGCTGAAGATATTACGCAAGTACCGGTTCTGGACCCTTGAGAAAGGTGTGTTCTACTACTCTATTACGGGGAAGACAATAATTGGCCCTTTTTGAATTATATATTGCCTGACGACAATGAGTGTTAAATTTATATTTCATAACGATAAAGTATCAAATTAGGACAAATTATCGTACTTTCTGAATTGATGTTTCACTTTCCTCCGGTTTTACAGAATTGACGACAATAATGACTACGTTTTCACTTTTATCCGTTTTTGTGTACAGTAGTTAAGAAGTTGAAATTTGTGCAAACTTCATGAAGGTTTCAGAATAGTTCAAGTCAATTATGCATCCATAGGTTCATGTATTAGAAAGTTCTTGAAGACTCTACATTTAATATTTATACATGGAATTTGGCAGGCTCATGATAATCTAGAATATTATATAGCTACTATAAATTATACTCTGCAGATTTGTATAAAATCAGAACTCAGAAATTAGATTATATTTAGAAATAATTTCCTTGTTCTCTTCTGTGTTAAACAGCAGTGTGTGTTTTTTTTGCATTTTCATCCTAATTTATTAAGCCTGATCTTGGGCCTTAGTGGTTCTAGCGACAGTTAAGAGAGTGTGCATTAATTCTCTCAACTTGGTATCAGAGTCGTGTATCAGCTGTTTTGCTCAGTAAAGGTTGCTCGCGAAAAGGAAGGCAAAATATTATTTTTTTGGCCGAAAATTTGCTATTGTTGGTGGTGGAATTGTATTTCAGAAGATGGATATGATGGTGGAGCACTGAATCAGTTTGGCATGGAGAAGCTAACTAACAACAATTATCAGTACTGGAGGATATGCATGAAGGCGTACCTCCAAGGACAATATCTTTGATATATTGTCGATGGGGGTGATACAGAATTGCCTCAGGATACCCCTAAAAATTCTGAAGTACGAAGGAAATGGAAGATTAAGTACGGGAAAGTCTTGTTTGCATTGTATCGTTATCTAATTGATTACATCCGAGATAAGGAGTCACCGAAGGACGTTTGAGATACATTGGATAAGCTTTTCATTAGAAAGAACACGACAAGACTTCAGTTTTTGGAGAATGAATCGGAAAATACAAATCAAGGGAACATGACAATTGCTCAGTACTTTCAGAAAGTAAAGAGCTTGTGTGCTAAAATTTCAGAACTAGAACCAGGACATATAAAAAAGTTTTGCAGATCAAGATTCGTAGAAGGAAATGCAAGCATTTCTCAAAATAAAGAGGAAAATTCCGCTGATTGGGGAACTTGCCTTACAACGAAGACACGACAAATTTGAAAGGTTATGTACAGGAATCAATACTAACTTCACTTGATGGAAGCGTTTTAGAAGATGGACTTGCGGTTATTGACTATTGAAAGATTGGATCATTGATTCGGGATGCTCTAAAATCATTAACGGAAAATGGTTCTCTACTTTCATCGCATGAGGAATACATGGGAGAGAAAGCAATTGTGACATCTGACAACTCTATTAATGTTATCAGAACTGTAGGAATTGTGAAGGTGAAGGCGACGGAATGACTTGTGCATCTGACCAGAATATACCATGTTCCTGGTATGACTAAAGCCTAAAAAACGAATCTCATAAGTAAATTTAATTTTTGTTTCTCAACTTACAAATTCTGGCTGATATGTGTTATTTGGTCCAAATGATTTCAAAATTCTGGAAAATATCAAAAGCATTGATGCCGACATGATGCTAAAAAGGAAGAGAGTTAAATATCTTTTGTTTTGTCGGCAAATTAAGCTTTTCTGGAGACAACAAGCCGACAAGATAAAGCATTTTTGTGGCACGCTCGTTTGGCACATGTAAACTATGAGAATGTGAAATATTTCAGCCAATAACATTGTCAATGGGCTACCTAATTTGGGAAGTTTTCATCATGAAGTTGTTTGTGAAGGATGCCAATATGGCAAAGCAGTCGTCTTCCGTTTGAAAAATCTTCAATGAGAAGTACAAAACCTTTGCAGCTGATTCATTTTGATTTATTAACAAGCAATGCAGCAAATTATAGTGGACTTCACTATATGCTTGTTGTAACTGTTGATGACTATACGAGATTTTAAATATTTTCTTCATTAAGGAGAAGTATGATACTTTCTCAATCTTCAAGCAATTCAAGAGGAAGGTTGAGAGGGGGCTTCAAAGAAGGATCAGGTGCTTGCGGACTGATAATGGAGGGGAACTTACATCAAACGAGTTTGTTGGTTTCTGTGACAAATATGGAATCAGAAGACAATTTACATGTCCACGTACATCGCAATAAAATGGAGTTGCTGAACGGAAATTAATGCATTTACAACAGGTGAGTAGAAGTTGGATACATGTAAAAAGTCTTTCTCAAGAATTATGGGCAGAAGCAATGCGGTGTGCTTGTCATGTGATAAATCGTTTACCCTCAAATGTTATCAACATGAAAACTCCTTACGAACTTCTCTACAAGGAGACCCTTGGTTTCATATTTCAGAATCTTTGGCTCGATATGCTATGCTCATATTTCTGATCAGCTGCGTGCCAAAATGGATCCTAAGGCAAAAAAATGCATATTTGTGGGCTATGATCCTAGTAGAAAAGGATGGCGATGTATGGATCCTGAAACACTCAAGGTTGTGACATCAAGAGTTGTTGTATTTGATGAAACATCGTCTTACTATGTACAATCTATATTATCGAAACTTGCAGATCCGTCAAACGATGAAAATGAATATGTACAAGACAAAACAAATCCTCCAAGTACAAACATACCACACGATGATTATGCAAGTGAAAGTGAGGAACATCATGAAGAAGATAATGGAGATCAAGGAAGTGATCAGCTGTCACAAAGATCGCAAAGAACACGAAGGAGGAATGAAAGGTACAATGTCTACACTATTGGAGCTGATTATGATAAAATAACCGAATGTTTATTTGCTGACCCTTTTGATGAATTTGAACCATCACCATATGAAGATGTAAAAGGAAATCAGAATTGGGAAGTTGCTATGTAGGAAGAAATATCAACACTTTATAAGAATGAGACATGGGATCTAATCTCCAACCTGAAGGATTTAAACCAATTTCTTGCAAATGGGTTTACAAAGTTAATCATAAATCAGATGAAAGTGTAGATTGATATAAATTAAGCCTTGTAGCTCGTGGTTTCTCCCAAAAATACGGGCCAGACTTTGAGGAAACTTTCATTCCAGTAGTAAAGATGACGTCCGTTAGAGCTACTTTATCTATGGCTGCCTAAAAAAGATGGAAGTTTTGGCAACTAGATATGAAGAACGCATTTCTTGATGTAGACATTGATAGGGAGATTTACATGGAGCAGCCTTCGGGATTTAAATCAAAGAATTTTCCAGGTTATGTTTGTTGACTCAAGAAAGCTCTTTATGGGCTTAAACAAGCACCACATGCTTGGTTTGGAAAAATTGTTCAATACCTCTCATTTTGCGGATATGTTTCTTCAAGTGCCGATGCAAGTTTATTCATAAAGAAATATTGCAAGGATGCACGTTCTTGTGTTATTATATGTCGATGACATGATAATAACCAATAACAATGAGCAAGAAATAAATAAATTGAAAGATGAACTCGTTATTCGGTTTGAGATGAAAAACTTGGGAGAACTAAAGCACTTTCTTGGATTGGAGATATCAATGTGCAAGGAATGTATTCTTTTTTCTCAAGGTCAATATGTTAAAAAGATCCTTGAGAAATTCAAGATGACTAATTGCAGACCAACACCTACTCCAATAGAGCAAAATCTGAAGTTGAAAGCTAATATTGGGAAAAAGCTCAAATGTAAAGACATATTGCATTTTGGTTGGAAGCTTAATATATTTGACGATTACAAGGCTCGATATTTCTTTCTTGGTTGGAGTTGTTAGTCAATTTATGCAAAAGCCAAGGAAGCCACATTTGGATGCAGCTAATAGGATACTTCGCTATCTTAAACTTCGCTATCTTAAACACACAATGAATTATGAGTTGATGTATAAAGAAGGGGCAGAGATTTTACTTAGTGGATTCACTGATGCAGATTGGGTAGGTGATCCGTCCGCTATACTTTTGATCTAGGTTCAGCTGCAATCTCATGGTGCAGCAAGAAGCAAGCTACTATAGAATTATTAAGTACAGAGGTAGAATATAATGATGCGACACTTGCTGTACAAGAGTGTGTATGGTTAACGAGACTGCTCAAGGATATTTTTCATTTCTCATTCTGAAATGGAAGCAACGTAGCTATATTGTGATAATATGAGTTCGATTCGTCTATCTTCAAATTCAATCTAGTGTTTCACGCAAGGACTAAGCATATCAAAGTGCACTATCATTTCATACGGGAGAAAGTGTTGCAATAGGAAATTGAGCTCATCAAATTTGATACAAATGAGCAACTTGCTGATATATTCACAAAGACCTTACCAATGGTGAAATTTGAGTTTTTTATAGCGCAACTTGGTTTGATTTCCGAAGTTAGCACAAAGGGGGAGTGTTGAAATTTGTGCAAACTTCATGAAGGTTTTTAATATCTATACATGAAATTTGAGTAGGATCATGATAATCTAGAATATTCTATAACTACTATAAATTGTACTCTGCAGATTTGTATAAAATCAAAACTCGGAAATCAGATTACACCTTGTTTTCTCCTGTATTAAACAACAGTGTGTGTGTATGATTTTGTGCATTTTCTTCCTAGTTCATTAAGTCTGATCTTGGGCCTGGAGTTGGTGGTTCTAGCTGCAGTTAGGAGAGTGTTCATTAATTCCCTCAACTGAACTTTCATATACCTTGCAGCCTGCTAACTTATATTCACTTATTTATTTTTAAATTTTCTTTGGATATTTTGTATGTACTAGGGAGGAGTACACCACCAGATTGTCCGTCTACTGATTCTATTTCGGTAAACAGATCTTCCAACTAATATAGTTATCTTCTTTTGTAATTCAGATTGCAGTTTCCGATTCTGATATTCGTCTACTGATATAGTTTTCGTGTACTTCATTGACGGCCCAGTGAGTTGTTATCAGATTCTTAAATTACTTGCATAGGTGCCTAATTGTAGTAGGATTTATAAAAAATAAGAAGTAATTGTTTTTCATCAAGGAATGGGGAAATAACATATTGAACATTGTGTTGTATGATAATAATATGGGAAAAATTGTCTTTTCAAAATGAATAAAATGTCTCACGATTTAACTGATTAAAATATCTCAAGATTTTTAGGGAATAAAATGTCTCATTTTTTATTGACATGTGTTGGGCTATTAATAATATAATAATAGATTATTATAAAATAAAATATAACCTACCACAACTTTCTAAGAGACACCAACCTAGATCAGGGAAATATTATGCATAAAATATTATATAAAAATTCATTTAGATAGAGAAGCATATTAAAGTTTAATAGTTGAATAAAAAATAAAAGAGGGAGGGAGGGAGGGAGGGAGGGATCGCAACACTTGGGGTTGGGGTTTGCCGACGAGGATGGTGGAAAGTTTGTCCATATGAATAATGCTTAGGGATGCAACAAGGATGGTGGTAAGTCTTAGCGCTTTTTGCTCCAAATCCCGGATAACTGCATAAATTATTATTCTAAACACAATTACACATCAATCAACATGCACACATATGCATTATTAATTTGAGACATATATAGAAAGTGAAATTTGAATAATTGTAAGTTGTTATGAATGTTTGGTTACCTTGTGGATCAATTTCGCCACCTTGCAGGAGCAGTGGTTCCATTCCTTCCAGAACTACCAGGCTAGGGGTGTAACCGTGGCCATGAATACAAGTATTTCCGTGTATCTGGTAAGCAAGACGCTTGATTTTAATTGCCTTGGAATCCGTCAAATAGAAACTTCCATTAATCACAATCTCGCCACTATACTTGAAACATGTAGGGCTTGATAAAATATGATTCTCCGTGAATTAAACTGTGAACATCTTACACCATCCATTATTTTCCTCATCATGTTGATACACATCCATACTATCTGTAGAAAACCGGCAGCTGTTTATGTGTCTATATATAAGTATATCAGCGAGACAGCTTCCTGTGACAAAAACTCATGGTATATATATTACATAATGTATTACACTATTAATAAAATGAATGATTACAAGTAAATATAAAGTAGATAGTGTGCAACAACTAGACCTATAAAATAACAACTACTCTTGATTTTTCTCCAGTACTTCTGTTTATTAATGAGACCACGACTTATTCTCTACTGAATGCATGACCTAGTCATACATGTACAACCTGATCTTGAAACAAATAAAATAAAACTTTAACACAATAAAACAAGTTTAGATTAATTTTCCAACAATTTCCCCCTTAATTTAAACTTGTCTCATGCAATCCTCCCAACCCGTATGACTTTCAAACTGAGCCCGTATGGCTAATAAACTGAGTCCGTATGGCTAATAAATTGTTGAGCCTGTATGGCTAACAAACTGAGCACGTATGGCTAATAAACTGAGCCCGTATGGCTAATATTTTTCCGTCTAACACTCTTCCTGCTCGTCTGTCCTTCAACTTATTTGCCCTTCTGGCACGTTCACCTCCAAGAAGTGTTCCATCTCGTTTGGCATGACATCCTGCCAATGTATCTCATTTTCTGCTTTCTGCAGGCTTCTCCGACACCATCTCATCTTTCTCGGCAGCCACATACTACACATGCATCCCATACTACACATGCAGCTTTGCCACCATCCTTGTGCAACGCCTACCTCAAGCAAAACAGAAACTGCATTCTCTTTCTCTTTTAGACTCCGACAAGGCATCATATCGGGTATGGCTGTTTCTTTTCCACATCTAACACCAGCAGGTCACCATTAAGAACCGTAAGCTCGAATACCAAATGTAGAAAACCAACAGCTGTTTATGTGTCTATATATAAGTATATCAGCGAGACAACTTCGTGTGACAAAAACTCATGGTGTATATATTACATAATGTATTCCACTATTAATAAAATGAATGATTACAAGTAAATATAAAGTAGCTAGTGTGCAACAACTAGACCTATAAAATAGCAACTACTCCTAATTTTTCTCCGGTACTGTTTATTAATGAGACCACGACTTATTCTCTACTGAATGCATTACCTAGTCATACATGTATAACCTGATCTTAAAACAAATAAAATAAAACTTTAACACAATAAAACAAGTTTAGATTAATTTTCCAACAATATCTGCGCCTCCTGCGAACTCTATTCGTGGGAGGACTCGAACCTGAGTCCCTCACTAAATCGAGATATGATACCATGTTAAGTAACTAGTCCATCTAAAACGAGGAAAGTCCGAACAAGATCTTATACTCTTTAAGAGTTAACAGGATATATATTTCTGATAGCAACAATGTTCTGGTAGTAGAATTTGCTTCGACATATGAAGCAAAGGCGTGGCTCTGAGAGACGAGCAAAACAAACTAAACCCAAGGTGCGGAGTTTGGGATATTTTCGTGTTCTTATATTACCTGTGTTCTTTATTTTCCAGGACACTAGCTGGGCAAATTTTATAAATTTCGTTTTGCTTCTGGTTACGATGATTAATGATAGAAGTACATCTAGGAGGGGTAATGTTCCTTAACAATCACTTTTTAGGAACCAGTTATCTAACACACTACTTCTTTGTCGTTGGATCAACTTTTTAACGGTCAGAATTTAAAAAATAAATCGTCTATCCGCTATAAATATCCGCGGAGAGAAAGTTAAAAAATAGGTTCCGCTCAAAATATCCACCGAAGGTGAGAAAAATGACTTACTCTAACAACTAGCTTCATTTGAAACAACATTTATTGAATAATTATACTTTTTAAACAAATTTTACAAATAAATTTCAAAAACTCTATTTTGAAACAACTAAATTACATTAAATTTTTTATATGATATAAAAATTTATTTTATATTAATAATTATGTTATCATATAATTTTATATGAATATTAAAATTTATTTTATAATAATAATAAGAGAAGTGTTACTATATTTAGATTTGTATTTTATTTTATATATTTTTATTTATTTATTTATTTACATTTAATTTGATTTATTTTGTTATTTTTAATTTACCATTCAATAATTATAATGATTTTTATCATGAATAATAACATTAAAAATATTAACATGATACACAAATATATCGAAAGAGACATGTTTTATGAGTAAAATGAGTAAAAGAATGATGATTAATACCGGGTTAACACCAACATTTCAAAAAATCTTTTGGTTTTACGCTGTTTTTATACAAAATTATATTTTTTTAAAACTTTATTTTTCTTTACTTTGTTTTTTAACAGCTGGGAGAGTAAAGCAAATAGCTTAAAGTACAAAACCAATTTTTTTTAACTTTTGGTGTTAATTCATTATTAGTCATTATTTTTTTACTCATTTTATTTATAAAACATGTTTCTTTCGATACATATATTTATATATTTGTGTATTCATATTAATATTATTAATATCACTATTCATGAAAAAAATTATTTAAATTGAATGTAAATTTAAAAAATAACAAACAAACAGAAAGTAATGATATTAAATAAATAATATAAAACATGTAAAATAAAATACAAATTTAAATATGGTTAACACTTCTTTTATTATTAATATAAAATAACTTTTAGTATCCACATAAAAAAATTAATATTATCTTATTATTTTAATTATTTTAAAATAAAGTTTTTTAATTTATTTGTAAAGTGTGCTTAAAAAGTATAATTATTCAATAAATTTTGTTGTTAGATGAAGCTATTTGTTTATGTGCGGAGAAAGTTAGGTAAAGTTAGGTTTTTTTGTTTTCCGCGGATATTTTGAGCGGAACACATCTTCCTTCGCGAGATATTTATAGCGGATGGCCAAATTTTTGTTTTTAAATCCTAACCGTTAAAAAGTTGATCCAACGATAAAGAAGTAGTGTGTTAGGTAAGTGGTTCCTATTAAGTGATTGTTAAGAAACATGACCCATCTAGGAGAATGGGACACTACTTGTACATATTGTGAACGAATTGACCTCTGCAAACATTTGAATACTTCGTGTATAAAAAAACAAGATATGTACTGCTCCCTCTGTCCTTTTCATTTCTTTACGGTTTCCTTTTTGGGATATTTCATTCATTTCTTTACATTTCAAAACTTACCAAAAATAGTCAACGAGTCCCACCATTTTCCCACTTTTTCTTCATTTTCACACAACTTTTACCCCACTATCACCCCTTTATACATTAAAAATCAATGGGTTCAACCACTTCACCCACTTTTCTTTCTCTTTTTCAATATTTTATACATATTTCTTAAACTCCGTGTCCAATCATTTTGATAACAAATCAAAAGGACGGAGGGAGTAGTATTTGTTTCATTGTTTGCCGGGCTTGTAAATTTATATAAAAAAAAGAAAAAAGAAAAAAAAAGAGTAATAAATTTCATAATGTGTCACTAGGGCTGTAAATTGATTTGAACTATCCGGTATTTCAACTTATATCAGATTCGAAAATATGATACATGTCTTATACCCGTTTTATAAATGATCTAAATCTGGCGAAAAAGTTAAGTTCGGATAAAATTTGAATAGGATATGAGCACTTATATACCCGCTCAAATTAGGTCTCATTTTATTTTACATAAAATGATCTTACCTGGATATCTAAATATGATCCGTGCCTATATTCGACTCGATCCCATACGTAAAATATATATTTTAACCAATTGTATTTTTAAGTAAATAATCATTTTATAATTCTTAACTTATATAAGTTTTAATTTTCTATAAGGTATGTCTTTTATGGTTATTATTTTTATACTTTTATATTTATTTTATACTAATAATTATCTGAACAACTGAAATAAAAATGATACTTAATGTTAGTAAATCGTATTTGACGCGTATCCGGTGGATCATAAACTACTTGGTATGAAAATGCAAATACGGTACCAGTTCATATTCGGTTTATATCCGATTCTCATATATCCGGGATCAATTTGTATCCGAATAATATCTTTTTGAGGTCAGAAGATCAGTAGTCACGTAACAATACAGGGCACTAAATAGAAGCGTGAAACAACCTTGGCTTCAGCCAACTAATACTTGGATTCAAATAATATGATCCCGTATCCAAATTTAGAAATACAAAAATAAAACGGTACAATACTTGAGCAAGAGGTGTCCAGTTCTATCCAGATCATTTTACAATTCTATCTGTCAGATCAATTTCGATTCATTTTCGGTTTGGAATTATGATATAATTGAGAATTGTTCAGATCATATTAGATCTAATCTGATGCGGGTCTAAGTCAAATTAAAATTGAATGAAATTCGGATCGAGACGAGACAAATGCAGTTTGAATATTTTGGATCAAAATTGATTCACTTTTTCAAATTTTGACACTTTAAAATATATCTGGTTATAAAATGTAATACTATTAATGTAACTAACATACTTTTGACAAAAAAGTTATTAAATTAATTATGTTAAACATAAAATAATTTTATATATGAATTTTGCTTATGAATCAACAATTTTTATCCTTCAACGTACCTAAAACGATCTTTTTTAGAGAGATAGAATTCTTGTAATGTTTCGTGAACTAATATAATGTATCATTTTTTTCGTAATAAAAAATGCTAGGTTGAAATATTTATTGAGATTTATACAAAAGACTTTTTATTTAAAGGTTAAGTTATTACTCAACAATTTTTTTTAAATTTTTAAATGAAAAGATCAATTCAGAAGCACTTTATAATAAAAATAAGTTATGACCGTTAAAATTATAATTAGTGAACTAAACCTCAATTCATCTTTCTTTTCCAAATTTGGTTTTATAACGTATCTCATATTTCTGATCATATTCGATTTGAATCAGTTTAAATTTTATGTATGTCAGATTACTTTCAGTTAGGTTTTCTGTTCACGTAATTTTCGAATAAGTTTAACTCAGATTTTTGATTATTATCAAATTATACGATTCAAATATAAAATAGGATCTTGATTTCATAAATTTTGTATGCGTTAACCGAATCAAAATTTATAAAATCGAGATCCAGTCCAAGATTCAAATTATATAATCCGATAATGATCCGAAAATTAATCTAAAGAGATCTAAAAATTTAACCGAAAATAACCCAAAATTCAAGATTCGATTAAAAATTTGAAACCGATCCAAACCGAAAAATATATCATTCGAACTGAACATGACCCAAAAAATATAATATGATATAAATTCGAATTTAGAAAATGATGGACTTGAGTTTAGTTCGGTAATGGTCTAACATGTCATTATTAACTTGTTGTCAATATATATTAACTGTTAAGAACATTTCCTATTTATAAACATAATCATACTTAAAATAAAATGTTAAAGAATTTTATGTTTATGATAAACAATAATTCAATCATAATTTTTTGAAAAATACATTATATTATATTAAAAATACAATATTTAATAAAAGATAATTTTTAAAAGTATCACAAATTTAAAAAATGAATAAGTCATGGTCCGAAAATATCTGAACAAAAAATTTTCCGTTCTTAATCTAAATTAGACACGAACATAATCATATCCGTTCTGTACGGTATCTAAATATATAATAATTCGAAAGTGAATTCGAACCAAGACCGATCTAATTTTCAAAATGTGTTTAGGTGTATGTGAGTATTGTGCAGAGATTATGTTTGTGGCATGAACCTTTCATGCGCGCAACAAGGGCAAATCCTAACTCTAAAAATTTAATCTTATACCGCTCTCTTAATTACATCATTTAATTGATTGATAATTATTATTATAATAATCATGTCTCGGTATTTTTTATACCCACCTCCTGAATTATAAAAAAACAAGCGATGTTGTTATGTTGATCGATTCGATTAAGGGTTTAACGACAAATTGGTCGAATGAGAAGCATTTAAATTATCTAATGAACAAAATTTTTCACGGTCTAGGTAAGTCCCGTGTCAAAAAAATCATTGGTTAAAGTATTATCTCGCTTTATAGATTATATGTTTAATTTTTTATGTTAAGTTTTTACGTATTTTTATGTATTATTATATATCACTTTTTACCTAGAACACACATTTATGTGCACATTGAATTGATGGGTCTTTTTTAGAAACAATCTTTTCATTTTTTTAAATTAGGGGGTAAAGCTGCATACGTTACACCCTCTCCAGACATTGCTTTATGTCGTGTTACTGGATACATTTGATTGATTGATTAATTGATTTTTTATATGTTTTAAACATTTATAATTTCATAAATAGACATATAACTAATTCACATCTAAATAATTAGAAACCCAGAGAAAAGTACAGATGGCAATTATAAGTAGAAAATCTCAACAGGTCATATACTCCACTAAAGATGCTCATAAAATACTCAAAACATCCTATATTCAAACGAAACAAGAAAATACTAAGGTTATGAGATGAAATAAAAAGAAAAAAGAGAAGCTGAAGATGTAATTGTAACAAAAAAAATAAGTCAACATAGATGGAGTTCTCATCCCACAACTACTACATGAAGGCAATTTTGGTGTAAGAATATTTTTGAATTTTCTGTGTGAAGTTTAAATTGTAAAAAAATTTAGAAAGAGAAAAAATGTAAAATGTGTGTTATTTATCCTTACAAAATCTCAATACTACTATATAATATCAGTGTTGGCTTAAATTTCTCATCTCCCTTTAAACATTAAGTGTGTGAACAAAAGCTAAACTATCAATTATGGCAAATAGACCGATGCTTTATGGTTCCATCATTCCTAACACTGTACAAGAGATCTATGACGATTATATTGGTCGCCGTGCTGGTTTGATCACCACTCTCAGCACAGGTAACACAAACAAAAAGCTAACATTATTTTTTATATCATTATTTCAAGAAAAATAATTTTGTTATACATTATATTTATTCACAGCACCGGGGCAAAAAAATTGAGAGTCTTGTGCGAAATTTCAAAATTGGGTCCGTAATCTTTACTTCAATAAAAAATTAAAGTAATGATTTCCAAACAAAATTAAATATTAAAAATACATTATAAATCACAAATATATTTAATATATTCATTTAAAAGATTGTTTTATAACGAAATAATCATCAATATTTAGCCTTCCTTACGACATAGTTGTTCGTAAATAAAATTTCTACAACTTGAGTTTGGAAAAACTCTTTTTTATAAGTGCAACGGTAACATGTATAGTTATTAAAATTTTATTTATAGTTTTTACATTATGAAAACATGATTTTTTAAGAATTTTATTGAATCTAATTCTCCTATTTCATCCAAATTTTTTATAGTTTTTAAGAAAAACTTGACCAATTTTTTTTTCTCAAAAACTAAATTTTCATTTCTAATTAATTTTTAAAATAAAATTTCGGGACCCTATAATTTCGGAGGCCCCTATACGGTGGCTCACCCTGCATTACAGCAGCGCCGACCCTGTTTGTTCATAGATTATGAGTATTTTTTTTATATTTGCGTGAATGGTAGCAATGAAGGTTAACCTCGTATTCTTCTGGTCCTCCTTGATAAATTATTTAGACTTCCAAATCATTTGCTTGTGTTTTAATAAGTATTAATGGTCCTTTTTCTAAATGTTTTTCACTTGTTTTTAACTTCAATTATTTTTCGAAAAAACGATAAAAGAAGGTGCATCCAGTTGCTTTTGGTTGCAAAAAGTGTTGAAAAAACTTTGAGGAAAAAGGAAGACACCTACATTTTTGCAGAGAACTTGTACTGCTATATTTCTTGTTTTCTTTTCCTCCTCTAAAACTCAAGGTAAACTAGCCATTATATAGGCTTTACAAACATATTAAAACTAACTACTACTAAAACTAACCACTACTAATTAATGGGTAAATTACATGTCCATAATTTACTCCATAACTCCACTAGCCCACTACTAAACAATTCTAAAATAATATTTTTCTCTAATAATTAATCTATTGCTAAATATCAAATAATTAAATAAATAAATAATTAATAACTAAATTTAAGATTATTCCAACATTCACCCCCATAATCTTAAATTTACGAAGCACTTTCTCTTCGCCTGTGATGCACTTCTCACCACCATCAATTTTGATGCACTATCTCATCAAAAACACTTTGGAGCACTTTCTCTCCAAAAACACTTTGAAGCACTTTCTCTCCACAACTCTAAAGAAGTGGTTCTCCCTCGATCAATTGTGCCATCCTTTCTTCATCATTCTGAAATCTACAATTCTTTGCCAGATGCCCATATTTTTTGCATTTGTAGCATTGTGGCTTTCCTTTGTACCAGCAGTCTTTTTCTTCATGTCCCATCTTATGACAATGGTTGCATTGAACTTTGTTACATGTACCTTTTGAGGATGAAACTTTAGCTAATAGCAGTCCCTCATTTTTTCCTCCAATTTCTTCCTCCCTCATTGATCTCCTTTGGATAATGGAATAGAGACGGAGAAATTGTTTGATGCCATGGAAAATATTAAGGATAATATATATATATATATATGTATATATATGTATATGTGTATTTTTAGAAGAGTTTTATAAGCCCTGGATCATATGGCTCTGATGCCAATGTTGAAAAAAAACTTAGAGAAAAAAAGACACCTACATTTTTGCAGAGAACTTGTACTGCTATATTTCTTGTTTTCTTTTCCTCCTCTAAAACTCAAGGTAAACTAGCCATTATATAGGCTTTACAAACATATTAAAACTAACTACTACTAAAACTAACCACTACTAATTAATGGGTAAATTACATGTCCATAATTTACTCCATAACTCCACTAGCCCACTACTAAACAATTCTAAAATAATATTTTTCTTTAATAATTAATCTATTGCTAAATATCAAATAATTAAATAAACAAATAATTAATAACTAAATTTAAGATTATTCGAACAAAAAAGAACATGAAATAGAGTAGTAATTCTGGTAATTTTCATTTTTTCTACTTAAGGGGATAAACTGAGATCATGGTACTATATATACTTTCATGTGCTCTTTTATTTGTTATATTTTTCTTGTATATAAATTAAATGTATTAAGATCAAGGAGGATGATAAATTGTAGTGTGAATGAACTTATAATATATTATTTTGTTATTAAGGTCATGAAAATCAGTGTTTGTATGGGATGCCTAATCAAACTTGGGAATTAAATAACAATGACAAACCAGAGCTACTAATGCCCGATCCATCAAAATGTTTTGGGATTGTAAGCTATGATATTGATAAGGAGTGTATAACTAGCGTTGCTAACCACTGTGATACATGGCTACTCGATTTGGCCAATAATTTTGCTGACAGATTTCCTCTTTCGGAAACTCAGAGGTTTATACAATTTTTATTTTAAGCTTTTAAACTCCCGTATAAGAGTTTTCCGAGAATTTAAGCATCAATTTTGATTGTTATATAATGCAGGCAACGTCTGCAGAATATGATATCCCAGGAGATAATGGTGTCTGCAAGTAAGTTGTCACTTAGAAATTTAAATTTTGCTAAGTGTTCATTCACGTACTTTGCTTTCATAGAACACAGGAATTTATACTTTCTGTATCTATTTTGTATGTTAAAGACATATATGGTGATTCTGATTAGAGATGCAAGGAAGAACCCTGGTGAAGATGGATCGAAAAGAAACAAAAGGAGATGAAGTTAACTTACACATGTGTACTTGTTAACTATATTTGAACTTTTTATTTTACTTTTATGAATTCAATCCTCTTTCTTTGTATTTGTGGTCCATTTCAAGATTTCTGATGCAAAGTACTTTTCTTATTGCTATTTGAAACAAATTTGTAATCATCTTGTTTCTTTATCTTAATTTGTTATTATCTTATTTCTTTATCTTTTAATGTCATCTTACTATAATCTTACCTTAAGGCACATATTTTATTTTAATTTCACACACACACAGACACTCACATATATATATATATATTACTTTTTTTCACTATCATTTTTTTTCATTTTAAAGGAAACAGTTCTCTGCCGGTTAGTGTGACTTTGTCCACGGACACACTACAGTGTTATTTTTCAAAGAAAAAAATTGAACTTAGAGCATATTTACTTATATTTAGTATTTTTAATCCTTATATATAATATTTAATATAGTTTATAAAAGATAATTCAAACCATTGTTTATATAAACACAACTGTTAACTTCAATTTTGTAGTTCCCATTTTGACCATGTTAGAAAAAATATCTGAACTCGGAAGCACTGCACTTTGTTTTTTTAAACTTGCTTATTCTTGTAGTTTGATAAACGTTTTTCTTAGGTGAACTTAATAACCTAAGAAAAAAGCCCCCATAAATAAAAAAGCCCCTATAAATAACACTCTCGTAATTATATATCTACATAGTCTTTTATTCAAATGAGAATTTTTTAAAATGAGACGGTTAGAACTGGTGATTTTTATAGTTAAAATTGGTGTTTTACAAATTTTAAAAATCTTATTTTCCACAAAATAAACAATCTATTGAACTCGAAATTTCAATTTTCCAAAAAATCAACATTTTCAACTATATAATTACTAGTTATCACGATTACCGTTTTAAGAAGTTTCAACTATAGGAGCGACTCCAAAATATAACTATATATATTATAATTTCAGAAGAATTGATTGGTGAGGTAGCAAGATCATAACTAAGAAGGCTTTTTTTCAGAGATTTTAGGGGTTCACTTCTCAAAAGCGGCGTCTGCCTCTGCTAGGTATTAAACCCTGATTCTAACAACCCACATCTTCTTTAAACATCAGTGCAGTCTGAGAGCATGGCAATAGGCATGTGGGCTACATGCTGAACTTTGAATTTTTAATACATTTTCTTTTAAATTTAGAAAAACGTGAAAAGCTTGAATTTATATTCAACCCCCTTCTACAAATCTCCTTGTTGGTTGTTAGAGAATAACAAAGGGTTTAAGAATCTATGAGTAACTATCTGAATCAACTCGCATGAGAATCCTTGAATATCCCTGATTTAAATTAAAAAGTGGTCATGATAGCCATGTAGAAAGAAACCAAGAACGACCATTTCAAGATATAATTGCCCAAGCGTGACCCTTAAAGCATGTTGCAACTTCAAGAAAAGGTCGGTAAAAATTGAAGCAACCCTTGCTTTTGATGAGTCTGATTCCGAAGGAGTGAAGTTCTCCCATGATAACCCGTTAATTATATCACCTTTGATTTGGAGTTCAGTGGTAAAGAGAGTATTGATAAACAATGAAGCCTTGATCATGTTACACGATACGTTCTCTAAACCATTGATTCACCACTTATGAGGACTAGGATGCATGTATATATATTTAACGGAGTTGAATCTATGATTAAAAGAAAAATTAAAATACCCGTTACTATGGGACAAAAGCCCTGACAGGCCACTCAGATGTCAAACTTCTTGGTAATTAAAGCTTCATCCACCTCAGTAGCTCAGTGGTAGAGCGGTCGGCTGTTAACTGACTGGTCGCAGGTCTATTATGGGACAGACAAGCTTGTATGCCTTAAATGCCATTAGATATATCATCTCAATATCAAGAACCCAACGATGAACAGAGTTAATGAAGAGAAAAGAGATCAAAAGACAGCTAATAGTTTTTACGTAGCTGTGTTAAGGGCTGACGAAGTCGGGATCAAGTTCTCCCAATAGAAGAAATTGATGCCCAAGAAAATGATGAACAACGGGAAAAGACAACGGAGGACTTGATTCACATCCTTTTGTTTTCCGAGGAACCTAAAAAGGTGATATTCATTGGTGCTTCACTGTAAGAACCCTTGAAGGCAAAATTATTAATTTTCTTGCAAGAAAACTGTGTGTTAACAAAAACAACGAGATATTCACATGGATGATTGCTGATATGCATGGGATTGATAACTCATAAATTGAACGTCAATTTTAATCGAATACCAGTGAAACAAAATAAGAGAAATTTACCCATGAAAGAAAAGAAACCTTAAAACATGAGGTCAATAAGCTTTTAAAAGCTGAGTTTATTGAGGAAATTCAATATTCAGAATGGTTGACCAATATAATCATGGTCAAGAAGTCTAATGAAAAGTGGATACTGTAAATTGATTTCAAGGACTTAAACGATGTCTGCCCAAAAGACTATTCACCCTTGCATATGATAAACATTTTGATAGGTACAACTGTTAGGCATTAGATGCGGAGCTTAATGGATAGATTTAGTGGATACAACCAGATTAAGATGCATATCCGAAGATATCATTCATCACTGATATTGGTGTATTATATTATCTAGTTATGACTTTTGGTCTTAAGAATGTAGCTGCAACATATCAAGAGCTAGTAAACAAAATATTCAAGGACCTCTTTGACAAAATATGAACGTCTATATTGAAGATATGCTAGTTAAAAGCCTTAATACAGACGATCACATTAAAAATTTACGAGAGGTGTTCGAAGTGCTGAGGAACCAAAAGATGATGTCGAATCGTGCTAAATATGCATTTGGCATAAGATTTGAAAATTTTGGGTCTCATGGTCTCCAACCGAATATTGATTTATCATTCATGAACAAAAGAAAAAGGCTGTATTTTAGTATTGAAGCTAAACCTGACAAAGTAAAGACGATTATTCACACAGAACCTCTATGGTCCATAAAGGACGTTCAAAAGTTGGCGAGAAGGGTTGCGACTCTTGGAAGATTTATCTACAAGTTTGGAGATATGTGTTTACCATTGTTCACAACATTAAAAAAAGTTAAAAACTTTTTCTATACTGATAAAAGCCAAAAGAACTTAAAGGATTGAAGAAATATATGACAAATGCACCACTGTGGGCTAAATCCGAACCTAACGATGTACTTTATTTATACATAACGGTTTCAGATGAAGCTTTAAATGTCATTTTTGTAGTGGATGAAGCTAAAATTCAGAAATCTATTTACCTTATAAATAAGGTGTTGCATGGAGCTAAATTGAACTAGACCATAATTGAAAATTTTGCTCTAGCTTTGATTATGGTATCTAGGAAGCTAGGCCTATATTTTTAGCACACAAAATCGAGTTACTCACAAATCAGACTTTTTAGAAACATCATTTATAGTCCTAAAGCTAGTGGAAGATTAATCAAACGCGCAATTAAGCTTGAAATTTTGATATCAAGTATAAGCTTCGGACAATAATAAAATATCAAGCTCTTGCCGACTTCAGGGTTGACGATGGAGCTAAAATAATAGGAATAAAATTATGAAAAGGAAACTAACACCGGTTAAAATTGTATCCCTATTAACACAAAGGGACATTTTTACAGTAACATAAACGATTATTAAGTTTGGCTTTAATTAACATACTATTTAGGAAGTTTGTACAATTTATTAAAAAAATTGATTTCTTTTTTTTTTTGCTAATTTGTTTGTATTTTATATAAGTATAATTTTGGATCTAGGAAGTACATTTGAGATATTTACCCTTTGCGCCTTGGCAAGCCAACATTGAAAGCGATTTGTGATCAACCCATGGAGGGTAGAACAAAAGAAACACAATAAGTTCCACGCAGGGATGAAGGAGCCTATTTAAACAATACAATTATGTATTAGACAATTGGACTGCATAATATCGGAACCTCTTCAGCTTGGGAACTTGGGAACGCTAACAATTAAACAAAGACCAATGCCTTTCATCATTTCGGATAACAGTCGCAATTAAAACAGATCAAAGAGATTAGATATTCTGTTAGGATGCCAAATTTCTGAGAAATCAAAACTGATCTTAAGGGGGAGCAAAACAGACATCTAATCTGCAACTAAATACCAAATGAACAAAGTGACAAAAAGCTAAACCTAATTGATCAACACCTACTAAGCATCCAAGCACGCTTCAATGAGAATCAACCAAGATCAGCATAAAATCAACCAGGTCAAAGTAATTTAGGCCGTCCGGTAAATGCAACATCAAACCAACAATTTATGCCCAACTCAAACAAAGTGGCAAGGCTTGAACTAAGTTTAGCAAGGAGACTACAGGGGTGGGAATCCATGAACCTAGAAGATTGAATGTTTAAGCAACGCAACATAACAAATAAATCGATGACCGAGAACTGTCACTAGAAAACTCATCAACAACATCACCAGCCCTTCCTTATCAACCAAGTTGCTCAAGCTTGCATTTATATAGGAACACACATGTTTTGTTGGAGTAAGCAATCCTCAGAACTGTAAGAGTGATGTTAACGTTGCCCTATAACATGAACATCAAGCTTGTAATCGCCTTAGCACAATCGGCAAAACAACAGGTCCTCAAAGTTATAGCCTAGTGGTATATATATCAGTACTAAGCATTCAAGTGCTCTTCCATGCCTCCAGGAAGTTTTAACAATGCTCACGAAGAGCATTGGCGGGATAGCCCCTTGCTGAATGATCATATCAAATAGACACATGTAAGAGGAATGAGTATGGATAGGGTTACCTCTTTTTGTGGTGGAGTTTCTTTTGTTTAGGCGGAAGACAACTATGTCAGTCATTGATGTTGTTGAAAGAAGGTTTGAAACACAAAAATTTAAAAGAGGAAGATGAAGATTCAAGGAAAAATCCCAAAAAAAATATGAGAAGGTTTGAAGATTTTCAAGTAAAAACCTAGAAACAAAGCCAAAATTTAAAGGCCCATAAAGATTACAAAGCCCAAAAACTCGAGAATATTCTGAAACAATCTAGAATAGTTCATACATTATTCCAAAATAATTAGAGATTTGGAAAATATAAACTTGAAAGAGCCCAAATATTTGAGACCTAAATAATCCCAAACAAGACCCCATATTTGACTTAATAATGAAATTAGAAGATTCCATCAGATGAAATCAAAAATTCGACCTCCATTCGAACCACTAGAAAAGGTGAATAAATCAAGCTCAAACAAGTGCAAAAGTCATGAATAAAATAAATCAGAATGTAACATAAAAAAATAAATTATATTGCTACATTTAACAACATATAATATAAGTCATTGGAAAAAGAGCAAGAAATCACGTTGATATACACATTACATCTTGTTGGAGATCATCTCGTGGGGTGCATCATGTGAATGTTTGTGTTGAACTTTTTGTGTGTTTTGTTTACATACTGAATAAACTACACTGTATTAATAAAATAAAAAAAAAACAGGAAAATGAAAAAGGCGTGTGTGTTTTCAATTTCCCTATAATATGTCACTTATGTCTTTACCCTCGTTTCTTTTTTTCATTTCCAAAATACAAAACATACATATACGATAAGAAAAACTAAGATAGCAGTGAAAGGATAAAATGAAAATACAAAAAAGTCGATATTTCATATTCTGGTTCGACTCACTGTCACCAAATTTATGATGATTTTTAGTGATAATAAATATATATTTTTTTAATCACATAATTCGAAAGTAAAATATAATAAAATGTAATCGGAAACATATCGTTATAATTAATTACGACAATACAATTGCATATATAGATCTTTTAACAAAAAGAAAAAACAAATTGTAAAATATAAAGTTTAAAATATTAAAAGAAAAACATCTTCTATGTGGTGATTCAAACTTCTTTTGTTTCTTTAATTTTATTATGAAATTAATATCGTCGTCAATGTTTGTTAGAAAAGTGCAAAGTACCTGACAACATATTTTCATATCATAACAATCCGTGCAAGTTAAGAGAATTTTCTAGCTTTTAGGCACAAAATCGTGCAATTTAGTGTAAGATTGGTTTTAAAACTTTTATGTACTTCTGATAACTACATGGGATTTTCGTATATAAATATTTCTTTAAACAATTTAATATTTTTCGTTATATAACAATTTAATTTCTTTAAACAATTTAATATTTTTCGTTATATGAGATAATATTTCTTTAGATTTCGATAAGTTGTTACTTGTGTTCATTTTAAAGCATGTATGTATACATATATTTTTTACTTCAAAATTTGTGATAGTCATGTCATTTAACAGCTGCTAAATGTTGCTTTTATAATTTATGAATATTTTGATGTCGAATGACCTTGTTACGTAATATCTGTAGAAGAGTAGGGCTTATATTAGAGCACACATATATCCCCATTAATCTCTTATAATTAAAGCAAAAAAAAACCAAATAAGCGGAACCAGATTCCTTCTCCTACTGGCGTCTATCCTCCATTAATACAACCTCGGATGCTACTGTTTAATTGTCTGATTCTAGATTGAGCGAAAAGTAACAAATATGGGTTCTGCATTTACACATGTCAATCCTAATACACTAGTTACCAATCTGCCACTTAGGGGAAGAAGCACTACACCTAGGAATCAAAAAAAACGGAAACTTTTTTTATAAATTATCTCGATTTTAATATAGGTTGGAACTAACAAGAATGGTCGAGACAACGAACATCCATCGTGTTTATATTTTGGATACCTGTATAATCATTGAAGGTTATTGAAGTGACTAATTTCTGAAAATTACAAGGCGTCTTGAACAAATCAATTGTTGAAGTTATCATTTCTGTTTAGTATCAATACACTTCATCTTAAAATAAATACCTCTTGCAGTAAGGTTGGATAGAGATTTTTGAAATGAATATAAAAATTTCCAGCATGAATCTTTCCAACTATTATACTCGAAATTAGCTTCGTCTAGTGGGAGACGTTGCCTCCGGATGATAGCCTAACAAACCATTACTCTCGTATAAGGCCAACTAAAAAGAAGTTAGGAAACTAGGAACATGGATCACACCCGATATGTTACAGGCCTCGCCCTTGGTAGCCTAGCTTGTCAACTACTAACAACTCCATCTATGGAAGCCTCGCCCTTTTGGGCTAAGGAAATGGCCCTTCCATCAAAGGTATTTGAAGAAATAGAAGATATGAGTCTCGCCTTAGACATTTTACATTATGTCATTACATTATGTCATTCAGTGCAGGTGTGGAAGAAGGTTAGGTCTGTTAACAACCTTGCTTGGTGATAGGGCGAAAAGCGTTGCACCTTGGTAAATTTGAAAGGCCAACCCTATAACTAGTTACCCTTTCACTATAGTTCAAGGTGAGTTTTAACTTCCATGACTTAACTTCCATGTTCCAAAAAAGTATATGGACTCTAGGCCCATGATGATTATTTAAAGCGAGTACCAAAGGTCTTATGGGCTTTTGTAGAAAAAAACCTAACCCATTTAGATTTTATCTACCCAGGACCTACATTTGGCTTGATCCCCTATAATTAGAGGCACGTAAATACATTTTATGGTACAGAGCAATCCTTGCGAAAAACAGAAAATTCTACAATCAATTGCAAATTCGATAATCAATAATCGATACGATCATAGCCATTCCTAAAATACACCCTAACCTTCTAATTAGTTTTTCACTATCAAATACGCTCTTCGCCGTTGTCAATTACTACCAAAATTCCAATAACATTCCCCAAATTTATTTTCATAAAATTCCTCTGTTAACACAATTAAACTACTTTGGACATAATTCTTAATCTAAATACGAGCCATTTATGATGGTCTGCAGAGACATCCTTTCATCAATATCTATGAATATTTTAACATTGATCTTGCTGGCTACTTCACTGAAGCTGGATCCCACCTTGACATTTTGTAGAGGAAGAGTTTGGTATGTTTGCAGTCTTGGTTTCCTCATGTATTATTTGATGCTGAAAGATATGATGTTCCCTTGAGCTTTAAAAATAATATCTGGAGCCTACACATTTTTACATATATTATTGTCGTATTATGTTGAGTTAGAGATGAGCAAAATAATTTTAAATCAACCGAACCAGACCAGATCAAACCGACCAAGCTGCTTTTTTCCGGTTATTTGACGGTTTGATTTGATTTAGGTTTTATCTAAATCAAAACCTCCTTTTTGCGATTTGACTCGATTTTTATATTCAAGCTGAACTGTTATGACGGGACATGAACGTTTCAATATAAATTCTTTATTTAATAAATATATCTAATATTATGTTTTATCTCATGTTATATTTGTTTATTTTAGTTTACATTACCAATTAGGTTTAATGACCTTTTAAGTCATCAGGTTTGCGCAAATATTTTCATGAAGCCCAAAGGTACAAAAATGTTCCTTTTAAATCCAAAATACAAAAATTGAACCTTTTTTACTCCTGGGGAGAGATGGTTTAGAAAACGGTTTAAATTGGAGGGGGTATATGGATTAAGAATCACCCGATATTCAGATAAGTTTGCACCTACATACCCATAACATCTAATGTCTGATATCACTCTTTTTCACACCACTCTTTTTCACACCTGAAATATGCACCTTTTTACCCTTATATCGTGACATTATATATGGTCCGGTTTAATCGTTAAAAATCGACCAAACTCACAACACTACATTAAGTGTTGGAAATTTATAAAACGATTGTTAAGCTATTGTATCATATTAATTCAACTACTCTGACCTTTTCTATCCGGTTCAAGTCTATATAACCTTTATCTCCACTAAATATTTAGGAGTTATAAACTTACAATCGATATTTAGGTATTTTTTTTATATGGAGGAGCTGCTTCTTTAACCATCTAGCACTTTAGATAGGTGGATCATCATCTTAACGCCAACCTGCATTGAAGCCTTTTGTTTTCAAGGCCTTTTTCACGTAATTACAGTAGATACTCCGTATAATTATAATCTATATAGTAATAAAAAATTACAATCCCGACTTGAAATAGTTATAGTTAAAAATAAACTCTACATTATAATTTTTCTCCAAAAAAAACTCTACATTATAATATTCCATACTTTTTTAAAACCCATCCTTTATTTATTTTCTTCTATATAAGAATAAAAATGCTCAAAATTAATTAAATTTATTTATATATATCCAACAAATATATTCTTGTTACATTAACATTTAAGACAACTTCAAATATTTTTCTTAAGTTGTTTGTAATAAGACTTGATCGTTCGGGTTAATATTGCATCATTTAACTTGCGAGTCCTTAATAATTCATCATCACAATCATCGTCTTGTTGTATCCTGAATAATTCCATATTTCGAGCATCATCAGAATCACTGTCTTGTTGTATTCAGAATAATTCCATTTTTTCGGACATCTTTGAAATTTCTTGACTCTCGAAACCTTTTCGATTCTACACTATCATCCTTTAGGTTATCATCTTGCGCTTCTTGCTTTCTTCCTACAATGATTTCTTGTTCCGTGTTATTATGTTACGCTTCCTGCCTTATTTCTACAATTATTCCTTCTTCAGTTAAGGCATAAACTACTTGTTGCTCATCAGGATATTCAAAAATTTATTGATATTCATCTGGTTAGTGTAATAAAAATCTTTAATTAAATAATTTTTATTAACTTTTAAATTTAAAATTTATATGTTAACCTCTAATTTGAAATAGCCTCTCAATAATAATATTTTTTGTCAGTTAACGTAATATATGATAATGACTTGCAAACTTGACTTGTTTTAGAAGGGTAAGATGATTGCAATAAACTTCAATTTTCCCAGGCCTATCATGTGTCACAACTTTCTATGAGACACTAACACAGGCCATAGCTTATAGAACACTGGGAACTCTATTCATGCAGGGAAGTCATTTAAATTCACAAGACTGTAACATTTGCCAACACTTCTAGAAACTGTAAAACTTGTGAATTCGTTATTTATGTCCTCAAATTTTAGAATCACGGTAAGCTTTAAACATTTCAGTAAGGGATGCCCTTCACAATATAACAGATGGAAAATTTAGACCATCAACAGTAATGCATATTAGCGGGGAGACCACCAAATACTTATGGGTTTTTCCCATAAATATTATTATTATTATCCCATTTATTATTCTCATTAATAATTAAAATACATTTTAATTATTAATACTTTTTGTAAACACTTTAGAAATAATTCTCTCTCTTGATTTAATTTCCAAAAATTAAATCCTTTAATTAATAATATTAAGAACTTTTCTTAATTAATTTATAATCAATTAAATCTCATTTAATTAATTATTAAATTTACCAATTAATTATTTATTTCAAAAATAAATAATTATCAGTCATTATTAATTAATTCATCCACCATAAAATCATTATCTTTTTATGGTGTGACCCTGTAGGTTCAATATTAAGCCGGTAGTAGAAATAAATAATAATAAAACTATTTTATCATTATTTATATAAATTCTCTAATTTATTAAATATGGTTAATTAATTAATCACATTTATTCTACATCGTGAGAGATACTTCTCAGCATATCGCGACTATCCGGATAATATGAATTCACTGCTTAGAATACCAAGAACCTATTCAGTGAATAGTTACCGTACAATAAACTCCTTCTACCCTACAATGTCCCGATAAAATACAAGGCATGGATCTCGTGTCAAGCCTATCTAATTCAATCACTTGCTTACCATTTACTATGCGTAGTTCTATGCAAATTAGAAACTCCTTTTTAATTTCATTCACTCTGGCCAGAGATTCCTGAACTAGCATAAGTGGATCAGCCTTGAACATTCGCTTCCTTCACTGGAAGGGGTAGATCCTTTATTGATCATACACTATCTTCGTGTACAAATTCCTATACCCAGTAGAGCCCTAATAATTGTCCCTGGAGACTAAGAACTAAACCAAAACATAGTTCAGTGTACACAAGATGACTATGATGACCTCAAGTCTAAGGATACTTGTACAACTATCACTATGTGAACAACTGCTGACACGTGAGTGAACTCCATCAGTTGTTCAGCTGTGCGAGTCATGTTCAGTGAACTTATTCTATAATAAGCACCTACATACTAGCTATAGTGTCACCGCACAAATGTCTATGAGAACAGACATCCTTCATAATGAAGCAAGCATAGTATGTACCGATCTTTGCGGATTATTAATTACCAGTTAGTAATCCTATGACCAGGAACTATTTAAGTTTAGAGTTATCATCTTTTAGGTCTCACTATTATAATCTCATCATAATCCATAAAAAGCTTTACTCTAAACTATAGTATATCTTATTTAAACACTTAAATAGATAGAGCCCGTAATAAAAACAAAACAAGTCTTTTATTAATATCAATGAAATCAAAACAGATTACATAAAAAGTTATTCCTAAATCCTAATACATGATTGGACTTAGGACATATTCCTTTCAAGGGTTACGTCTCTGAAACCCTTGACTAAACTCATAGACTTGCTCCTCTGATTGAGTTGCTGACTCACATCTATCTGCGAACCTTTCTTCACTCTTTTGACTCTACCCATAACCTAAATCAGGGACTCAAACCTGTAGCTCTGATACCAACTGTGACGGCCTCAACCCCGGGGTCAGGAGTTGATGTCACCAACAACAATACTAAAAATCATAAATCAATCCAAAACATTAATAATACATAACTATGACCCCTTTTACCAAGATCTTTTCCAGGTTTAAGTATGATTTAGGTTACAACAATCCTGACTCAACCAACCTAGTGTAGCAACTCAACAGTTGCACTAAAATTCAGGCTCTCCGACACATTCAAAGTGTGGAAGAAATTAAGTAAGAAGTTTCAGAAGTCAAACAAGATTTTACGGCAAGGTTGGATGCTAGACTTCTTGGAACCACTATGACTGAGATAGCACAAAAATTGAGAAAAGAAGCTGATTTAAACAGGTAGGTTGAAGTCATGGACTCTAGGCTGACAAATATGGAGAAGTCAGTGGCCAAAATTCTTGAAAATCAGGAGGCTCAAACCAGTTTTCTTCAACAGTTGGTGGCTGCACAACTCCCGACTTCTCATCAACTTGATGCTAACAAAAAGGGGGAGAAAGACTCAATCATCCCAGTTAGTCTAGGAGGCTCAACAAGTGAGGGGGAGAAAGTGCTCAACATCCAAGTTAGTAAAGTAATTATGCCAGCAATTGCTTTCACTAAGCCACCATCTATGAATAGCATTGATCTCATCAATCTAGCAGCAATAAAACTAAAATTAAATGATAAATTGAAAATGATTGACATAGCAGCAGTTGAGAAGGAGCTGGATAATAAATGGAAGAAGATTGATGAAGACATTCAAAAGAAATTTGGTCAGATACAAAAACCAGACAAGATCTTTCATCACCACTTACAAGTCAAGCAAATCTCAGTGAATGAAATGAGTCTAGGTAGCTTGGAAAAAGCCCAAACTTCATGCATCAAATCTTTAAAAGCCAATTTGATTTTGAAGCCTAAAAAGAACTAGTCATCCGACAAGAACCCCTTGGATCTCATGTTTGAGACTCCAAAACCAGATGAAAAGAAGCTATTGGTTGATAAATCAAAATTCAAGTATTTCAAATGTGGCTTGGCAGGCCATTTTGCTAGTGAGTGTAGAAAGTCGGATTCCAGTAAAAAGAAGTTTGAGCCTGTTGATTATAAGATGAAATACTTTGAGTTGCTCAAGCAAAAGGAAAGGGCTTTCACAACTTAGGAGAATGACTGGGCCGTAGATGGATTGGATGAAGATGAAGAAATCAACTATGTCAATATAGCCCTAAAAGCCAAGTCAGATGAAATGGAAACAAGTTCATCAAGCAATCAGGTAATCATAACCAATCTAGCTCATTTGTCAAAAGTTGATTGTAATGATGCAATAAATGACTTGTCTACTGAATTATATCACCTGGGTGTTACACTTAAGTCTCTCACCAAAGAAAATGCTAAAATTAAAGAAAATAATTTGTTTTTAAGTGAGAGGAACAATATGCTAGAATCTCAGTTTATTGAGTTTAAAAAATTGAAATTAGAATGCAAGGTTGCTAATGATGAACTTACAGAATCCTTAAAGAAATTAAGGCTCTCCAACACATTCAAAGTGTGGAAGAAATTAAGTAAGAAGTTTCAGAAGTCAAAGTGTGATATACATCCATACTATCTGCTTTTCCTGTGACTGGGAACTCTATTTATGCAGGGAAGTCATTTAAATTCACAAGACTGTAACATTTGCCAACACTTCTAGAAACTGTAAAACTTGTGAATTCGTTATTTATGTCCTCAAATTTTAGAAACACGGTAAGCTTTAAACATTTCAGTAAGGGATGCCCTTCACAATATAACAGATGGAAAATTTAGACCATCAACAGTAATGCATATTAGCGGGGAGACCACCAAATACTTTAACGCGTAATATCGTCCTTAATATCTCTCTCGAATATATTGTGGTAGTAGCATGTATTTTTTTCTTTGCGGTGAGGTGAAGTGAAGCGAGGTGATCCTTGTTCTAAGACCCAAATCTAAAGCGTACTAACGAGGAGTGAGTACTTAGCAGCCTTTGCGCCGTGAGCAAGAGAAAAGACCCGAGACCTAGGATCTAAGACCCTAGACCCGCAAAAAAATAGAAGTACATAATTTACAAAACGGTGTGTAAGCGCTTGGGGAGGTGACTAAGTTATTACGCTCCAAGATAGTCTTGTATTTTGTATTTAGCTATTATATTTGAGGAGGTTACGGGTGTGTAACGCTCTGAGATAAATAGACAGTGAATTGTAAAGACTTCTCCGCCCATTATAAAGAAGTTTCTACTATAAAGAAAATCTCGAGTCCGGGAAGGAGCCTGGGGAGTAGTGTAGGGGTGAGTGGACTCCGAGGTTGAGTTAGCCACCGCGAACCAGGATAAAATCGAATGTGTCATACATTATTCTTTTCATATCTTACTTCTTACACTTGACTTAGTTGCAAGTCGCCTAAGTAAACGAGGAGAAAAGAAAGTTTCAAAAAACTACGCTCAAAATTTTTAAAAGGTGATAAGTTATTCAACCCCTTCTAACTTATTTTATCCTCGCACGAGACCTATCAAATTCTATTCCATGTAATAAAGAGGTTGCTTCAAATTTTGTTATTCTTGTCAAGCAGGAAAGTATGGCAAAGTTCTTTTTTCTCTTATTTGAATGTAAAGTATGCTCATTTTTATATTATTTATAGTGATTTCTGGATATCACCAGTTTTAAGTAAATAAAGACGCTGTTATTATTTGTTGTTTTGAGATGATTTCACTAATTATTTATGGTTTCCCATAAATAATCATCAACTCCCATATAAACAAATAAACAACCCATATTTCTAATGTTTTACTTTTGACATATTAAGATGGGGCATACAATAGTCATCAACTCCCATATAATGGGCTATTTTTATTCGTGGTTAAATAATAAATGTTAATGACCCCTGCATTCACATCAATTTCACCAATAAAAGGAACTCATTTTTATTGGAAAGACCGTATTAAGATTTTTGGCTTATAATACAATTAATTTATGAGAATAGTACAAAAAGTCATGAACATGAATGTAATGTTAGTAGAATCGGCTTAATCCGAGTTTCAATCAAATATGTAACTTTTAAAATTATTTTTGCGGAATACTGTTCAATTTTGGTCTAATACAGAATCTGGTACATGATACATTGCAACGAGACAAACATTTTTGGGTGTTTTAACTAATCAGTACATGGAAAGAAGTTATGACTAACGGTATCTTGTGATATAAAAATGTGAAATGAAGAAATAGCGTCTCAATAATAATATTTTTTCTCAGTTAACGTAATATATGATAATGACTTGCAAACTTGACTTGTTTTAGAAGGGTAAGATGATTGCAATAAACTTCAATTTTCCCAGACCTATCATGTGTCACAACTTTCTATGAGACACTAATACAGGCCATAGCTTATAGAGCACTGTTATGCATAAAAAACTAAATTAAAATTTCATATCAAAGTTTGATAGTTTACGAGAAAGCAGGGGGGCGGGGGAGAGTTCCTTAACAAGGATGACGGTAAGTCAAGTGAGGAGCGGTCACGTTTGAGGATGGCAGTTTCTAACAAGAGCGATCATGTTTGAGGATGGCAGTTTCTAACAAGAGCGATCACGTTTAAGGATGTCGGTTTCCAACAAGAATGGTGGTAAGTCGGTGTACTTTTTGCTCCAATAGTGAGATAACTGCATAAATTATTATCATAAACACAATTACACATTCATTAACAGGAACATATATGCATTATAAATTTGAGTACAACAAATAGAAAGTAATATTTGAATTAATAGTTGTTATGAAGGTTTGGTTACCTTCTGGATCAACTTCTCCACCTTGTGGAAGCTGTATTGGTTCCATTCCTTCCAGAACGACCAGGCTAGGTGTGTAAGTGTAGCCATGAATATCAGAATTTATGTTCTTTTCGTAAGCAAGACGCTTGATTTTAATTGCCTTGGAATCCGTCAAATAGAAACTTCCATTAAACACAATCTCGCCACCATACTTGAAGCATGTAGGGCTTGATAAAATATGATTCTCCGTGAAATTAACCCTCAACATCTTACACCATATATTATTTTCCTCATCATGTTGATACACATCCATACTATCTGTTTTTCCTACTGTGAACTCTATTCGTGCAAGGCAGTCATTTAAATTCACAAGACTGTAACGTTTGCCAACATTTCTCGAAACTGTAAAACTCGTGAACTGGTTATTTCTGGCCTCAAATTTAAGAATCACGGTAAGCTTTAAGCATGTCCAGTAAGGGATGCCCTTGACGATTACAGAGGGAAACCTAAGTCCATCAACATGCAGGGGATCAGCGAGATTACTCCAACAATTTGTTCTAGACGAATAGACGAAACCAGGCTTCTTTATACATGTCCACCATGTACATACAGCTATTAACTTATAATCATTTGCCACTGAATCCCAGCTAAATCCTACTCGGTAACAATATCGATTATTCGGATTGCAACAATGTTCTGGTAGTAGTAGAATTTGCTTGGACAGATTAAGAGCAGGGTTCCATAATATGAAGCAAAGGCGTGGCTCCGAAAGACGAGCAAAGCAAACTAAGCCGTTGATGGATCCAACCATACGTAAATAATCAGGGCAAGGTGCGGAGTAAGGGATATTTTCGACAGGGGATTCACATAAATCAGTGCGGGAAAGGATTGCTACACCACCAGGCCATGTTCGAATGAGATATTCGTCGTTAGGGTTCTGGGAGATGCTTTGATTTAAAAGTGGTTGCATGAAATTTGGGTCACAAAGTACAGACTTCCATGACTTGCAGACGTATCTAAATCGTGCAAGTGATTTTAATGGTAGTCGAATTAATACCTCGTGAAAGATTATCGCATCTGGAAGAACAGAAAGCAGGGAAGATTGTTTAATTTTGTTAGGGACTGACATATCACAAATGATAGAAGTATGTGTTCTGTTCAGTTGAGAAATTGTGTGTTCTTAAATTACTAGGGTCCTTTATCTTCCAGGACACTAGTTGTGCACTTTGTGTACGAATTGTTCTCTCCAAGTATTTGAATACTTGGTGCATAAAAAAACAAAGGGAATTTGTATAATATGTCCCAAATTAATAGGTTACTCTACTTTACAAATATATCCCATCTTTTTCAATAATTATAAAAATATCTCAGGGTTAAATTGAAAAAATGACAAAAATAGCCAATTTTTGAAATAAATTTACCACAATAGTCATTCTTAAAAAAATAGTCAAATTGGATAGTCAACTTTAACCAATTGAATACTCCTGTCCAGTTTGTATAATATACTTCAGTGGTATCTGAATATTTCATATATGGAATACTGAGTATCTTGTACAAAATGAATACTCTACTAATTATCTCATCGGCTAAAGTTGTCCAACTTTTTAGAAATTGTTCATTTTTGTTAATTTTATGTAAAAATAGGTTAAATTTATCCCCGTTAAATTTTGATTCCGCACAAATATCGTTGAGGAATCAAACTAAAACAAATCACATTAATCTTCTATCATCCGGTGGAGGCCGTAACTTAATGTAACCCTCGGTGCTTGCAGCTCACATATACCCCCATGACCAAATACAGGAAAGATCTTGTGATTATAGCAGAAAACAAAATCAAACAAGCAGAACCAGATTCCTTCAAAGACACAAACTTAGCTAACATCTTTACAGTCATTCAACCATGTTCAAATTTACATTCTCCTTCTCTACATTTAAAATGCCAGACAAAAAATCAAAACTGAAATGTATGCATACATTCCACTATGTTTACACCTATGTGCTTGCCACCAGTTAAAGAAGCAGACACTTGCCCATGTCATCCCGTAAACAAACAGAGAACCAAGTAATAATACCCATTGCACCATACCTTTCATGGAGTCATGGGCCTCACATCATGATAAGGACTTAAATCCTTTGCAATTCACATTTGACTTGATAAAATTGAGCCTGCAAGTACCATCCCCTGCACACACAAATTGCTACTCACTCTATAAAGATGGATACATAGATTCAGATATTACTTTGATGTACAAACTATTGTAACATGGCTAAAACTTTTCAAGGCATCAAATAAGTTATAGCTTACGAATGCTTTGAGGTATCAAATACGTTAAAATAGAACATATTAATCTTCGGACATCCATGTGAGCGGTAACTTCATATAACCAGCTCAAAAATATTCCCGTTACCAGAAACAGGAAGGACAAACACATGAAATTAGATACGGAAACAAAAAGCAGAAAAGCGGAATCGGATTCCTTCTTTGTTGACATCTTCACCTGCATTCCATCATGCTCACACTTACGTCTTCCTTATATTCTTTCCAAAAACAAATAAAAAATTGTAATTTATTCACCTATATTCCACTCTATAAACATATTTCTCCTATTGCTACATAAGCTACAACAGCACCAGTAAAAGGAAAGACACTTACCGATATCAGCTAAAGTCCAAAAATCCTGACTTGGTACAGTGAGTTTCACATGAATACATCGTCCATCCCTCTGTTCTTGCTGATTCAACTAACACAGAACCACGCATTTATAATCCCTTAAACCATACCTAACATCAAGATAAAGATTTTACATCCTTTTTAACTAACATTTGGCTTGAAAATCATGTTGGTGAGTCTATAGACAACCTCCCCCGCACTCACCAATTGCTAGTTTACTATATTAGCATACATACTTAACAATCAGAAAAGAGTAAAACGGCTCCTTTGATGTAGGACATAACATTCAACCTACAATTATGGGAATTAGCAGCAAAGATTAGACAGGTGTACTGTTGACATGAGAATAATGCTTGGGCCCAAGATAGTCTTGCATGTAGGAAGTAACAGCTGACAGTGCTCCTCTGTAGATAAGGATAAGAAATATGAATATAAAATATCAAAATAAGAGCCAATGGCATCATCGCTATACAATTGTCTTTAAACAACTCATCCCCCAGGTTACTAGTGCTTTCTTTCTTCTTATACCTCGAAATAATGTCCTCTGGCTTTCCATAACATTAGAGGACCTTCATCGCCAAGCAAACTCTTTTAATTTGTGCTTTTCAAGTAACTAAACGATTTCTATGATGAATAGAGATGAATCTAAAAGAATGAATTTTTCGATAGAAGATTCCACATTAGTGTTCTTAATTAATAATTACCAACATTCAGAAGTCAATTTTAGGGAAATGGTCAGAAAAGAGAGGCGTGTGTTTATACAGGAAGCAGAGCTTGAAAATACCCTATGAAAATACCAAAACAGAAAGCTGCTTGCTTGCTCCTCAACATTGTTCATAATCCACAGCAGACCAGTAGGGAATATCTGCTCTGATGCTAACCTGAAAAAAAAGCATTTGTACTGAACTGTTATAGACTTGAGCTTTATACTCAACTTTACTAGCTATACTCTAACGGAGATCAATATTTGTTAACAGAATTGAACCTATTTTGTCCTTGTACCAAACAACACGTGTTTATTTTCTGAAGAAACAAAATCAGGTCCAAAACAAAAGACATGTATACAAAAAGCACCATTGTAGTTGAAGAGTTGAATTGATTTTCTGCCCACAATGCACAAGAAGTTGAGCAAAATTGTGGTAGAGAAGCACTAAAACAGGAAGTGGTTGTTTGATTCTCCATGACATGGTTGATAGATCAATAATAACAATAATGAACACTTCCTAGAAACTTCTATTGTCAAGTTCCCTTCAGAAAGCATATATCTTTACTAGAACGACAAAATATGCCTCGGATACAGTATAAAAGATTACAACTAAAATACATGCACTCAAATAAACCAAGGATATGTGTAACAACTATAATGCAGGAAAGTAACGTTTACCAACTGGTTTACCAACTGCGACATGACAACAAATGCACCAAGCCAAAGTAGTCCTTTTTGAAACTACAGCCACACGAGACTTGAGGAACACTAGAGAGAATATTTAGTACCCCTTTCCTTTCTGAAAGCTAACACAAATACTTGGAATGCTTGAAAAGTTCAGATAAAATGATAACAAAATTAAAATGGTCGGGAATGATTTCAAAGAGATTATTCTTAATTTATTCAGTATTATGTAAGCTACTGATATGGAACAAGAGAAAAAATACCTATGGTAAAATTATGAGAACGGGGTAAGTTGTTCACTTCAGCGTGGGGCATGATGTTCTAAATTTTGGAAGGACGTGAGGACGGGGGCCAAATAAGGGCATCGAGAATGAAGAGGATTCGATTATTTGGTTCCAAGCTCCCTAACGGAGAGTGAGATTGCTTGGGATATAAAGTACCGATAAACCACGCATTGGAACAGAGCTGATATATCAAAATTGAGCCACACACTTACCTGTTCCTAGCAATAACAGTTCACATCCATCTTGTTGATTGCTAGAGCCTAGACAAAGGTCTTGCAGTCCAATTTTGGCATACATTACTGGAGAGTACAACCAGAAAGTGGAAGGCAAATTTGCAACTTACCAAGTTCATAAAAAGGAATATAGATTCATAATTCGTGGAGGAGAGCCTTCACATCTTTCCTTGCATCTCACTCCCTCATCTGTGATACACAATATAAAAATACACCAAGACAAGCATCATATTAGTCTTTTCCCCCTGCAAAACCTCTCAATATGATAAAAAATTGGAGCATTCAGCAAAACAACTTGAATCATGACAGCTAAAAAGCATGTGACTAACTGATCAAGATTAAAAAAAATAGATGACAAAACATGAAGGTCTACTAAAATTAAGCATGACAGATAACCACCAACTTCTTTAATGCACTTTCAGTAGAGGCGAATTCCAGCAAGCAAATTCTCTCTGCACAAGAACAAGATCTAGAAACAGACTAACACTAACTGATCTGAAATCAATTCAAGATACAAGTACATGATACCATCGGTTAGCTCTTTGTTAACACTACAAGGACTTCACTATACAGAGATGTTGCCACTTTATGTTCATACGATTTCCACCATGTCTTAGTAGAGACTCGTCATTTTATTGACAGTTACTCAAACTCTTCCTTAGCGCCTCAATTTTCACATTGAAATATAAACACACATATTGCTTAGAAAACACTAGGAAGTGAACAACCATTGCATAAATGAGCTGATTTTATTCAGAACAGAAAAATTATGTACAAAAGGCATTAGCCCTAATCTGTAATGCTACATCCAGACTACACTAATTGCTCAGATATGATTAGGACATACTAGCTTGGATGAGGGCAAGGATCTTTACAGTCTGTATCATTAACTTTGGGGGAGCAAAATCCGAAAGGTTTATCAGGAAATTAACTTATGCAGGGCTTTCTGAAAGAATCTGTAGCCTACTTATGAAAGGGGCAGCAACATGACCTTCCACGTAACCTGTCACCTCTTACAACGATGATCCTGTTTCCTCTGTAAAATGTATAATTAACAGGTCTATACAACAAAAGCAATTTCAGACCATCATATTCAACTCTGATAGGTCATCCATAGGAATTTCAAGGCCCATAATGTCATCATCTTGTAACCCGTCATCATCAATGTTTAACCACGAACCAATGTCTTGCCCTTGATCACCAAGTTCATCGGGGACATCTAGACCCCCATCCATATGTAGGGTGGAAAAATCAATGGCCTCACAATTGTCCACTACATTCAACTTAAGGTTGTCCTTTTCCCTTCCACTACCACACAAAGTCATATCCCCGGACTTCGGAATAGAAGATGGTGAATTTTTTGGTTGCTCGGACATCTTCCCAATAAGGCTATTTACAGAAGATAACTGAGTTGTTTTCTGCTTAGGCTTCAACTTGGATTTCTTTTCTACCTTCATATTTCCGGATGTAGTTCGCCCATTTTTAGTCGTCCCATTTCTAGATAAGACGTCTCTGTTATTTCCTTTACCTTCTCTGTCCCTATCACTCCTCTTTCCTTTAGCACTGCTCGAAATTGAAGTGACAATGCCTGGAGAGACACCTGGTGAAGTTCCAACCCCCCCTACAACATCATCAAGCAACAATTCCCTCTTTTTTACTCTGTTTGACCATGTATCTTTTTCGCCTATGTTTCTCACAGAGGGGTAGTTCCCGAAGAAAGTGCCAGGACTATACACATCATGGTTTCTAACAGAAGAGGTTTGCGGTGTCCCTACAAGTCCTGAAAAAGAAATTTACATTAAAATAAAAAACGGAAATTGTTAAATATGCCAGAACTTGTACCGACAGTCCATATTCGACTAAATCCACAATAAAATTCAACTTCTGCAACGACATGGTAAAAGCAGAAAGGTTCAGAAACTATAATTTAAATTAATAGCCTGATTATCTCAGTACAGTAAATACCTGAAATTCTGCCTTCCCTGGAACTTCTACCATAATGCCTTCCAGATTCTCCATCTCTAGTGACATCCATTCGTTGAGCATCACTCAACCTAGAGAGAAACATTTCCCTAAATAAAGGCTCACCAAAGCAACTTTTTCCCGTGACTTCAAATTCCCGACATCGATCCAATGTTCGTTTGACGAAAGCAAGAGAAGCCTGCTTCGCCATTTTGCTACTAGCACTCTTCCCTCCAGGGGCATTTGGACCCCAACAACTCTGTCAGATAAAATAACCATGTGATTTCTAGTCAATTATGTAATAAAGAATTATATTGGCCAAGTATATGCATGAGTGCCTTCGTTACACTACACGGTCAACAAATTGACTGAAAGTATGCCACAATGGATGAGATATAACCAAAGTATTTAAATGACAAAATTTCATAATACAGCTTTTCGTTGGATTTAGACGATTCGATTGCTTCCATGCTATTGTAAAATCTACAATTCTTCAATACTTTCACAATCATCAACATACTTTCAGCTACACTAAAAAGAGCATATGCGTTGAAAACAAATGGGTCTCGATTGCTCTTCTAAGGAAGCATATAGTGAATACAACTTATCCTAAATTGACAGAATAAAATTCTAACTATTCCGCTTTGATTTACTCTCTCAAGTTTTCTTTAGGCCACTACTTGTCACTTCACATTAAAGCAGATAAACCGGTCATTCAATCAAAGTCAGTTGCATGTGATTTCAAGGCAGGGGCATGCATATGAAGGAGCTCACGCAACCCTAGAGTACTTAAAAAAAATTTAGCTAAAATTATGTGTTTCTGCATAAACAATAAATGGATTAAATATCAAAGTGGTCACTCAAGTATAGGCTATATATCAATTTAGTCACCAATCTCAACGGGGTATCATTTAAATCACTAAAATCTTACTCCCTCCTTCCCGTTTTTCTTGTCCATCAATCTAAATCCACCTTTTATTCAACCAAATCAAATAAAATGATACTTGACATAATATAAAACTAAGACAACAATTTTTACCTTTTATTTACCAAATTGGACAATTACTTTGGAATAGAGGAAAATGGTAATAGTGGACAACAAAAAATGGGACAGAGGGAGTAATAAATATCAAACATATACCTTTAAGTATGTAATCGAAAATTAAAACTTTTTTGAGAGAATTGCATTTTACACCCCTTAGATCTGGCCAAAATTCATTTTTGTAAACCTACTTTCAAAAATTGCGGTTCTCATTCCCCTTCTTTAAAACTCGATTCAAGTTGCACCCATTTTACCTAATCTCGTCAATATTTTATCCCTAATTGTCGTCTTCAACTATATATTTAATCTTTTCTTGAAGAGAAAAGATGAGAAATATTGTAGAAAACAACAATTAGGGTTAAATAATTAGGTAAAGGGTTCATATTGAATCGGGTTTTCAGAGGGATGCAAATTGAAATGTTTAAAGTAGGTTTATAAAAGTGAAATATGACCAAAGCTAAAGAGTGCAAAATGCAATTCTTTCAAATTTATTTAACATAATTTATACAATTTTCTTGAATGTTACTGCAACCAAATGAAAAGTTATGAATTCTAGTATTTCAGATTATATATTTAGATTTTTAAAATTTTATCTAATATTTATTTTAAATTTTAAAGTTCTTTTATTTGATTTAAATAAAAATGATTAGTATATAGAATTTATAATATATTATCTTAAATACTACAACTCAAGAATTTTCATTTGGTTGCGGCAGTATTCAATAAAATTATGTGGAACTCAATAGTATATTACAATTACTTTCCGAGCACATATTTGGAGGTATTTGTTTGATATTTATTAAGATTTTAGTAATTCAATGATACCCCGTTAAAATCGATGACTAAAGTTATATATGGATGACCACTTTGATATTTAACCCAACAATAAACAGACATATAACAACTTTCAATCTGCTAAAATTATCAAACGAACAGAGATTTTAACTGCTGACCTTCTTATGTAATAAAACAATGACAGTGTCAAAAAAATTAGCACAACTTTGAGCACACTACTAACAAGGGAACCACGTAATTCTATTGATGATACCGGCCTCGATATAAACTGATCACATTCAAAACAATGGTTTCCTCCAGCATTAGGCATTAACATATTAAAGACACTACTTGTTGCTACTCGCGAAGCTGTCAATTTTTCCGTGCAACATGTAGAAGTTACCAGCGCGATAAGAAAATAAGGACACTAACTTGTAAACAAAGTTAAATCTTAAAATTATATATATATATATATATATGTGTGTGTGTGTGTGTATATATATATATATGTGTGTGTGTGTGTACACACAGACACATAAACACACACACATATGCACTCACACGTACGCTCTGCAAGAAGGAATAAGCCAAAAAATCAGACTTACCATGTATTTCTCATATGCCATTCCAACAAGTTTTTCAAGAGCATTTCGTTCGAACTCCCTATACAAAAACAATGTCAACCTTAGCATCCAGATCTGAAGAGTCAAAAAATTAACAATTTGCAATCAATTGTCTAAACAGAATGGAGACGGTCATTACTTCTCTTGAAGCTCCCTAGATTCCATTGATGATTTCAACAGTTTATCAAGCAAGTCTTTTTTCCGACAAACCTACCATTTAAAACAGACAACCAAATAAGAATTCTGAAGCGATGATAATAGTCTAATTTTCCTCCCGCCTTCAAGTAAATCGAGAGAGTAACATGAAAAAGATCAGGCGAGAGAATGTAGAAGGCATCTACCACCCTACAAAAGGCAGGAAACAACACATGCATCTAGAAATCTATAGGGTCGCAATCCAAGACAGAATTTATGAAAGAAGTACTCAAGCCTGAAACCGGGACTGACAGGGATCTGAGTCATTGCTTACCAGGTCTGGCCATTGGCATGGCAGCCAACACGTTATGCAACTACAATTTACTTTGACATGCATAATTTTATATTGCAGTCAAACTTTACCTGATCGTGATACTTGTCCTCAAGTTCGCTGATATCTCGACTAATTTTGTCATCCCCTGTCTGACCTACATCAGGCTGAACCGAAAGGAGGGAATAAAAACTAATCAGGAACTTCAGGAGTCAGGAATATCGAATGACAACAGAGATACGAATATAGAAATCCTTCCAACATAACAGGAATAATTTAACTAACCCCGCACCAAAAAAACAGGGAACAAATAGAAAAACATACCCCTGGTTCAGGGAAAAGTCCAATACTCTGAATCTCCAACAGTGCTCTTTCATTGATGGACATTTTGTTATACAAAACATCAGAGCAGGATAAGACAGGTTTTGCTGCTTGATCTGGAACCAAGTCGTTTGGGGAATGGTGAACACCAGATGTAATCCACATGCCCGGCATTGAAAAACTGTCCTTATCAGACAGATTATGCTCCAGCTCATTAAAGGATCTCCCATTGGCAGTTATCCTATATCCACCTAAACCAGTACGCCCAGCAAGCTCAAAGTTGTGTAACGACTGGTGACTAAAAGAATCAGGTTCTAAATCTTCATCAAACTCATCAGATCCATAAGTGTTAAATTCTGATCCTTCATTTTCACTGCAGCAAGGTTCTTCAATTCCATCTTCTGAAATTAAAGCAGAAAGAAGTATCTGACAAAGGGGAATGTCAGTGGAAGACCCTGGTCCCGGGCTTAAATGTTCTGGGCTAAGATCAGAATACTTTGCTTCAGTAATATTTCTCATCCGTTCAAGCACAGTTCCACCGTGTAACAGGCCGTCTGATGGTACCGGCCTTGATTTAGATGCACTAATATCAATATTTCCCTGTAAGAGACAAGGGTAAGGTGGATTATAGAATAATCATATCATCCGAGGTGTTTGATAAGCAACTAGCATCCTGATTCAGCAATTCGATGCTTTGCAGGGAAGAAAAATAACAAATGAAAGTAAAGATCGCATCATCCTATAGAAGTTCAGATCACAAAGTATTATTGTCCATCTGATACAAAAAAAAGACGAAGAATCTTCACATGATCAAATATAATTGAGCACACAAGTTGCCAGTAATTAGAATTTCAAAAGAACTAAAATCGAACAAAATAAGATCCAATTAGGACTTCATTATGGAGGAAATGAAGAAAACCCTCTTGCCAGGATTTTAATGGTAAGAGCATTATATTGCAAGTTTTGGGCCAGAATTTTTTATTGGTTCATCTAACATATTTTTAATGCCACTTTCGGTGGGAGAGGAGACTTGTATAAGATATCAATTGTAGCAAGACGGATTCCAATATTTCTTTATCCATTAGATCATTACACTCTTGGAAAACAAAGAAAATGTTAAGATATTGAATACCATTTCACGTATTACGAAAACCCATATTCAAGTAACCCTTCGGATATCGAATACCAGATATATACTACAAGAACCAGCCTCTACTAACCTGCACGGCTACAAGTAGAACATAAGAAAAACATTCTGTACAACTAAAATAAATGCAACAATACCTGCTGTTTTAGATAATCAATGTCAACCTCAGAAATAAAACGAAATAACTGCTCCATCTGCCTCCAAAATGAACTTGAGAAAGTAGAAGCTACGATACGACGACAAAAAATGTGTATCAGATTGACAAACATACATTAATATAGAAAAGTACGAGAAAACAATCTCAGAATAAACAGTACCAGTTTTAACAACAGCATTTGCAGCTGCCAATAGCTCTTCGTGCCCATCATCAGAACCAACTAAGAATATTAACAGCAGGAGTGGTTAAGAATCAAGAAAAACAATTCTAAACAAACACAAGTAAAGCCAATTTTGGATGACTGTACCAAGAAAATCTGCAGCAGCATTTACTGTATTGTGCTTCTGACGGGTATAACCCTTACGATCTGAGAGTTTCCGAGTTGGTGGTCGACCTGTTTTGCTGTATATTTTTCATAAAATTAGAGCATGTTAACCAAGTGTAACCCGTTATATATATTAACCATGAATGAAAGAGCTTTAATCTGAAAAAAGAAAAGGTTTGAACCTCTCTGTCTTCTCAAACCCGAATCTAGTACTACTGAGCTGCTTTGCAGATCCCATATTACCATGTTTTTCTATGGTCACTGGCACAAGAGACCTCGTGGAATTTAAACCTCGTCCAGTCCGTCCTTGTCTTCGAATGCCATCTCCGATAGCCACCTTATTTTTCTTTGGTGGAACAATAAGAGTTGTAATTTTTTGAACTTTCTTCCCAGATTTATTATCTGCCTCATTTGAGTTCTTGCCCTTATCTTTAGATTTAACTTCAGCAGCGCCAGACTCCTCACTATCTGATAATGCATTTGATGGGTACTGGTCCCCTTTTATTCTAACCCGCTGAGGAGAATTGCTGGAAAGGCGACTTGGGAAGAGTGTCCCATTTTCATTACCAGCAGCATCAGATATAGTATCTAATGAAGGGGTTTCATCATTACTTGTAACGGGGACAAAGTTTGTTCTTCTTGCAGTACGGGAGATCTTCTGGGGCCTCTGGCAAGCCCATTGAGCAACAGGTGCTGATGAAGATTGGTTTGAAGAAGCGTGTTTACTACTGTTAGCCTCCCCAGTAGCAGTCAGGTTATTGCTTGTACATTGAGAAACTTCCCAATCAGTTGTAGCACTTGGCCTTTGAACAACCGGTGATACCTTCGCAACAATTCCTGAACCTGACCGTGGGGCCCGAGAAGCTGTATTTAGTTTTACCGTTGAAGTAGGACTGGCAGAAGTGAACTCTTCCCTGGTATTTGTTCTGATGATATACAAAACAAAAAAAGATAAGATTGTGATTTAAGCTGATGTGAGACAATAGAAAAAAGTAAAGAGATGGAAAATTAATAATGGATTATATAAATATTCCAAATTTGAACACATTGCATACTTGTTGACAGCTCCGGAATTAACTCTCTCCTTGTCCAAACTAGTAGCAACTCTTCTCTCATGGGGAGCAGAAGCAATGTCCTGATCAGACCGAGGGACGGAAGAACGCACACCCAGGCTAGCTGGCTGTGATGTGCCATCAGGTTTTACAACTCCAACAATTCCATTAACAGCTCCTGACCTAAGTATAATGCATCTTAGAGTACTTGAAAAAGTAGTGAACAAAAACAAGCATAAAAGAAAAAACAATTTTCCCTGAAGAGTTGAAGAGATAATTGAATTTTGTAAGGCAAAACTTAGTTGAGTGATTAAGAATCGTGGCATCTAATTAGTACAGACGTAAAATATTTGTATATATTTACTGGTGCATATTTGGCATTAGGTCAAAAGTTCAAACTTAAGTATTACGTTATAGTAAGCAACACGTCAGGATTCGGTTTGGAAATGGGGATATTTGATTGTCTTACCACATCCCACGCTAGACGGATTAGATTTGTTAGCATAAAAGACTTCAAACATACCTTTGCTACCTACATTACAATATTACATACCTACACCATGACCTTTTTGCAGATCAGTAATTGACTAATGGATTCTTGCATGATTGACACATGTTTTCACAGTACATACACTTGTATACCTTTATTTTAAGACAAGTTGCAATTAATAATCGCTATATCAGTTATAAGAAAACAGCACATTTCCAAATTGCTACGTGTTTGTGGAATGTGTCATACGCTGATGTTCTTGGGGTATAGAGTTCTATATCAAAAGTTTGAGAAAAAATACATATTTGAAACAAAGAAATATAGACATCTGCAAGTAAAGAAACCTCTCCATCATGCATAAGAACTCTTAAGATCAACAAATCCTTCAAAGCCGCTAAAAAATATAATGAAAATATGTTAACAGCTCTTGGAACCAAATTAGATGCATAAAATGTAACATTGTGCTTAGCACTAGAAGAAAGTTACCTGAAACCATAGGTATCATTTAATCTAGGACGAGATTCCGGAAGATGCTTTGGCTGCAACCCTTGTTTTGGCTCCCGATACCCGTCTATGGGCTTTAATGAAATAGAACTTGGAGCAGCATCTGCCTTTATGCCAGAACGTTTTTTCTTCATTTTTGACTTTTCCCAGCCATCAATGCCCATTGGCAATGTTTGGTCTTCAACCTGAGTTGCACTGTTACTTGGAAGTCTTGGCCCCTCTTTATCCCGATCGGAATTCCCAGACATCCTTACAGGAGTATTCAGCCTTGCATCAATCTGAATTTATGAAAATCATATATCATTTCTTTAGAAAGATATACATTGGTTTCATCGACTAGTAAAACGAAAAATGGCACGATTTTCAGCAATAAAAGGGTGATCAAAGACAACAAGGTTAAAAACAAAAACCAAGAGCCAGCTTAGAAGCATGACGGTGATACAATAATGGCCACTAAATACTGAAACAGAAGAAGCATTAGTTTTCATTTCCCTGCTACATATTAGATAATTAAAATTTCATACAAATGACAAGCAAAAGAAGCATGCGAGTAAAGAAGCATTATTTCAAAATGCATGTCATTCACCTAACATACTCAAGGAATATGCTTATAGTAGTTTAATCGGAGGGAGCTTATTCACCAACCCGTGTGACGTCAAATTAAACTATGAAAGACAAGGGGGCAGATTGATAAAAAAAAATCGGAGTAGGATATAATATCAATTATAGAAATTTCAAGAGAGTAAAGGCATGACCATTCAACTTTATATTAAAAAATACACACACACATATATATTTGCATATATATAATGGACATGTAAAAGGGGACAGAGGGAGTAGCATGTATCCGGGGATGAAATATAAATATATACTTAGGAATCAATATACAAACCCTTGGATCCGCAATAGCCGTTCGGGTGCGCTTGTTCGGGATTAAATTTTTGGTTTTCTCCTCTTGCTTCTGTTGGTCAAGTTCAAGACCACTAGCGATAGTATGGCTCGAGGCACACATTTTACCTACAGTTGGGCCCATAACAGAACGATCACTTGAAAATAAGACACTGGATCTGTCCCCAGAAAAAACATCTGACCGGGATCGTTTTCTTGATGGTATGCCTGGAAAACACTTGTTGAACATTGATAACCCCTCGTTGAAAATCTTCACACGTTCCCTGATATTGATGCAATGCAACTTTATAAATAAATTTAACTCTAAAACAAAGAAAAGGTATCACAAAAATACCTGGCCTTAATACTACTTTCCCGCACACCAAGCTTGAAGCGCTTGACTTCCTCGGGCAGTGAAGAAGCGAGTTTGATTTTTAAAGAACTAGATGGAGAGTCATCTGGTGGAACACCAAGAGCAAGGCCTGCTAGCCGCTTGAAATCCATGGGTCGATTGAATTTATGATCTGCAACCATAGCTTTAGGATCAAATCTCAGGCACTGCAAAAAGCTAGTTACATCTCCTTGTGGGACCGCCGAAGTGCTTCTTGACATGTTTGGAAAAGCTGAAAGAATAGGATTTTCTATGTTCTCACGAAAACTACTTGATCTGTCCAATAAAGCACCTGAGTACGATCCTCGCTGCCCAGAGGCATATAGGGGCCTATCTGGGCTTCCAGAAGACGGATCAAATTTACTAGATGCTGCCATTGCATCAATTTAAGAGCTTCCTTACTGTTCAAAGTGCATGACAATATGATAGCATCCCCTGGACATAACACATTTGAAATTAACTTACAAGAGCAAGGAGCTAAAGTAATACAGAAAACGAACAGCTTTAAAGTTATTTAAGGTACAAAACCAGCCTCAACGGCTAGACTTGGCACATCTTGACTTGATTAGGATTTGAATATATTAAACGCCTTTCAGCCTAATTTACTAGATTTGGGGAAAAGATGACCACTTTTTCCAGCACCCATATGCAATATTATCTATCGTATACAGGAATTGGTGAGATACTTCATAGGGTATACGTGTCACAATTTATTCATCAATTTCAACTGAAACCGATACTTTCAGCAATTAGTCGTACTGAAAGAGTCTAGATTACTAGATTTAGATGACACTTGAAAAATATTCTGCCTCACAATTGCATAAGTTACCCACTTCCCAGATACTCAAAGTGCTCCTATAAAAAATTATATTTTCTGTAGGGGAGGTCTCATATTAAACACCCCCCTTATAATCTTCTATGTCATTACCATGCTGCCCTTCATTTATAAAAGACAAGCAATCTCACGATATATGGGGGAAGATTCTCTGGTTTGATGATACCAGGTACAAAATGAAAAAATGATCTTACACATCATATGTAGTACTTATTACTTACTTATCAGTTGTCAGTTATCAGTCATCACTAACAAGATAGTTACCATCATAAATGACACAAAAGCTATGAAGGCATATTAGATGCATAGGTATTGGCAAACAAGTATACAACTTATTTCAGACACAGAACAAATTACCAAAAGGAAAATAAAATCGACTCTCTTGTGTGATTGAGGCATATTAGATGCATATGTATTGGCAAATGCAACACAAGTATACAACTTATTCCATACATAACAAATTGCCAAAAGTTGAATAATTGATTTTCCACATCATATGTAATACTTACTATCCATCACTTACAAGATAATTACCGTCACAAATGATACAAAACAAATTGAGGCATATCAGATGCATATGCATTGGCAAAATGCAACTATAAGTACACGACTTATTTCAGACACATAACAAACTACCAAAAGAAATATAAAATTTGGCTCTCTTCTGCAATTGAGGCATATTAGATGCACATGTAATATGGAATTGGCAAATGCAAGTACAAGTGTACGACTTATTCCAGACATATTGCAAATTACCATAAGGAAAATAAAATTGGCTCCCTTATGCAAGGGATTTTGACCAACAGCTTTAAAAAAAATTGTTGTAAAAAATAAATATTATGAACTGTAAATGGGTGATTAACAGAATATCCACAAAAAATGATAAAAGACTAAAGAGACGAATGTGTAGGTCGCGGTTAAAAATAAGAACAATCATCAATAAACAAAAATAAAAGGTAAAAGTGAAATTATATATAACTTTTGAGATCGCATAGCACCTTATCAAATAAAAGTTTTATGTATGAGCTCCACCATCTAACAAACTCGTGTTTAGTTTGAACCCATTTATCAAGTTGATCCATTTAACCGACTTACCTAGTTCTCTTCTATTAATTACAAACAAAAAATAATCATTATCTTTAGCAGTGAAATTTCCACTTAGAATTGTAACCCAGGAATGTTGATGAACAAAGGACCAATTTTTGCACCAACTTAGCTCAATTAGATGTAAACAAACTAACTCGGAATCTCTGGAAACGTCCTCAATGTTACCTCCAATATTATATCAAGTTAGAAGAGCATAAAAAAACACATTAACATCCAATTTACGGTACCCAGAAAATACATTACTTAATAGAAAATGTAGGATGGATTTTGAACATTTAAATCCCACACCGCCAAGAACACATCATTACGTCATGATTATCTGAGGAAGTAGGGGATTAAACTAGGTCAGATATCTAAGTTCAAAACTAGTTTGTGTAATCTTAAATACACTAAACGAACCACACTTGAGACACATTAATGTGTAGAGAACCACTAAATATGTGCAGTAGAAGTGTCAAGTCATGTGTCATAATATCTTTATATACCCTCCCCCTACTGATCAGAGAATCCTATGCAGTTTGCACATTATTTTTAAAGTTCCTCAAATCACAGAATAGAATATCTTCATCTACCTTAACTGACAAACACAACGCACTTAATTTCAAATTTGTCACATCAAAACATGACTACTAGTATATGAACTTCAAATCCTACTTCAACATTTCTAAAACTAAATTATTTATGTTTATTTAATTTACACCTGTATAACCACAAACACATCGCTACATGATCTATAATTCTCTGAACCTCTTCCGCCAAAATACAAACACACACATATCGGCAAAAACTGACATATCTTCATCAATCTTAAATAACAAACATAACGCACTTAATTTCAAATTTGTCACATTAAAGCACAACTACTATTACACGGACTTCAAATCCTACTTCAACATTTCTGACTAGCATTTCCAGAACTAATTTAGCTATGTTTACTTCATTTACACCAGTATAACCGTAAAACACATCCCTGCATGATTTACAACTCTCTAAACCGCACATATCGGAATAAACTGTTTTCGAGTGACTTATATCTAAATATAACCAACTGATCAAACACGAAAACTCCGAACTTCCACTAACCTACTAAACACACCAATTCAAACCACACCGCAGCTACGAACTTCAATCTCAATTTCATTTCAACATAAACAACTTCAACACAAACAATTCAACACATTTACATATAAAAAGCATCTACAGGCATCACATAAACCCTAGAAAACGAGATTAAACATCAATTCAAACAAACACAACAATAATTCACAATTATAATTACAATTAAATGTGAATTAAACACAATAAACATACCTGTGTGTGTATATATGTATCAGGTGAATTGATTGAAGCTGAGTGTATGAATTAAGAAATATACGTATAAGAATGTGTATATGTTAAGTAGAGATTTAGGGGATGTGTGTGTACTTTCGAGCTCGTAAATCGAGGAAAGGGTTCTTGTTTAATTAACTTGTTAACGGGGATGCCGTAAATTACTGTTTTACCCTTAGTTTTTGGTGTTGCTAAATGCAATGAGAAATTTGCTCTAGACAATATTTTTTGCAAATATCATTATATATAATATTTTAAATTTTAATTTTATTTTATTAAAGTGTATTTTGTATATATATACTATGTGTGTAGGATATTAAGGTGCTATACTTTAAAAACTAACATTTTGTGTACATGAACTCTGAACATTTTTGGAGTTAATGTCCTCTGTCAAATAAAGTTAATACCGTTACTTTTGCTGGGGGCAATTATGTCAATTATCATACACAGTTAAAACCCCTAAATTACTTTACTTTTTTCATTTCATCTCTTCAACTTCTTTATCCCTCATTTTATCCCGCGAAAATATTCCCGCCAATTTTCGCCCAATGCCCTATTGTTACTCAATCGATCAACAATGGTGTGGATTCGGAGAAATCCTAGTGATAAAGACATCTACAAGCCATACGATGGTCCTGATTATGATGGTAAGAGCTTTTACTTGGGGTTTCTATTTATGATTTGTTCATAATTAGGTTTTTATGATCTATTCTTAGGGTTTGTTGGTAATTAGGGTTTTTTGGTATGTAGGGTTGTGAAGTGCATTTGTTAAATTGAATATTTATAAACGTATGTTGCTGTCGAGCCATGCGCATTATTGGTGTGGTCCTTTCTTTTATATTCATTTCAAATAGAGATAAAAAGGGAGTGTTTTTTATGTTTGTTTAAAATATGTTGTTTAGTAAAGCAAGTATAAAGTATTATATTGCTTTGCAGTGTGATATAAAGTTGTTTTACAAGGTCAGTTTGTTTGCTATAGCTTATGAAGACATGTTTACTTTTAAATTACATTATGGGGGAAAGTTTAGTGAGACGGATTTAGACATTCAATATGTTGGAGGTCATTTGACTATTTCGATTTGTATATGGCAAATTCAGTGAGAATACTTGAGTTGATTAGCATGTTAAAAGAGTGCAGGGAAATAGGTTTATACATATTGTTCTATAAGTGGCCAAACACTGATATAACAAGAGGGTTACGTACCTTAGACAAAGATTGTGATATTTTAGAAATGTGTGAGTTGCTTCCACCATCAAAGGTCATGTATGTATATCAGTATATGCCATCACAACGTATCTTATTGTTGTGATTGATGGTGATGGGGTGCCTGCTCAAGAGTTTGCCCCCTCAAAAGTTGAAAATGTTGAGTATGTTGATCCTACCACATAGCAGGTGGTAGCAAACATTGATGAGATGATAAGAGATAATGAAGGAGATGTTGAAGACAATGTAATTGAGGCATTTTTTAGTGATGGTGAAGCTGATGAAGACTACAACCTAGTAGAATATAGAGATGTTTTGAGTGATTGCAGTTTTTACTCTGATGGTTCGAACATGGATTCTATTGATGATAAGGTTTGCAATCACAAGAATTTGAGGGATAAGAAAAGGCAAGAGAAGGCCAAAGGAAAAGGAAAAAAGAAAGTAAAGGATAAAGTGAACACATCTGAGCAGTCTGCAGAGCAGGAAACAGTTCCTGAGAAGGACGTATTGGAAGATAACAATAGTTGTAGTGAAGATGAAGTAGAAAATGTTAGTGATGCCTCCACCAACTATGCATCAAGTGATGAAGAGAGGATGATATGTAATTCAACTGATGAAGAGGACGTCACATTTCCAGTCTTCAATCTCATCACTGACATGAAGGACCCACAGTTCTAGCTTTGTATGTTATTTCCAACTATTAAAATTTTCAGAGCTGCAGTGAGAAAGCAAGAAATTATGCACAAAAGACCTATTAAGATATGCAGAAACTATGGCATCATGGTGATGTTTATTTATAAGAAGCCATGTGAATGGAAGATTTATATTTTAAAGATGAATACAACTGAAACCTATCAAATCAAGATCTATAACCCTAAACATACACGCACAACTACGTTTTATCATAAACAAATTAATTCAAGGTGGATTGTTAAGCATTATGAAGATGACATCAGGATGAATCCAACCTGGCCACTAACTGCTCTTTTGAAAAAGGTTGTTAATGACTGCATTATCATGTTAGCATCTATACAATTACAATGGCAAAGAAGAAAGCTTTGGATAACATAACCGGTAAACATGTGGATCAATATGGGAGATTATGGGATTATGGAGATCAGATTTTGAAGGTGATGCCCCAGTCAACAATTCAAATTATGTCAGAAGATCAAGAACTAGCAGGTGGTAGGAAAAGATTTAAAAAATGTGCATATGCCTTGGTCTACTCAAAATGGGATTCAGAAATGGTTGCAGGCCATTGTTTAAACTTGATGGATGTCATCTGAAGGGCCCATATGGTGGACAGTTGCTTGCAGCTGTGGCAACATATGTAAATGATGGAATGTATCCACTTGTCTCGACAATTGTAGAAGTTGAGAATAATGACAGTTGGAACTGATTTCTAAAGAACCTCAAGGCTGATATGAGGATAGAGAATGATGGTGCATTCACTTTTATAAGTGACAGACAAAAGGTAAAAGAATTGTATTCCCTCAATTGTTGAATAATAATGCTTCTATATATAATCGTAAGTGCAGTTTATTTAATTCTTGGTTGGTGCTTGGGCAGGGTCTGGTAAATGCTTTGGAAGGTGTATTCCCTAATGTTGAACACAGATTATGTGTCATGCATCTATATAGGAACACGTGGAAAGAGCATAAAGGCATTGGTGTGAAGATGTATCTGTGGTTGGCTGCTAGGGCCACCACTGACTATACATTTAATATATGCAAGAGATGAAAAAGGTTTGTCAAATTCTATACTCTTTTTTCTAATGTGCACTTATATTTCACATTAATCTACTCTGATATTATAATTTGTGTCAAATAGTTGTCAAAGAAGTATTTTGAATGGCTTAGTGAAAAACCTAGAAGTCAATGGTCTAATAGTGCATTCAGGAACCTTTGCAGGAGTGACATGTTTGTTAATAACCATTGTGAGGTTTTTAACAACACAATCTGGAAAATACAGGAATCTGCCTATTATTTCTATGCTAAAGGTCATTCACACTGATGTTATATATGGTGAGGATTCATAAGAGAAGAGACAAGATGTTGAACAGATATGCCATCAACCCAGTGTGTCTTAATGATATGAGGAGGCTGAATAAGTGAAATACCTTCCCATTTTTATACATGCATGAGTAAATTATAACTAGAATTTGTTCTTAATTGTAGGGCAATAGATCAGAGTAAAGGTTGTCATGTGATATGAAGTGGAGGTGCTAGGTATTTGATGACAATGTTTGCTAGTGGTTATGAGATGGTAGTAGACTTGGAGACTCATACTTCTGCCTGTAAAAAGTGGGACATATCTGGTATTCCTTGTTACCATGCTTGTGCATGCATAGCATGTAGTAAATTGATTATTATCATAGTTTATTTGAACTTGATATTATGATGATTTGTATAGCATGTTATCCACTTGATGTATGTTGTTTGGTGGAATAATATTTTTTGACCATCATTGACGTGTGTTGGTGACAATTGTATTTTGGAGGTTGTTAATATTAGAATGTTAATCTTTTGGTATAGTGGTTATAATGTATTATCACCATTTGGGTAATGATAGATATCATATAGTATTTTGTTTATATTGTTTATGTTTTTATCAATTTATCTTTATTTCTAATATGTACATGATTCAGGTTATGCATAATCGCACACGATCATAAACAACACTATAAGTCCTTAAAACTTAACAATACAGAAAGAGTTACCAAGCATAATTTCCAATCAAAGTCTGATATTACAACAACAAAATCAACATTATATTGTTCAAAGAAACCAACTAGTGAATTACTACTAAACAACTACACCAAAGAAGTACAATTAAACAACGCAACTAAGACATAATTTCATCTACAAACACCTCCAATCATTGCTTTAATCAGATTCAGAAGAGTAACCTTCATCCTCAATCACAGCTTCTTGTCCAACTGCACCAAGCATGTTCATCATTAGAGAAAATAACACAAACATCGCAATAACAGTGAACTCTTGTTTTTTCTTCACATTATTCATCTCAGCTTGATATATTTTAATTCGCTAATCCATCATGTGCCCAGATTTGTGCACTTACTCAGCAATAAGTTCTTGCAGCTCATCAATCACTTCTACAACTTGAGCTCCGAGTGGTGGGTCTACCCACGCGTGGTAGCCACATTCTTCTTCGACACATTCTCTGAACCTCCTTCTAGCTTTTTCAACGTACCAACAGGTCTTCTCCACGCTCATTCGGTTACAATCACATGCTAGATCGAGAATTTCATCGTAGTTATCCATGTCTTCTGCCATTTTTGTGTAGGGTGGATGCTCAATCAAGAAATTAGGATTTCATAGGTTGGGGGTGAAGACAGTGTGAAATGGGGTTAAATAGAATCGTTGCAAATGGCAAATGACATAACTGCCCCCAATAAAACTAATGGTGTTAGCTTTATTTGACGGAGGTACACTAACTACAAAAATCTTCAGAGTTCATGTACACAAAATGTTAGTTTTCAAAGTATAGTACCTAAAATGGTCTGACACACATAGTGCACATACACAAAGTGCACTTTAATCTATTTTATTATTGAGAAATAGCAAAAAAAATTGCTCTAGACAGTTAGGGTAAATTACTTTTAACCGTCCACTTAAGAGTATAAAGCTTGACGCCTTTTTTCAGCTAAATTTAAAATTACCTCCCATCAGTTTTCAAGTATTTACACTCAATTGCCACTACTTTTTGTAAAAAAAATACAACTTCACGTATAATACACGTATCAAGGTAGAAATACAGTACAATAAATTTAAAATTAAGTAGATAAGCTCCCATCACTTCCGCAATTATTCTGGTAGATTTGATTTTTGAATTTCAAATAAAGCTCTCTCTCTCCCTCTCTCCCTCTCTCACATATCTATATATTTTTTCAAATATCAAATTTTGTGTAGTTACACAATCTTGTCTTATATAATATTAAAAACTCCAACATTACTTATGTTCCCGAACAAATTTATTAGCTGGCTACCTCTCTCTCTCATTTCTATACATTTTTTCAAATATCAAATTTTGTGTAGTTACACAATCTTCTCTTATCCCTTCTATATATAATAAAATAACATGGTGATAATATTGTGAGATTAAAAAGTCTCATTAAAAAGACTAAATTACCCCTATTTTTAATATTTATATAAAAGATGTGGTTTGTGAAAATCGAACTCAAGATATTTCATTCTCCAATACAACCTCATATCACTGCACCATATTGTCATATGTACTTTTTATCATACAAATAATATGTAAGTGTGCTAAATGAATACTTTATTTAACTTATAATTACTTAAATTGCGCAAAAAAAGATAGTTACTTGAATATTTGTACAGTTAATTATGAAGAATTGAATTCCAGATATAAAGTTAGGCATAATACATAAATGGATTATTATTTTATTTATTAATCATATTTTAGTTTGAAATTATATCTCATAAAATTTTAACATAATTTTTATTATTAAAAGTAATTAAAATGTACATATATATATTTTTCGAAATAATGAAAATAGAATCGCTTATATATAAATAACCTATATTAATATTACATATTTAGATAAATTCAAATTATAATGAGTCAACGCATTTTTTATTATTTCAAATTTAAAATCAAAACTTGGTCAGTTATTCAAAAAATACTCGAAATTTGACTACATGACACGACCGGAAAACATCATCACATTTCACGTTTAGTAAATTTAAATTATAAACTCGACGAGAATATCTTACCAATAATGTGACCTTTTTTTAATATAATATATTAATATGAATTAATGTGTTTGAGGTTTTTACAGGATCAAGTCAATTGATTATTTGTATCAAAATTACTAACTTCACTAGCAGCGCATTATTATTTTTGAGACTTGTCCCGATTTTAAAAATATTAGAAATTTGATATGAGATCTCACGAGATTTGTTAAAACTACGATGATATATTAAATCGATTTATTTTTTATTTTTCACTTTAAAAAAACTAGCTTTTTAAAAGGAATTGTTTTAGATAAGCAATATTCATTGATCGAGATAATATTGTAAAATATTTTGAATTATTTTAATATTTTGGATTATTCAAATGAAATATATATACATATATACTATATTGTAGCATTTGATTCAATACATTTTAACTATTTAAAAATATATATTGTTCAATAATTTGAAGAAATTAATCAGTTCAACTGATATTTATAAAACTTTATCGAACTGGAAAATATTTAATTTTAGGAGAATAATGTACAATATTATCAAATTATTATATGAATAAATATTAGAGTCGTAATGAAATAAACTTAAAAATAGTTTAAGTAACGATATAATTATAATTTTTCCTTCGAATTCTTGAAAATAAATAAGTAATTGCAATTTATTTATTACATAATTTTAATTTTTGAATAATTATAAATGCATGTTATTTAAGTAATCAATTGCCTCACTAGATGTTAATAATGATTATACATGTATATAAATCATATATTTAGCATATAAATAATTGAAACCATCGTAATTTACTAAGAAATATAACATACGATAATTTACACGATGACACCTCTGTCTAAAAATCATCGATTTTACCGATTAACCAGCCGATTAATTGTTTCAATATACTCTGCCGATTCAATTTTATAATCCGATAAATCATTGCACTTTTTTTAATTAATACTTTTTGTTTAATAAATTAAATATTTTTTATTATATTAAACACATCAGATTAATGCTCCGATTAATCAATCTGATTAATCATCGATTATCTGATTAATCACTGAAAGATTGCTCTACCGAATAATGCCAATTTTCGCTTTTTAGAACAACGGCTGACACACACAGATAACTTATTCTTACTTATTTAACAGTAGTGTAAATAAAAAAACTAACATTTTTCCATACATACATACGTTAAATTTCAAAAACTAATATTTTCATTAAAATCTACTTAAATATTAACAGTAGTGTAAATTTTACATTACTGTATATTATGATTACAAGTCATTCTAACTTCTAGTATGCAGTTTTTATCTTTTTAAATTGAATAAGTTAATTGTAAGTTAGTAGTGAATTCAGTAATAATATAGACAGGTATATATAGTTTATTTAAATATAATTTAAAATTTTTGATCAACTATGAATTCAACATATAGGTTAATATTTAGTTTTTTCTTTGTAAACATACTAACGGCATTTTACAGATTAAGTTTAATCGTTTCGTTTTAAACGTACACTGACTACCCTGTTTATATTCATTGATTAAATACAAATTATACAACACAAACAAGAATATATATATTTTGCTTAATGAGTTATATTAGAAATATTGTGTAATTTGATAATGTCTTATATGAAAATAATACACCGATAAACAATCAATTTATTTTTGATATATGTTAGGCATTGTATAACACTTACAAATAAGAAAACAACTAAAAATATTATAATTGATGCATAAAAAAACTCTGGAAAATGACCCGTGCCTCGCACGGGTTATTATGCTAGTATATATTAAAAACTCCAACATTACTTACGAGTCTAACTCCCGAGCAAATTTATTAGCTCCTGAACCTCAACTCATAAGCCAATTATTAGCTCCTGAACCTCAACTCATAAGCCAATTTATGAGAAATCTTACGAACTTGTTTCCGAACCTAATTAGTGAGCCTTTCGTAAAAAAAGTTGTTAACATGATTTGAACCCTTGACCACAAGTAACTTAATTCAAGTTCATAACCAACTAAGCTATGAGAACATTTATGCTTATATTATAATTCATTAAGTAGGTACATAAAGATTTTTTCGTTTATAATCTCCTCAATAAATATTTTACTATTTATTTAAGTTACAATAGTTGTAGAATATCGCATGATAACTTTTGTGTATTGTTTTTGTACCTATATTACACCCATTTTGATAAATTATTTTTTCTTATAAAATTAGATAAATTAATTATTCTTTTGAGAGGTATTACTTTAATTAAAATATACATACTAAGAAAATTTTCAAAATGATATTTAAATAAATTCTGAATTATAGATCGATTGTCTATTAATAATTATATAGAATATGTAGTTCAATAATAAGATTACATTAAAAAATTATAAATACTGAAAAAATATATATTAAATCAATAATAAAAAATACAAAACTTTGAATTTATTTTTTGAAATTATTATAAGTGAGATTCAGTCTCTTTATATGTTATCGATTACATATTACATAACTAGATATAATATTATATTATGATCAAGATTGTGGATACTATACAATAATATATTAGAATGAAAAATATTAAGATTTTAGTGTAAGATGCAAATTTTAATATAATATCCAAAATTACATATAAATATAAGAGATATAACAACCTATAACCTATTAGTTGAATTCGAGAATTTAAAAAATTGGTTGATTTTGAAAATGCAACTCATTAAAATAAAGCAAAAGATTCTACATACCAATTAGTTCAATGTTCGGTCAAAATACGTCTTTTTGAAAGAAAAAAATATATGTGATGTATATTATACAATTTATAGTTGTGCCTCTCAAAATACATTCGAGTCATGCATAGTATATAACTTGAGGAACTTATATAATAGAATTAAAAAATGTAGAATAGTTTGTATAGATGTTCATATAACAAAGCGTAAAAATCAAATGTTGGATAATAGATTGTATTTAACGACGAACAATAAATATATTGAATAGTATATTAAAAAAAATTAGAATTTAGGATAATAAGAAAAAAATCAAGTGTATATTAAAAGTTTATTAATGTGGAACTTGAGTTACTAATGTTTGATCGTACAACCAGCTTTAGTCTTGATCAATTTAAAATATACACTTAAATCTCGATAAAAATTACCCTCTAGAACGATTATAATATTGCACTCACTGATATTATTCTTTAATTAAGTAAGATTAACAAATATTTTACTACTATATTTGAAACAATTCAAATTGTTCATACAAGTTATTCATTTCATAAAATTATTATTTTATGAACATTCATTTACCAAGATTGATTTGATAAACTGGTAAACTTAAAATATTTGAAAAAAAAATGTAAATTAAAAATTAAAAATTAGCTTTAGAGAAAAGTTAGGCTAAAGGCCCATATTTCACAAAGTCTTTAAATAATTAAAGAAAAATAAAATAAAATATGCATATACAAAGCTCATTAAATTAAGAGTAGTATTAGAGCTGCCAAAATAACTCCAAAAAAGCATGTTTTTATTGGTGCGATTCATATTAACACATGTGGGTCTATTTCATTTAAAAGAAAATAACCAATAGAAAAGCGACATCTCATTTTTTGGGAAAATTTTGGTAAAATCTTTTTAGACCTCTAAAACTAATCCTATAATAATAACAATTTATTTCAATGATTGGTCTATCTATTCACTTCCGTTAGTGAAATACTTTTGTAAATGAGGTTATAATTGAATAAAAAAATTAATGCATTTATTATCTAAGGACATATAAGGTACATGAGCAATTTTAACTTATGATGATGGAAATACAAAAAATATTTATCGAGTCATAAATGATCATTCTCAAGCCCAGAGATTGAAAGATTGATCGTCTTGTAACATAACATATATCCATTCAGTTAATTACTCAAAATTGAATTGTTTAATGTCTTGAAAGATATTAAGATAGGAAAAGAGAAAGAAATACAAAAAAATGCTTAAAATAATGGAGATTAGAAGAAAAAATAATACGAAATAGTTAGAAAGAAAGTCTCGAAATATGAGAGCACAAGGATTGATTAGAGTTACAGAATATTTTTAAAGATATGTGAATAAAACTAGAACTATAACTTTAACTTTTAGGATGTAACATTTGAAAACTATCCAGATTTTATCAGGAAGATTGTTGTTGATGAGTTATAGTCACTTTAACATCATTCTTGAAAAAATTGAAAATAAGGCGTGAGTATAAATATTATGAAAAATCATCCTAATTAGATAACACCCACAAAACACTATAAATATATTCACGAGCCACGACAAAGTTAAAAATTGTTATGCACACTATTAGTACCACTCATATCAGATTCCAAATTACAAATTTTTTTAAACAACATTGTTCACACATAATTTAATTTAAACACGTAATTTAAGTTACTGGCCCTTGTCTCGCACGGGTTTTTTATGCTAGTTTAATTATTCTGCTAGATCTCCTGAAGACCATTAAGTAATTTGTCTGTAAATTATATGTTTGTACCATTAAGTTATCATGTTTGTTCTTTATTTCAAATGATGATGATAATAACACCATTTATACTTCCTTCATTCTTTTTTGTTAGTCCTTGACTGCGTATGTATTAAAGTTTATTTGGGAAGTATTTGATAAAATGCTTCAATGAATTTTGACTTCATTTTTTAACTTTAAAAGTGGTAAAAGTTCATTCTTTAAATTATGAATGTATTTGTTTGTGCATGTTTAATGAATTATATTTGTGAAAGACTTGTGGTGCTTAAAAATAATTAATTTGGTATTTACGGTTCGTTTCTTGTGGAGATTATTGTGCAAGACATGCCTGTACTTTAACAAGACTAAGTCAAATTGACAACTCTAAGTAATTTGTATTGTAATCTTAATTTATATTTGTATAACATTTAAAGTCTGTAAAAATGTAAAAGAGCAGACTGCAGTCTTTTTGTTTAAACAGTATCAAGCCTAAGGATTCTATCTGGAAGAAGATCAAGAAGATCATGCCTCAAGAGAATTATGAAGAAACTTGGAGTTGAATAAATCTGTTTGGATAAAAATATTTTAAGTCAAAGATCTCTACAAGTCACAGATTTAGTGTTATAGAGAAGTCACTCGAGAACTCCAAATGACTTATCGAGAAGTCAGGAAAACTACTAGAGAATTCAGAGAGATATCGACAAGTCAAATTGAAGACATGAAAATTGGAGATATCGACAAGTCATTTCTTCACTAGAGAACTCAGAGTTATCGACAAGTCAAATGAACGATAAGTCAAATTTGACGAGAGAACTCACAGATATCGATAGGTCTAAGTGAAGATATGAAGACTAGAGATCTCTATAAGCCAATTTCTCTTATAGAGAGCTCAGAGACTTCTACAAGTCAAATCTACAATGGAGTATTAGAGATCTCGATAAGCCAATATACTTATCGAGATGTCAAGTTCTCTATAGACCAATTGGAGATCTCGAGGTAAAATCTCAAAGTACAAAATTGCAGACCGGTTCAATATCTAAGATTTACAATCAACAAACAATCCAACCATGATTGACAAATCTACAAAAAGCAGTTTGAAGAGTGTGTAAGATCAAAGGTGAAGATTAACTAACAAAGGAATATCAAAGTTAACACAGTGTGCAAAGATATGTTAAGCCATAAATGGAAGATATACTTTTCCTTAAATGGAAATGACAAGTGACAGTTTACTAAAGCTAATAGCATGTTTTATTATACACTGTGTAAACCAGCAGTTAACTAAATTATAAAGTTAACACTGATCCTTTGTTTGAGAGCAACAATTTAGATCAGGAACTCTTGTATTCTCTCAAGATAGAAGCTAAGTTTTTTATCAACAAAGAGCCTAGAAATTTTGTAGTAAAACATTCTTAATTTTAATATAAAATTAAGTGAGTTTTGAAAGATCTGTGTTCTTTATTATTGCATGTTTAAATTTCTGCATGAACACATTTCACTACAACAATTGATTTACTTTGTTCACAACCAAAATAGTTCAAGAAAAGTATACAAACACAAAAATACATTCACCCCCTCTATGTGTAATTCATTACCTAACAGAGGTCATTGAGAATGGTATATTTTACTTATAATTTTATGTTTCGATTGATCTAAATTAATGTTTGAAACATCCCGAGATGTCAATTTTGTAATATTACTCTAGCTCTCAAATTTATCGGTGAAACTGTCTTCAATGATACTAGCTCCAAATCACACCAGAAATACGAGGTGTTTCAAGAAAAGCGAAAAATTGTTGAGTTGTGAGAAAGAAATGTAGGTACTTTATCGTGTTCCATGTTTTATAACAAAGGGAATTTAAGAACTCCTAAGAACTTATGATCACTGCTTATGAATGAATCAATCGGTCTCTATTAACACTAATCTACAAGAAATGTTAGACATCTACCTGCCAAATCTCACTTGTAGATCACAGAAACTCAAAAGATGATTCAGCTTGTTGCTTCACAACGGATGAATACAGATGCGAGAAGCGCAATCTTTTGTATAGTAACGAATGGGGAAGACTACATTGTAATTTACATAAATTTAAATATAGGTTAGTGTTAATTGATAACTCCGGTGAGCGGGCGGCTCCGTCCGACGGCGTTCCTGGACCTTCTGTGCGTGGATGGGGTGTAGCTGCAGGTTGGGCGCCTGCAAAACAACACCGGAAGGGGGGTTTGGCTCCCACGGCGCCTCCGGTGTGAGAATGAGAACAGGCTTTGGAGAAGATGAAGGGATATACGTTTATGTAATTTAGAGGCTGCTGTGTATGTGTGATGGCTGCTGTGTGTTTTTGAGTGTATGAGAGTGTGTGAGTGCAAGAGTAAAATATTTTCCAACCCCTAAACCCTTCAGTCTTGGGGGTATATATAGCCCCAAGGTAGGGTTTAGGGGTAGTTACCTCTAAATCTGGGCCGTTGGATCCTGGGAGCGGAGGACGCCTGGCTTGGGCAGATTGCTTACACGTGTCCAGGGGAGGACCACCTCCAGAGTGTCCTAACGGCCTCTGACACGCGTCGTGCTTGTCTGGTGTGTTGGTTGTTGATAGCTGTCATAGTCACGTGCCCACGTACCCCTCCTTGGCGGGTTGTGGGATGTGATGCGTCTGCTGAGACCTCCCTCACGGTGGTTTTGGCCCCGATCCGGATCCAGGTATGCAGGCGGATCCGGATCCGGGAATTAGGATAGACCCGGGCCTGGGCTCCTATGTTTGATTGGCCTGGGAGAGGGGGGTCTTAGCAGGTCGGTTGAGCCTGACCCCTTTAGTCCAGGTTGACTCCTGTCCGGGTCTCTTATGCCCTATCATTTGCCCCCCACTCCCTTATGCAAATTTTCTGGATGAGGGAGTAGAGTAGGCTCGCATATTTGGCTTAGTAAAGAAAAATTCCTGCTCCTGTTGCCCCCCAATCCGGATCAGGTGTAATGAATACCAATCCGGATTAAGGTAGAATAGTTGCTTCAGAAAAATTCCTGCTCCTGGTTGCCCCCCAATCCGGATCTGGTGTAATGGATGCCAATCCGGATTAAGGTAGAATAGTTTCTTCAGAAAACTTCCTGCTGCTGGTTGCCCCCAATCCGGATCTTGTGTAATGGATGCCAATCCGGATTAAGGTAGAATGGTTGATGCCTTAGAAAAGTTCCTGCTCCTGGTTGCCCCCCAATCCGGATCTGGTGTGGTAGATGCCAATCCGGATTAAGGTAAAATAGTAGAATAATCCTGGTTGACAATGATCCGGATTTATATTATTGATCCGGGTATTGGGCTGTGGAATTTGAAAAGTTTGGGATTTGTAACGTCTTTCAGTTTATTCCCTCCCTCGAATTTGAATTTTTGGGCAGTTATTTCCTAAAAACTCGGCCCATAATCATTATGGGTTTAATTTGCATTTATATGTGTGTAATTACACATATATATGTATAAAAAAAAAATTTGTAACTGCTTCTGGGACCAGTAGGATCCTGCCACGTGGCAGGGGAGTTACTCTTTCCTGGGCCTATAAAAGGCTGCCTCCCCTCTTCCATTTCATTTTTTATTTTCACAAAAGAAGCTCAACAGTCCTTTGTTTTTCTCTTCTCCCTCTCTCGCTTTTCTGCAAATCACCGTGTTTGTGGTTGATTCTTCCGCCGTGTCTCGCCGGTCTTGCCATTAATCCTCCATTAACTTGTAAGATCTTCACTTGCTTTTTTTTGCTTTATTCCTCTGTTTTTCTTTTCGATTTTGTTTTCATTTCCTCCGAGTTTTTGTATGCCTTGATTTTGCTTTTTCATCCGCGCATAAGTAGTAGGAATCATGATTTTTGGCTTAGTTTTTGTTGCTCGTTGGTGCTCGTTTCGTGTGTTTATGCTTAGATATGTAGGTTTTCCTTGTGTTTTGGTTTGATTTTTAGTTTTTGGGCTCGATTTTTCTGGGTTTTCTATGTTTGTTCTTCGTGTTCTTGGCTAAAATATATGTGTGTATAGGTAAAAAGGGTAGATTTTGCTGTTTGATTCTTGGGTTGATTGTTTGTGGGTTAGGGTTTTGATTTTGATCCGGGTTGGGGTGTAGGGTCCGGATTTGGGGGAGGTTTATGGTAGGATTGTATAACTTAGGTTTTTTGATCTGTTCTTGGTTGCTTCTGATCCGGGCATGGGTACTTGCCGTTGGGATCCGGGTATATGGGTTTTGTCTCAAGTTTTCTGTTTCTATGGATCCGGATCTGGGTTCTTGTCATCAAGATCCGGGTCCATTGAGGTTTGCTTTTGTGGATTGTAGTTAACGTGATCCAGATCGTTGATGTTTTTCCGGGTTGGACTTGCATTGGTGGTCCGGATCATTAGGTTATGATAAAATTAACATAACGTACCTGATCCGGACCACTTAGCAAGACAAATAAAATCTGTAGGGCCCAGACTAACTCACCTTCATTTAAATAGGTATATGGTCCGGATCAAAGAGCGAGCTAGGAAAGTATACAACTGCTATCCCAACTTTTCTGACGAGGAGAGTGATCCAGATTCGTCTGGTAGAGAACAGATCCGGGGCGAGATGGTTAGAAAGGGGTCCGGGTCCGTGGGAACAATTACGAGCTTCCGGTTCAAGAGGCTTCCAGAGAACTCTGTTATTTTCACCCCGGATGGCCGCTGGTCCGATATTAAATATCACTTTGTTAGAAAGCCACCCGGGTTTGAAGATAACATATACTATACCCGAGTCAGGTACGAGAGGCACGAGGATGGCCACCCGGGCGTTTATGATCAGGGTGCGCTGGAGGCAGCTTTTGCTTCATTTGGGATCAGCCGGGATCATTACCAGCTGAAGGATTTTTATGCTGAAGCTGACCCGGGTGATATGGACAAGGCAATTCGGGCTGCTTTTCAGTTGACTCCTGATATCGCTTGTAGGTGGCCCGAGCCGTATGAGAGGATCTTCCATCATCCTGCGGATGGTTTTGTCCCGGTCTGGCTGGAGCATTTAAGGTCCGGGTGGAGCCCACGCTGCCATATTTTTCTCAAGCACCTGTGTAAGTATGTCTATAGGATATCCCCCATGCAGATAACTCCAAATGGAATAAAGTCTGTGACTTGGTTCATAGCTTGCTGCAACAAGGCCGGGCTCATGCCTACCTTCAAGTTGTTCCACCAGATATTTTATCTTTCTAGGTCAAGCCATAAACCTTTTTACGAGCTGAGATTCTGGGCAGTAGAGTGCGGATTTGGTCCGGGTAGGTCCAAACCGGATATGCACCAGACTTCTTTGAAACATTGGAATGGGGAGATATTGATGTTGAAGGGGTACGATTTGGAGTATCTTCCTTATTTCACAGCTGGGGAGGTTAAGACGAAGTTCAACCCAGAGATCTTAGAGGGGGAGGCCGTAGATCAAATTAGAAAATTTTGTGGTAGTCTCGGGTTCCAGCCAACCCGGGATACGTTTATGAACCATAAACTCCTGTTCCAACTTGGCTGTAAGTTCTTGTTTAATGTGTTTTTTTTATCCGGGTCCCCATCCTAGCTTGGAGAACCGGATTACCTTCCTTTTGCTTGCATCTTGTAATTTTTGGTCCGGATCAAAGTCTATTTTGGTCTTTGATCCGGGTCCATCCTTACTTGTAGCTAATTTGCATAAAACGTCTTGACATGGTCCGGGCTTACTGCAGTATTCTATTTCCGAATTTGGTAGTCTTTGCATTTTTATCAATCCTATGGTGATGGTTTTCCTTTTCCATTTTTCAGGTTTGCCGCATTACAACCCCGCATCCCGGGCCATAATGTCTTCTTCAGCTTATGCAACAGCTTTTAACTCATTGGGATTGGCATACAAGACAACAAAGGGGGCCCCTGGTACTGGATCCAGATCTGCGGATGCAGAGGGTGGTGCCGAATCTTCTGCCCCCCGGAATGTGGCTGATCCGGGTAATGCTCCCCTGGCTAAGGACCCAGACGTTCAGGAAATCTCTGATGAGGAACCTCCTTCGAAGAAGAGGAAATCCGCCCCGGGAAAGCCTCCTCGCGGAAAAACTGTTGTTGCTAACCGGGTCATATGCGACTCGGAGGGGGAAGGGACCGGATGGGGAGGCCGTGAAGATAGGAACCAAAAATCTAATCGACCTAGCCGGGTTCATGTCCAGTATCCCCTCCGAGGAAGATTGGGAGGAGGTTGAGGGTTATAATATGACTGCTGCCCTGAAGAGGGTCACAGGTCAATTGGGGCAGGTAACTTCTGAATATTTAAGCCCGTAGTTCCGGATTATGCCCCCCAATCCACTTTTTGCTTATAATGTTCTCCTTTTTTTTTGTTTCTCAGGTCGGGAGTGCGATATCTATCTGCTCCGATGTTGCCTTCACTGAGCTCAAGGAGGCTAACAACCGGACTAAAGCTGAGAAGATGCTTTCTGATTCCCTGAGGGGTGAGCTGGAGGAGGCCCGGGAGGGGTTCCGGGTTGTGGAGGCCGGGTTGAACGAGAAACTGAAGAATTCGGAGACCCGGGACGAGGGCCTGGCCCAGGAAGTTGAGAGGCTCAAGGCCGAGCTTGCTGCTAAAGAGAATCTGAACAAGGAGGCCATCATCGCTGAGTTCAAGGCCAGCGATGTTTATGACTTCGAGGTTGCTCAGGCCGGGGTTCCCGAGGTGCGCAGGTCCTGGGTAGTTGCCGAGCACCATATCAAAACTGACCCCTTTGCTTCCTGGGAGAGCTTTATTCAGGAGTTCCTTGCTGTAAAGGCTGTAGTCGAGCAGGGTCAAGGGGAACCGGAGCCCTATGATGGTCCGAGCCCCAGCTTCCTCTAGATCCGGACCATCTTTGCAAAGCTTCTCGGGCCCAGCCCATGTAATTTCATTTCTAGGATTTCTTATTTTCGTACTTTGATTTGAACTATATGTAATATTTGGATTTGTTCCGGGTTGATGTCAATCCGGATCCTGCTTTGAAATTTTCTTCCGTCGTAGAAAATGTTTGCTTTTCTTTCATCTGTTGTTTTTATTTTTATGAGGAATCTGGATCCTGGCTCTATTGCGCAAGTGATCCTGATTCGGGTTGTGGCTATGGTCCCCGATCCGGATGGGCTTTATATCCGGATTGTTCCGGGTATGGAGTCGTATCCGGATTTGCTGTTGAAATTATTTTCAATCCGGGTATGATACCCACTTGGGTTGATTTTAGTTTACAATTTGCTCTCAATCCGGGTATGAATCCCACCCGGTTTGATGTTTGCTTTTTTGCTTTATGTACTTGGGAAATCTAAGTGCATGATTGTTGTTTGCAACCCGGATTTGAATTTTAATCCGGGTTGTTTTTTGCTTTTAAATTTGCTTTCAATCGGGGTTTAAATCCCACCCGGTTTGATGTTTGCTTTTTTGCTTTATGTACTTGGGAAATCCAAGTACATAATTGTTGTTTGCAACCCGGATTTGGATGCTTATCCGGATTGATTTTTGTTTTTAAATTTGCTTTCAATCCGGGTTGGTCTAACCCGGATTGGTGATTGCTCCATTTACTTAGAAAAATTCTAAGCAAATAGTGGTAGCTTTTGTTGTTTGCTTCTAACCCAGGTATGGGAACGTGCCCGGGTTGTTTTTTGCTTCCATAACTGGTAATTTAAAAGTAATAACTTTCTAGGAAAGGAAAACTCTTTTCATTTTCATACAAGATATAGGATCATAGATTGGTTGCTTGCCATAGGCTACAAGTTCTGGTTGCTTTTGGTTGCTTTTTCAACTGGTAAAACTTTCTGAGCCTGAGTCCATGCCATGTATTCGGTACTTCAGACTCATCCATGTTCATGAGCTTGTATGTTCCTGGCCTTGGAACTTCCTTGACTTTGTATGGGCCTTCCCACTTTGGCATTAGCTTTCCAGTGTTGGTGGGGTCTGAAGCTTCCGTGTCTCGAAGTACCAGGTCTCCAACTTGAAAGTTTTTGACCCGGGACTTCTTGCTGAAGTGCTCTCTTGTTTTCTGCTTATATTTTTCCATTCTTGCCACTGCCTGTCTCGGACTTCATCAATTAGCTCAATATTCGTTCTGAGCCCCTCCTCATTTGCTATCTCATCAAAGTTGATTGCTCGATGGGAGGGGGATCCTACTTCAATTGGTAGCATGGCTTCAGTTCCATAAGCCAGCTTGAAGGGGGTTTCTCCTGTGCTTGTTCTGGGGCTTGTTCTGTATGCCCAAAGTACGTTAGGCAATTCTTCTGGCCATTTGGTTTTGCTTTCCTTGAGTCTCTTCTCTATCCCCCTGAGAAGTATTCGATTAGTTACCTCAACTTGGCCATTTCCTTGAGGGTAGGCTACAGATGACTTCTTGTATCGGATGCCCCTTTCTTGAAGGTAGGATTCAAATTCTGAACCGACGAACTGTGGACCATTATCTGAGACAAGTACTCTCGAGATCCCAAACCTCATCAATATGTTGTCCATGAACTTGATGCAGTCTTGTTGGTTTATTGTTCTCATTGCCTTAGCCTCTACCCATTTTGTCATATAGTCAATTGAGACTAGTAAGTATCTGAGGTCTCCTCTGGCTCTGGGGAAGGGTCCCATGATATCAATTCCCCATACAACAAATGGGATTGGTGACAAGACTGAGGAGGGTAGGACTGGGCTCATCCGTGTCACATTGCTGAAGAGTTGGCATTCCTTGCATTTTTTCATAAAGTCTATTGAATCCTGGTGGATAGTAGGCCAGTAGTACCCCAGCCTTATGATTTTGTGAGCTAGTGCTTTTGCGGACATGTGGTCCCCGCAGATTCCTTCGTGAACTTCCATGAGGCAGTATTGTGCCTCTCCTGGGCCTATGCACTTGAGGGTTGGGGAGGAGAAGGTCCGGCGATAGAGTATTCCCTCTTCCATGAAGAATTTCGAAGCTTTTGCTTTTAACCTTTAAGCCTTCCCTTTATCCTCCGGGAGCTCTCCCTTTTCCAAGTAGTTAATGAATGGAGTCATCCAATTCGGATTGTTTTCTATCTCCATGACTTCCTCAGACTCTGTGCTTGGTTTGTGCAATTCTTCGAAGTAGACGGAGCAATCCAGGTCTGACGAATTTTGAACAAGTTTAGACAATGCATCAGCTTCTGAATTCTCCTCTCTGCTGATTTGGATGACTTGGATTTTTGGTATGGAGGTTAGGTAGCTTTGGACCAGAGCCTGGTACTTGGCTAGAACTGGATCCTTGGCTATGTACTCGCCATTTGTTTGCTTTACGACGATCTGGGAGTCGCTGTAGATTTTGAGATTCTGAATCCTGAGTGTTCTTGCTAGCTTCAATCCTGCGATCAAGGCCTCGTACTCTACTTGGTTGTTTGTTGCTGAGAATGCAAAGGAGATTGCTGTTTGGATTGTGAACCCTTCCGGGCTCTTTAGGATGAGCCCGGCTCCCGATCTTTCATTGGTTGAAGAGCCATCAACTTTGAGAGCCCAGGCTTCTGTTTCTTGATCTGTGTTTCTCTCAGGGTCAATGCACATGGGCACAAGCTCTTCTTCTGGGAAATTGCATTCTATGATGAAATCAGCTAGAGCCTGGGCTTTGATTGTTGTTCTAGGAATGAAACTTAGATTGAACTGACTTAGCTCAACTGCCCAATTTACCAACCTCCCTGAGACATTTGGCTTGTGTATTATCTTCCTTAATGGTTGATTTGTTACAACTCGTATCTCCCTTCCCTGGAAGTAGTGTCTGAGTTTCCTGGATGCTGTGACTAAGGCATAAGCAAATTTTTCTAGCCTCGGGTATCGGGTCTCTGTATCTTTCAGCATTTGGCTCACATAATAAACTGGTTGCTGTTTGCCATTCTCTTCCCTGATCAAGGCTGCTCCAACTGCCAGGGCCCCTGCTGACAGGTAAAGGGATAGGGGTTCCCCGGGTTGAGCTTTTGTTAACACAGGGGGTTGAGAAAGGTACCTTTTGATTTCTTCAAATGCGCTTTGGCATTCCGGGCTCCAATTAACTTCTCTCTTGTTGTTTGCTCCTTTTAACAGGTCAAAGAAGGGTAGGCATCTCTCAGCTAGCTTGGAGATGAATCTTCTGAGTGCTGCTAGTGATCCTGCTAGCTTCTGCACATCTTTTTGTGTTCTGGGAGCCTTCATCTCTTGAATTGCCTTTATCTTTTCTGGGTTGGCTTCAATTCCTCGGTTGCTTATCATGAATCCAAGGAATTTTCCTGCCCCTACTCCAAATGTGCATTTTTCTGGATTGAGCCTGAGTGAGTATTTTCTCAAGTTGTCGAAGCATTCTCTCAGGTCTCCTATGTGCCCGGGGATGCTTGTGGACTTTGCAATCATGTCATCGACATATGATTCCAGTTTCCTTCCAATCTGTTCCTTGAAGATTTTGTTCATTGCCCTTTGATATGTTGTTCCCGCATTAGTCAATCCGAACGGCAGCATTACATAGGCATAGACCGCCCTGTGGGTGATGAAGGCTGTCTTTAGAATGTCTCTGGGATTCATCTTGATCTGGTTGTAACCCGAATAGGCGTCCATGAAACTTAGCATCACATGCCCGGAGGTTGCATCGATCAATTGATCAATATTTGGCAAGGGGTAGGGGTCTTTGGGGCATGCCCTGTTCAAGTCTGTGTAATCGATACACATTCTCCACTTTCCGTTTGTTTTTTTAACCATCACTACATTTGCCAGCCATTCTGGGTACTTGACTTCGCATATTATTCCAGCTTTCGGTAGTTTCTCAATTTCTTCATCGATTGCTTTCTGCCTCTCCGGGGCGAAATTTCTTCTCTTTTGCTTGACTGGCTTCCTCTCTGGGTTGACGTCCAAGCTATGCATTGCTATGGATTCATCCAACCCGGGCATTTCTTTTGGGGTCCAAGCGAATATATCAGAGTACCCTTGTAGTAGTGCCACCAGGTCTTTTTTGAAATTAGCCTCGAGCCCGGATCCTATCTTTACCTTTTTTGAAGGATCGCTTGTGCTGATCAGAATTGTTTCTGTCTCAACAGCGGCCTCTATCTTGGATTGATCCGTATCTGATACCATCTTTTGGATCCGAGCCTCTGTGTTCTTTTTCATATAAATCTGAGCCTGGGCTGTCATCTCTTTATTGTTCCTTTCTTCAGTTATTTCTGGGTTGGTTGCTTGCACAGTAGGGTTGGTTTGGTCAATGCCTAGGCCCAATTCAATCCCTCCTGTGACTTGGTTGCTTTTTGCTCTTCTGAGCCTTGTTTGGTTGCTTTTGGATCTGAGAGGGTCTCTATGACCTGAACTTCTTTTCTTCCATCATCCCTTGATTGTTGGCGATGTTTCTTAATACTTTGCCATTTCCCGAGCACGACAGCCTTTCTCTTGTTGTCTTGATGGGTCTCAGCCATTACCAGAGCCTGGATATAACATCTTTCAGCTACCTCATAGTCTCCCTTGATCTCTCCTACCCCGGTTGGGGTTGGGAACTTGATTTTCAAATGTGATATGGAGGTGATTGCTTGGATCCTGGTCAAAGCTGAGCGTCCGATTATTCCGTTGTAAGATGAGGGAGTATTGATCACGTAGAACTTAATCACATGGGTAACTTGGTTTGGGACCGATCCAAATATCACTGGCAAGTACAAAGTTCCTTGGATCGGGACCAAGTTGTTCCCGAACCCATATAGAAGGTCCTCTTGGCATTCATTGGAGCGTACGCTCCCGAGCTTCATCATGTCCACAGTATGCTTGAAGAGTATGCTTACTGAGGATCCATCATCGATCAACATCCTTCTTACTTCGTTGTCAAAGATATCAAGTGTTACAACCAAGGCTTCATTGTGATTCGGGTTGACTCCTTCATAATCCTTGCTGCTGAATGAGATCATTATCTCCGGGTAGGATTGGATTGAGAATACCTCATCCCCTGAGCCCGGGCTCCTAGGGGGAGAGTGTGAGCCTCCCAGGACCACATTTACCACATTCTTACCTTTTCTTTGCCTTTCCTCTCTCTGATTTTTCGACCTTGAGATGTATTGATTCAGGTTGCCTTTCTTGACTTGATCTTCAATGAAGTATTTTAGAGAGAGACAATTCTCAGTCTTGTGTCCATGGGTTTCATGATAGTCGCACTGCCTTTTGTAAGGCCTGCTCTCTGGGGGAGTCTGCATTGGCTTTGGAGGATAGTAGAATGGCTTTCCCTTGATCTCCTTCAGTATCTCTTCCCGGGTCCTGTTTAGTTGTGTCCACTCTGGCTCTTGCCTAGGCTCCCTTGCCTGCCTAGGTGGACCGGGATCACTTTTGGACTCTGTTTTGGGACCCAATCTTTGGAATATTGGGGTGTTTTGTACAACATTTGTTTGCTGGGTTTGGTTGCTTTGTTTGAACTTTTTCTCCTGATGGTAACCCCCTTTCGGTCGGTCATCAGAAGATTTGTTCCTGTTTCCTCCATTCCGAGTCATTCTCATCGCCTGGAGAACATCTGTTTCTTTTATGAACCGGGCTGCCATGGAATACGCCGCGGCCAGGCTTTGGGGTTCTTTGTTTATCAACTCCACAATGTACCTCTCGTTGTGTTCTGGATCCAGGTTTCTTCGAAATATGCTTAGAGCCTCCCTTTCATCGAGATTCGAGACTTTGTTGATGGCTTCCTGGAACCTCCGCATATAGGCTGAGAGTGCTTCGTTATCATATTGGCGGATTGTCTCCAGGTGGCACATGTGCATTTCATGTGTTTTATTGGCTCTGAATCTTCTAAGGAAGGCTCCTCTAAATTCTTTCCAGGAGTGGATGCTTCTTGACGGGATTCTGCTGAACCATCTTTGAGCCCCCCCTTTGAGGGTCGAGGCGAAGAACCTGGATTTGGTCAAGTCATTGTAATAGTATATTTGAGCTATCTGTTCAAAGTAGTTGAGGTGCTCTTCCGGATCCCCAAGTCCGTCGAAAGAGTCAAAGTTGTAATGTTTGAGATTTTTCTGTCGAGGGATGGCTTCTAGGGAGTGACTGAAGGGCGTTAGGGTCTCCCTAACTTCCACCCCGGATTCTTTCTCCATCTTTTTCTGGAGCTCGTAAATCATGTCCTTGAGATCTTTCTGACCCTCCTCTTCGTCATCAGAAATAAGTTCGGGGGTAGGGTCCCTCCGAGTTCTTTTACCTCTTGTCTTAGCGAGGAGCCTCTCCTCCTCCATCTGCATTCTTTTCTGAATTTTTTGCTGTAACTTTTCCTCCTCTTTTTTTCTTATCTTTTCTCTGATTTCTTCTAACTTTTTCTTTCTGGCTGCTTCTGTCTCCTTCTTATTAGGCTCTTTTTAATTCTTTTTTGCCTTAGCCCCAATTCGGTCGAAGACAGACCTCCTGGATTGCTGAGAGTCCCCGGACTCTTCTTGCTCATCATCTTGCTCAAATTCCATCTGAGCCCGGGCTTGCTCATCTCTGTAGAGCCTGATTGCTTCAGCAAGTTCATGGCTTGTTAAGTTAGCCATATGCTCCTCTGCAACTGGAACATTGATGTACTTGTACTGATTTATCTTATGACATTTCTAGCATCCCTGATTGGGGTATGCTGTGTCAGTGGTTGCTCCTGGAAGGTCTCCCTGTCTCCCCCAGGTTCTTGAACTTGAGAGGGGTCTTGATCCTGAATATGGGTACTGGCGGAGGGCCTACCAGCTGTACTTTTTCCTGCTCTTGCCATCACCACAAATGTACAAACAACTGACCAAGATTTGAGGCTACAAATGTGGATCTGGGGTTGCTTTTTTGAATATTACAAAAATTTTCCAGAATAACAGCAAGCAAACTTTCTGGGTTTTGCTAACAATAATACCAAACAAGAACAGCAGGCTCTTGAACACAAAAGAAAATACGCAAGCTAAAACAGTTCTGGGTTTTAAATCAACAAGATTATTAAACCCCAGGCTTCGAGATTACCAAGATTATCAAACCCTAAACAACTAAAACTTAACAAACAAGAGCGGGCTCACACAAATACGGCCTAAAGCAAGAAGCTCATACAAACGTGGCTAAAATGAAAACTCATATTCAAGAAAGGGTTTGGTTGTTTATGTTCTTACAGGTTTGGAAGTGGACTCTCTCAAGAGTTTGCTGATGAAGATGAATCCAGGGGCACCGAGACCCAAGGATGGAGCCCCCTCCTTCTAGCGCCAAATGATAACTCCGGTGAGCGGGCGGCTCCGTCCGACGGCGTTCCTGGACCTTCTGTGCGTGGATGGGGTGTAGCTGCAGGTTGGGCGCCTGCAAAACAACACCGGATGGGGGGTTTGGCTCCCACGGCGCCTCCGGTGTGAGAATGAGAACAGACTTTGGAGAAGATGAAGGGATATACGTTTATGTAATTTAGAGGCTGCTGTGTATGTGTGTATGTGTGATGGCTGCTGTGTGTTTTTGAGTGTATGAGAGTGTGTGAGTGCAAGAGTAAAATATTTTCCAACCCCTAAACCCTTCAGTCTTGGGGGTATATATAGCCCCAACGTAGGGTTTAGGGGTAGTTACCTCTAAATCTGTGCCGTTGGATCCTGGGAGCGGAGGACGCCTGGCTTGGGCAGATTGCTTACACGTGTCCAGGGGAGGACCATCTCCAGAGTGTCCTAACGGCCTCTGACACGCGCCGTGCTTGTCTGGTGTGTTGGTTGTTGATAGCTGTCATAGTCACGTGCCCACGTACCCCTCCTTGGCGGGTTGTGGGATGTGATGCGTCTGCTGAGACCTCCCTCACTGTGGTTTTGGCCCCGATCCGGATCCAGGTATGCAGGCGGATCCGGATCCGGGAATTAGGATAGACCCGGGCCTGGACTCCTATATTTGATTGGCCTGGGAGAGAGGGGTCTTAGCAGGTCGGTTGAGCCTGACCCCTTTAGTCCAGGTTGACTCCTGCCCGGGTCTGTTATGCCCTATCATTAATCATTTGGATTTGTGATTAATATGTCCAGTGTTTTTTAATATGCACAAGAGTAGTAATTTCTTTTAGTTGAAGGTTCTTTTGATTATTCATGTGAGTATTAATTCGCCGCAAATTTTCCTTTTTAGGTCAAACATGTTTTTCTTTTAGAAATGATTATTTTAAATGGCTACACAGTGCCTCACATAATGTTTTTCTTTTTAATAATTAATCTTACATTTATGCATCTTTCTTCTTTCTGAGTTTTAGATTATTACTTAGTATGTACTTTTACAATTGTAGTGTAAATATAAGTTAGAATACACTGAAGATACTCAAAAAATGTTTACAGTGAAAAATATGCGAGTAAAAGTAGTGAAGTTTAGTAAATTTTTAGATAACAAACTGTTATTGTTATTTTATTCATCTGATTTTGTTGATTTTAGAATTTGAGTGTACTTGATTTAGGTCAAAATTTGTGCAAGTGGTTAATGCTGTTATGGTTTTAAAATAATTAATTTTGTATAGAGGGCTATTGGCACGATCTTTGATAAATTATCGAATGCATGTAAGAAGGGAACACAGGTTCCCTGTAGACTTTTGATATAAACTTTTGATTATGGATTGAAGTGCTTAGTTAGCAAATATAGGCATATATTTTATTTCTGCACATGATATGTATTTTAGAATATATCGTTGTATTTGGTAGTTTTTTTATCAGTTCATTTCAGATATTATTTTCTAGTATATAAACTAGTGTAGCGTTATATTAATCTAGTAATGAATGAATTCAATTTTTTTTTCAAATACAGATTTTGTAAGCATATATATTTGCTTTTCGTGCCAAATTTTTCTAAATTCGGATAAAATATTCATAATAAATATTAGTACTTCGAATTTTAAGTAATCATATATATTTAAAGACTGATTTTGTATGAAATATTAAAAGAATTTAAAATTCGTTTTTTAAGAATTTACTATTATTAATAAACATATACACATAGTTTAAATTTTGATACTCATGCATATTTTGTTTTAACAAAGTGGAATATGAAAAAGAAAAAGGTTGGTTGGGTACAACACATCTAGCTTTACCCGATCGTGCGATAATCTGGACCAAATACTAAGTATTTTTAAAAAATCGGATTAAATAATAAATCAAGTTAGCAATTTTGAGTATACTAATGTCTAATGCAGTAATGTAAAGGTCCGTGACACATTAATCATGGTGGATGTATGATGATTCGAACACCTTTTTTCATTGGTATAACGTCCTTGTCGATCCAATAAATAAACTTTCTAAACTTGTTAATTGAAAAAAATACTTCAACTCGATCTAGCTCTGATACATTTTTAATAAAAGTCAATTTTGTGTTTTTAAAAATAAGTAGATTCTGATACTGGGGTTAAAAATAAGCTCAAATGTATTGGTCTAATTCAAAAATCTAATAAATTTATAAATTGTGGGTACAATTAACACTACTTCATTCATCACATAATTGGTTGACTTATTTAATTTTGATAAAATGACTAAAGTTTAACATTCTATTTTCTTAAAATTATATTACATATATTTTCTAACAAAATATTCTTTACTGAATAAACACGCATTATTAATTTCATTTGTTTATATTTCGTGTCAGTGCGAACATGATAATTTGATATTGTTTATTAATTCTTATATAAAATATAGTAGATTTGAATAAGAAAATTACTTTAAGACATATATATTACAATATTTACTAAAAGCATGTTATGTCTTAATTTATTATATTTTTCGTATAAATTATCTTCATATGTTATATATGGATCAAAATTATGTTAACGAGATCGAGCTCGACCACGGTTTTTTGTTCAACAAAAAAGCTCGGTTATACTCGGTTTGTTAAAAAAATAAATTAAAGTTCGCTTCGGTGCTATTCATGAACAACTCTATTCTGCCGGATATATATACTTCTATCATTTGTGGAATGTGATTTATCAGTCTCAGTCTTAACTAGGAGTGTACACGGTTTGGCCAACCCGACCAATCCAAACCGAACCGACCCTATTTCGGCCGAACCAAACCGATTTTTTTCAACCCGATATATAGTTGGGTTGAAAAAATGTCAACCCGATTTAATTGGGTTGGATATGGTTTTCGATAATTTTAAACCAATCCAACCCAACCCGATTAAAATATATATGTACATGCTAATAAGTTAATCCAAAATTATGTTTAGGCCATTTACATAGATCCATATATCTCTAACTCTAAATTTAACTTATAACCTCCGTGTTCATAGTTCATTTCGTAACAACAATGGATGTTTGATTAGTGTTATATTTTTTGCATTAATGATTCATTCCAATATTTAAAGCGTAAGCAATATTATTTATACTTTTGATGTCAAAAATTAGATGCTTAAGACTATTCAATATGGAGGATTGTAATATTGTTTTGAACTATTTTCAAGTGTTTTAAACTTTGAAACCTTATATTTTATTATAATTTTTTATATTAATTTTGTATATTTAATAAACCGATCAAAGCGATCCAAACCGAACCAAACCGAAGTATACAAATTGGTTTGGGTTATAAATTTAAACGGTTTGGGTTGGGTTGAAATTTTGAAAACCCGAACTAATTGGGTTGGGTTGCTAAATTCTCCCAACCCGCCCAACCCGATCCGTGTACACCCCTAGTCTTAACCTAACGCAACACAAAATAAAAAATAATCCGTGTGTTTGTTTTTTCACATATGGCTCCTGTTCTTCTAGATGATATACTCTTTGAAGAGATACTGATTCGACTACCATTAAAATCACTTGCACGATTTAGATACGTCTGTAAGTTCTGAAAGTCTGTACACTGTACTTTGTGACCCTGATTTCATGCAACCACTTTTAAATCGTAGTATCTCCCAAGCAACGGGAGAACTGAAGTTCAAATGCAATTTGCAATCATGGCTCCTAAAACAAGTCGAGTTTGCAAGTCATTATTCTATATTGCTGTAAGCTTGCCTCCCGCAATGTTCGAAATGTAGTTCAATTTCATAACACAATATTTACCGGAAAAGTGCCTTGAAAACAAAAGGCTTTAATGCAGGTTGGTGTTAAAATGATGATCCGCCTATCTAAAATTCTAGATGGTGAAAAAAGCAGCTCCTCTATGTAAAATATATATCAATACTACATATTGATTATAACTCCTAAATATTAAGTGGAGATATTCAAACCAATCCTTCTCAAATGACTTATCAAAAGGCTTAATTGACTGAACCGGATACAGTAGGTCAGAGTAACTGAATTAATATGATAAAATAGCTCAACAATCGTTTAATAATTTTCCAACACTCAACGAGGTACTACACTACTATATATGAAAATGTTTAGGCTACAGATATATTGTCTTTAAAGCTCAAGGGAAAACCATATCTTTCAGCATCATACAATAGAGGAGCAAACCAAGACTGTAGACGTACCAAACTCTTCCTCTACAATGTTGCAAGGGGGGATCCAGCTTCAGTGAAGTAGCCAGCAAGATCAATGTTAAGATGTTCATACATATTGATGAAAGGATGTCTCTGCATATCATCAGAAATGGCTAATATTTAGATAAAGGATATAAAGTAGTTGGCAAGATCCATACTTATATGAAGGAAATATGAAAATATTGATATGAGTACCAGGAGTTCATTAGCAGACGGCCTTTTTCTGGGATCCTTTTGTACACTGAAAGAAGTATAAAATGAAGGTTGTTAATTCTGTTTCGTAAAAACAATTAGGCAACAATATTTGTTTTAAAACGATTTGGGCTTCAAACTAAAAAGGGCCACTCATATTTACTAAAAAAGTTATACCCATCACCAAAAAAAATATAATACAAAGTCGACACTTACTATGTGTAGTTTCACAAATAGGGTCTCTAGTATTTTGAATAGGAGAATTTTAAAGAATCAATTACTACTATTATCACAAGGCTGCAGAGCTAAAAGCTATATAATCATGAACTATTTAACATAACTGGAATACACTTACACATAACAGACATAGATAACTTTAACAAATACACAACATTCAACTTTCGAATCAATGAGTATCCGAAGCAACTTTCTACATTATATGCTTAAAACCTATTAAAAATAGGAAAACGAAAGTGGAGCACTAAACAAAGAAATCATATACAAGACATTATTTTTCAATACATATTAGAACATGTAGCAGAGAAATCATATCTTTACGACTCTATCCACATTGCATATTGTGATTTTGTTACTGCCATGTAGCGGTGTAATTGTAATGTCTAATATTGTTCTAATTTTTGTTTTTGCTCTTCTTCCTCATGGGAAGTTCTAATCTCATAGCTAAGAGAAAGAAAAAAATTGAAAGGAGCTCAAGATTGAATAATAAATTTCATGTGTCAGCTTAACCCAACCGGAAAAAACATCCACTTGCACAGAGAAAATGCATGATTTTTACTCTGCTATTGTTCTCACATTAGTATCATGCACGTTATTAGCACATATATACAAACCAAGTGAACAGATATCTGACACATGTCCTGTTTGATGATTGTGATCCTTACCATGCAGAAACAAAAGAGCAGAACTCAGGAGAAAATTCATCAGGAGGTGCAAAAGGTGGTGCTTGATTAACGATTGTATCCATTAGTTCAAAAACGTTACTCCATCCTTCATCTTGCTCCGGTGGGGAATAAGGAAAATAACCTGTAGCACACTCCAGCACAACTAATCCCAAGCTCCAAATGTCGCTGCTGTACCCATGTTGACCTCCACTGATTCTCTCAGGCTAAAATATACCATGAAAATAATCAAATAAGCTGGTAGAGCAGAAATTACATGTAAATTAAATTTCATGACCAGCAATAACTAGAATATGCCAATAAATAATCTACGTCTACTTACAGACATATAATTATATGTGCCGACAAAAGTGTTCGCCTGTCCAGAAGTGGTTGCCAGAATCGCACTCACTCCAAAGTCCGTGATCTTCACTTCCCCTCTATGATTTATTAGCAAATTTGAAGGTTTCAAGTCCCTGTGAATTATATGTTTTTCATGATGAAGATACCACAAACCCTTCAACACCTGAATTTGGTTTTATAAGGAAGAATAAGGCCTGAATCAATTAGTTAATCTCACTATCACCCAAGTTCAAACAAGTAGCTGCTTATAGGCACGATTATATAGATCCCTTAACAAATTATAAGATTTGAACAAGACCTGTTTAAAGATGGCAGCAAGATATGGCTCTGGAATGTTTTTGACAATTTTCAGAAAATCAGCTAGAGATCCTCCATCCATGTACTCCAAAATTATAGATATGGCACCATTATCATAGAAAGACTGATAACATACAACAACATTGAGGCATTGTGATGACTGATTAATTTTTAGCTCCTGTGCAATCTGCTTACGAGCAGACTCCTGAATATTCATTTGAATGACCTGGAACCCAGACATAATATAATAAGCAAGACTCAAATACTGTATATAGAAAACAAAGACACAATTAATAAAGAGAACAACAACTAAGATACAGTCTCACAACTAAATTTAAGACCATATATTTATATATTAATCATGTAAAACTAGTTCATACTTGGGACCGCAAATTGTTTTATTTTGAAGTCAGCCCAAGCAATAGTTGAGAACATTTCATCTAAAAAATGCGAACCCTTGACAGTCTGACCTGTTTAGTTTTGTTTAGCTGAGTATAAATAACAAGTTGAGCACTCCTATTTATGTGTAGCAGAGGACATACAGTAAAGCCAATGGTTCATCATATGTTAAGATATTTACCAAAACTATAACATTCTGTGGCATCAGTACATTGGTTGATAACCTGTGGTATTTGAATCCCTTCTCTCCATGATATATTGCTTCTACAAAATCTTATTTCCACTATCGATATGATAATGACAATGGAAAGATATAAGAGTTCATTATTCACAAAAATGAGAAATGCAACTCAAGAGAGAGCTGAGGTGTGGCCGATCCTATGGAGTACCATAAAAAGAGAGAGTTCACCTTCTACGGATTAAGGATAACACGAGTTATAAATATTTGTGACAAGGAATGAGGCTATGTTCCGTCTGCTTTATCTTTTAATACTTTTCTAATACTCGAAGTAAAATTCTTTACAGAGACCAAACTATAGGATATCTAATGAAAAGAAAAGATTGAGAAGGCAAGTGTTAAGTACTTTAAGAGGAAGATTTTCTTACCAGAAATCGTGACACCTGAACTGAGGCTGGAGTTACAAATTACGAAAGTCTCAACACAAGTATAGTTAAGATATTATTGGCTACTAGTTTTCTTCATTTGGTAGAAAATTAACCAGACCACTATATCAGTCGTGTTATATTCTACAGATTTGCTTAAAGCATATACTGTAATCTGTATACGCTATACACCTGAGTGACCCTACGTTTTCACCATTTAATGTATCAAACATTTGTCCTGACCTTTCTCTCACTAAAAAATTCCCCCAACTTCTTTTTTTATCTATCATCTCCATCACCATTATAGCCAGCTAAAAACCTCTTTGAGTCTATCACCAGTAAAGGCTCCACTATCTTACTTCAAGACTTTGGCATGGGTCAACCTTTGACTTGAAACGAACGACCAATTGTCAATAAAAAAGGAACATTCATAATTATTATTTTGCGGAGTATAGTTCAGTTTTGGTCTAATATATCCAGACTCGCTACAAAACAGTTTCTTAATTACCAGTAGTATTCCACCTTGACATTCTGGTACAGGATACATTGCAACGAGGCAGCCATTTTGGGTGATTTATTATAACATAATACAAGCAATAGTTAGTAGTAAATACTGCTGCTATGTGGAACTGCAGTTTGGGAATATGAATAGCTTCCGAAATATCAGTATCTTTTGGTTAATAAGTGAGTATTACACTAAGTGACCTTGTAATTGATGTTTATCTATAAAAAAAACTAGTCTCGCTCTGTCGCAATAGACAAAGCTTTTTAAAAGACCCCTGCCATATTTCTACAGTTTAAAAATTAAGCGCATATGATTTAAAGGATCAACAGTCCAAATATTCGTAACATGGTTGGCTGTTTTAACACGGCAGAATCATCATACCTAGAACTACCTCTTTCCCAAAACATCCCACAAGTTTTTTCACGCATATATGAAACATAATTGAAGAAATTTTTTGTTTTGCATAAAAGTTTGAACTCCATATGTTTATACAAAACAAAAAACATGAAAAAATCATATCTACTAGTATGTTTTTTATGTCCGTAGCAATGCGTGTAAAATCTTGGAAAAATAAGGATGTTTAATATGGGATGGAGGGAGTAAATAACAAAAAACGTTGCTTGTTTGTTGGTTATCCTTGAGTTCAGAACCACTTTTAAAGTACCTACTATTTTGCAGGAACTAGAAACCAAATCTTGTATGAGTGAAGACCTTGATCTTAATTATCGAAAAAAAAGACCTTGATCTTCATAAATACGAAGAAGCACATACTATCTCATAATATTTCTTTAAAGTTGTCAAAGCAAAATTTAACAAAAAAGGCAGGTACCTAAAAACGAGCAGTGAGTAATATGGAAATATGATAGATGCAATTGTCAAAGAAAAAAGACAATTATGTAATTTGCTAAAAAAATCAAGAACATGAGCATGACATCATGTGATTACATCATGGGTGGTAGTCATACATAAAAGTAAGAACAGCTTTTGCCTTACTTTTTTCTTCTTCAATAAACTGCTGCCCCTTTTTCTAATTTTAAATCACTAATTTCTCTCATGTACACACACAATAGTCAGATATTGTACTCCCTCCGTCCCATTGGATTGTTAACATTGTTCAAATTTTCCCTCACAATTTGAACAATGTTAACAATCCAATGGGACGGAGGGTGTAACATTTAGTAGTCTAAATTTTATTAATTTGAACAATATTAACAATCCAATGGGACGGAGGGAGTGACATTTAGTAGTCTAAATTTTATTCACCGATCTTATACATTGTATAGCTTTACCTTCAAGGCGAAAAACTGTCCAGTCCATTTATGTTGCACCAGTCGCACTATTCCCCCACTTCCCTTGCCTACTACTTTAATTGCATCAAAATCAGCTAAACTTAACTGATTGTCAGTTGCCTGAATGGGAGGTGCCTGAACAAACACAAAATATATTGAGATTATAACTACCTTGGAAAATCTTGAAGAAATTAAAACAGAAGCACTTGCATATATTAATCTGATAAATCCTTTATAGATTCCATTATCTGATATTTATGAGTTAAGCAAGAAAAGACATGAAATTCAAGTAAAAATAGCAACTTCTAATTTAACTATAAACTAGTATTAACATAACTAAACAACATAATACTTCCATAATTTTTTGTTCCAAATTTAGTATAACATTATATTTAAATGAATACAACACGTCAACAACTTTGTCCAGGAAGATGCGATTTTAGATTTTATACAAAGAACCTCTTCAGGGAATCTAAATTTAATGCAAACCACATTAATTTGTATCATATGAGATCAGTAAATTTCAATTCCAAATGATTAAATTTAATTGAGGAACAAATTTGTTCTGTTAAGCAATACGAAAGTACTGAAATTCTTACTACATGAATTTATCCGAACAATTCTACACTAAGTCTAAAACTTTTCAACACATGCAAACGGATCGACAAATAGAGTTGACAGACAAGCGAAACAATCAGAAGAAATGCACAAGCTAAAGAACAAATATCAATTGATTCTGAATATAAAATACCGATTCAATAAAATCGAGGAATAAACTTGTTTATCACAAAACAAAAGTGCTTATAACAGAATTCTAAATAAACATCACTCAAACTAAACTGTTAAAATAAGACGCGCACAGGCACACACACACATATCAGAAGCTGGAAACAAAATGATCAATAGATTCGAGAACTAAATCGAAGAAATAAGAGAGAATCGTACAGCCTGAACATCACTTTGGGACACAATTCGCACGCCGTCTCTGTTGACTAGTAGATCTCCATCCATAAACGTTCCTGATTGAGTCCTGTTTCATTTTCACCAAATTAATACATACAACTAGAGAGAGATAGAGAGAAAGCGAGAAAGGGAGAGAGAGAGATGAGAGAAGAGGAGAGAGGGGGAGAGAGAGAGAAGAGAGAAGAGGGGAGAGATAGAGAGGGAGAGGGAGAGAGGGAGAGAGAGGAGAGAGGAGAGAGAGAGAGGAAAATACAGGAATTTAGTGAGAGAGTCTTCATCAGGAGGAGGGAGAGAGAGCTTGAGGCTAGGGCCTAAGCTACCTTTCTTCATGCTTTGATTTGATTTCTCGGCTCTGCCGTGCTGTGTGTATGTATGTATTTATATATTGCTGATGCTGCTAAAAATGTGGAGCAATTCACATTTCATTTCCAGAAAAGTCTTTGCAAAGTCTTCTTCTACCCGATCAGTTTCATCATGTCTTTTTTTTTGTTTGTTTATTCATTTACTAGGAGCATAATATATCATTAAATATTTCTCTTTGTTGCAATCAATTCTTCATACGGAAATCAGTAGATCTTCCGTTTCATATAGAAAAATATATATTTAAAATATACTACTATTTTTTCAATTATCAAAAACATATATTGACAGTATGTTTTGTCCTAAATATTCACAAAATACATGTATGTTATTAAATTTTTTAAATTTTTATATAATATACACATGGTGCGTGTACCACTTTTGATCATCAAGGAATATGCATCGTAGTGATATGTATTCTACAAAATTCAGAAGTGATTTTTTTAAAATTTTTGAAAATTAATATACTGCCTCCATCTCAAATTATCTTCTTATTTGACTCTTTATAGTTAAATTAACTCAACTTTGACTGTAAATAAAAACTCATTATTTCATCATTTTTAAAAACTGAAAATTACATGTTAAAGTATATTAAATATACTTTCTAGTGATATCATTTTTATAAATATTTTCAATTATGTAATATATGAAATTTTAAGTCAAATTGACTCAGTTTGACCGCAAAAGGTCAAACAGGACATATAAATTGGGACGAAAAAATTATTTATCTTTTTTTTTTATCATAGATAACCCGCAACCCGGAGCTAAGTTTTGGGAATGTGTGCACTAGATAAACGCTACGAGTTTACGCAACGTGAACAAAGGTAAACCGTGACTCAGAGTCGTAATCATAAATTCTCTTACCAATAAAATAGTTATACACCCACCGTGCGGGCAAAAATATTCATCTGTCATTTACGTATTTTATGACTTCTTTTGGCTGAACGTATTCTCAATTATCATTTTGATCATTCACCCCCAAAATAGTGCATATTTTGATTTTTAAGCTTTAAGATTAAGTGTCTAATTTGAATAAAAAATTGTTTAATTATAATTGTTCACTTCTAATTTCAATTTTACTATTTAAATTTATTTAATTTAATTTGTATTTCCTAGTTAATGTATACATAAAATATAAATATTATATTACTAGTTTTTATTTTCAAAACTAACTTTATATCTTTAATAATAATATATTTAATATAGTTAATGAAATAAATACTAATATAATTTTATTATTGGTTTTTGACTTTGTTAATATGCACAATTTTTTGAAAAATTGATATTATTTTGAAACGGAAGAAGTAATCACTGAAATTATTCAGGAAACAGTTGAAATATTAAAATTGATTTATGTGCAATTAAAGAAAAGTCAATTTAACCTATTAATCTGCGCATTTTATTTAAACAGCCAGTTATATTAAAATGAAGGAATTAATTAAAGAAATTTATCAAGAAAAAGTTGAAATATTAAAAATAATTTACGTGCTACTAAAGAAAAGTCAATTAATAAAAATATTAGATGTTCGATGGGAAATAAGTGCAAAAGAAACCCTTGTTTACTTTTCAAAAACTTTTATATTGATCCGGTGAGAGCAATAAGATTTTTCTGTTTTTCTTGGTCAACATTCCTCGTTTATAACTTTGACCAGATATTTTTTTTATTAGTCCCCTTTAATATTTGTCTTCTCGACAGCCATGCGATTATATATCATTTATATTATTGTCATCTGTATGTATACTTTCTCTATTTCAAAATGCATACGAGATTTGGAATTCTTGCACACAGTTTAAATTGTTAACGAAAAGTTTTAAAATAATTAGTTTCTTATTTTTTTACAAATTATTAAAATTATTAAATATTTTATATTTAAAGTGTATATACTAAAATAATAATTAAAAGTCATGATTAATGTGAAATTTTTGCAAAACATCCTGCATTGAGGTAGTTTATTTCATTCAAAATATTTGTAATTAAAACTTATACTTAGCGGAATAAAAAATATTATGTATGCTTTGTTTATTGAGAAATAACCGCGCACACTATTTTTTTTAAATTTTGTGATTTACTATATTCCGAAAATATTTGCAAATATATGGTATAATTAAAATAATCATATGCAACTACAATTAAAACTCGATAAATGATTACGCTCGGTATCAAGAAATTTTATTCATTTAACGTGATTATCCATTTATCAAGGTTAAAAATACCTTGGGTCTATTATATTGAGAACGGGAAAATTTATTCATTTGAGAGGTTATTCGTTTATCAAATATCCATTTATCGAGATTCTCATGTAGTTGTATTGAGTTTTTTGGTTATGTTTGAGTAATTGAGTTTGAATCTATTTGCAGAAACATGTCGAGTTTGCATGTAATTGCATCAAGTTGCAGAACAAACGTATTTCTGCAAATAAATAAATAATTGAAAAACATATTTTTCAAATAAAAATTAAAAATATATATATATATATATATTAAAAAATAATAGTAAACCTACAAAAAAACTTTTTAAACTTGGATATTTTTCGAGAAAGCCCTAGTTCATTTATAGAGAATGAAATGGGAAAATAAAACTTTAAGTGGGCGTTTGGTTAGTGCGAATGAAATACAAAAACGTAAAGGAGGAGAATGGATTGGAATGATTCTGAATTATTTTACTTGTTTGGTTCAGATCCGGAAACAGAATGAAAAACTACTTGATTATAGTGATATTTGATTTTTTTAATATTATGTAATATAAAAAGAGTCAATATATTTTATATTTATAAGAATATAATTTATTTACATTAAAATAAATTAATATAATTAATTTATAACATCTTTATTTTTTTAAAAAAATTAACATATAAATTAAATATCAAAATTGTTTTAAATTTATAAAAACTAAAAAAAAATTATTTTTTATTTTTGAAAAATAATTTACATATGAATCTACTTTTTGGATTGCCCGAATATAATTAAATAAAAAAAAGTTGATAAGGGAAAACAAATATCTATTTAGGTGGGGAATATGCATTGAAAAATTTGGGGTAAATCTACGATTAAAAAGGTGAAAAGGTGAAAGGGAATGACAATTTTTATTGAACAAATATCAACAAAAGAAAGAGAATGAGTGATTCCCTTCCCCAATGTTAATTATCCCTAACAAACACCCCTAAATGTTTTCATATAATTTGAATACAGTCCTAAAGTAGGACATAGTTACAACAAATTCATTAAATTTAGGGAAATGTTATTTTCATAACTCTTTTTGTTTTTAGAGCAAATAAAGTATGAAAAGACTAAATTACCCTTACATTTTTCAGGCTTTAATTGTAAATGCACACAGTTTTGTCTTTTTATACTAATATTACTCTGGAAATAAAGAAATAGTTCTGGAAATAACATTTCCTAAAATTTATAAGTGATGCATTGTGCCGGTTTTTATACCGTTTAATACTAGATTTAAAATAACTATAGTCATTACAATATTTTTACTTACCAAAAATTATTTTTTTATCCTTAAATGATAAATCTTCAACTGCAATAGAAGTTACATTTTAAAATTAAATAATTTCAAATTTAACTCATTTTTGTCTTTCTTCTCTACATCTTATTTAAAGTTTATCAATATGCATATCATTTATCATTATTTTTTGATGAAATGACGTGAATGCATCATTAATTTCAAATTTAGAATTAAGAATTCAAATTAGAACGAAAGATGCAAATATTAGAATGAAGAATGCAAATACTCCCTCCCATTTGTTTACACTTTCCTTTTTAGGATGTCCCTTCCAATTGTTACATTTCAAAATTTTCCAAAAATAATAAAGTTTTTATAATTTTTAAATTAACTACATCCCCTACTTTCCTCCACTATACCCACTTTATACATATAATATTAATCGGTTCACTACTTTACTCATTTTTTCAACTTTTCTCCACTACTTTATCATTTTTCTTAAACTCGGGAGTATACAAAACCCTTTGCAGTTAAAAATTTTAGCATTTAATTTTAAATTATGAAAATAGGCCCACCATGCATTGGAAGTTGGAACTGCTCTAAGAAATATAAAGCTATCTCAATAATTCAAACGTTCTGCTTTGAATGTAAGAGTTGCTTTTGATCATCAACAACACGTTGACTTCAAAAATGAGAATGTTGTCGGACAAAGTAAATGAGTACCAGAACCACCACCAACAAAATGTTTCAACACCAAAACAACAAATTAATACATTTGGGGTTGATGAAAACAACAAGAGTTGCAAAATCAACCCTGCAGGATGGTAGTTGAAACTTGAAGAGTGGACTCTCCACTTATGGGACTAAACGCGACCTTTCTCTGAATTTCAGTTCAGTTTGCCTGATATTTATAACGATCTGCGGAAACTCCTACCTTAGGCAAACTCGCATTATTACGATGAAAAGATCGAGGATTATAGAACGTTTCGATCTGTTACCTAATAGATAATAGGTACAATCTTGATCATTATGCCAAAGTACAACCTACAACAGTCATACATATAACTGTTCTTCGACACTATGGTTGTAGTGGAAGGAGAAAAACGCAAGGACCAAGTACAATGAACAATTATAATCAGCATTTGAAATGAAATAGAGCAGACAACATAGGCGAAAAAGATATACCGGAGTCATTGAAGACGACATGCCTTGGTCTCTTTGGACAGCATATTGACAGAGTTATTGCAGAGCTAAGCTAACATATGGTACATATGATTGCATTTATAACAGAACACAAGACAGCCAGACTCTACTCTCGTCAACCAAGGGTTGTTTTGGATTTTTCTTTGCCCTTCCGATAAGTGATTTTACATTCTCTGATATTTTAATCATAGCAATTCTTATTAGGATATTAAAAAGAACATGGAAGATCCTTCCCCCTCATTTTCACCCTCCCCCGAATACTTAAAGAACATATTTATTCAAAAATATACTATAAACTTAAAAAAAAGGAAAAGAAGCGGAGAATATCTAGTAAAGCAAAATAAGCCTTCTATTGTCTAAAACTTACAACAGTTCATGGAGGATTTTCTATACTATATGCGCTCCTTTGTTTGATCCGTCCAATTTACAGTTTCCTAAACTTTATTTTCAAGCTCAACTGCCTTTACGAAGTGCAACTTAACTATTCACAATTTCAATAGGGAATTTTGATAACAGCTGGGGAACTCCTGATATTACCGGTCCATAGATCTGCAGAAAACACGGCTTTTAGACACAAAATTTAGCATTAAAATTATAGATTAGTAAACTGAATGTTTTTGGCTGATAGAGTTTGCCATTAACATAAATGTGGACATAACTCTGATACAATTAATGATTCAGTTGCTATTTACGTGAAACATATTCATTCGAATACCATGTAGCAAGTGCCTTGATTAATCCAGAAAACAAAGTGATCTGATGCAATCCCTATAATTGAAAAGTTCAACATTAAGGAACAAGGAATTAGAATCTTTCGTACTTCGTGGTTTTCGTGAAGTTTGGACAAAGGAACCACAAGCAACTTGTGGGTTTTCGGTACGGTGAAATTTTGCATAACCGGCAACTTCACAAGAAAGATTTTTCTGCATTCCTGCATATGAAAAAGTTATAAACATAAATTTATTCAAGCTATTAGATAGAGAGAAGCTGATGGAGTTCATGCAACAATTACCTTGGGACTTCTGACATTAGGTGGCAAGTATGGTAACAACAATGTCTCGAAGCCAAGTCTCCACCACTTACCAAGGCATTCTCCTACCTAAACATTGAAATTAATGCATACGCTGATATAATAATGCAAGAAGAGAAAGGTATATAGCTAGGATTTAAGTACCTTCCAGTCAGGAACAAAACCATCACACTGAACATATAGCTTGTTTGTAAGCTTACGCTTCAAGCCTTCGATATCTGCCAGGCATGAAGTAGTAAAATAACTTTTGAGGTTGTACAGAGTACTTGTAAAGGACTTGGGACCTAAATAGAGCAATAAAAAGTCTGGAATAGGTCATAACCTGATTCACCTGGTCGTAAACGACCACCTGGAAGCTTATATGTGGAGTTCCTTACTTGAAACAACAATAAATGGGGAGTATTGGAGAGCTCAACCTGTTTTTGTTAAAAAATATCCTGTAAGTTGCTGATCATGATCACATTTTTAAGAAAAGACAAAGAAGCTCTATCTACTCTCTCCTGAACAAATTTATGCCAAGATTCCGTCCCCTGCAATTTTACATACTTGTTTATCAGGTATTATGTTATCACTTTGGTAAAAGATCACTTAAATTAAACTCTTGCAAATAATTGGTTTACCGGCACAGAATTGAAGGTCCGACCCAAAATACAACTGAGACTTGAGTACGCTGAAATAAATTCTTAACAACGAAATTAAAAAACTTAAATTCTATAGTTTCAGCCAATTCCACATATTTTATGGAACAACCACTCTCAGTTAACATAAATGACCCCACTTGTAAAGATAAACGATTAAACATGGAGTAAGATGGCTGTAACTATAAAGAAAAGATACAAAACTATCCCACATTAGATTAGTATGTCAAAAGTATGGTGACTCTTGCCGACACCCCTATATTGGGAGAGTTGATAATTATGTAAATGATACCTTAACTAAAACTTATGAGAAAACTCAATTTTGCATCACCTGCTCCAAATTATTCTTACAATTATAAAGCAAATTGTTGGAATTGATATATCAAAATAATGTCCTAAATCACTACGACGCCATTATTTATAATATCTACAAGGCATCCTCTAAAACATTGTTGTACTTGCTCTAATAGTAATATTCTTGAATGGAGAATGGAATGCAACTCAAAGGACCATGAGAATGGCATCCATGTAATACATTTATGACTCCCCCTAATCCTAAAGTACACCAAGTCGAGCAATCAATAATAGTGTCCATAAGAATTTGCAGAAATTTGTGGACATGAAGTTTTAAACAGAATATCTCACTTAACCATCTTAAATCACCTCCTTATTAAAAACCCAATTTCGAAAGTAAAAGGTAGCTTTTCAATATCTGTTAACCGGTCCATCTAAAACTTTGAGGTAAAGACTAACATTATAAAAAGTACTTTCTCCGTCCCATCGAGTTCTATACGAATGAAATGGGCACGAAGGAGATAACAGGGACTCAGGGGGCCTAAATTCTAAGGAAATAATAAAGCCCAAATACACAAAACATCAATCATGAAAAACAATAAAATTACCAGAATCACAGCTTCCACACAAGTCCTCATCCCATAAACATCATACCTACACAAAGATCAAAAATTTAAACACACACACAAACGAAAAATACAAAACCTGGGAGTCAAACATAAAACATATCCAAGAATCATTACCTGGTCTTAAGACAGCAGACACGTTCCTCTAAGGTTTGGTTTTTCAAAGGAGGAGCTGGCTTGGAATAAAAATAATAATTGCTGAGCCCGTATATTTTTATTGGTTCTACTTCAGACCCATCATCAGTGCTAGTTGAACTAACATGAGTGTTGTTTATAAGCTGTGAGTTGTCCATGTTTGAGTTCTTGAGGAACACGTAGTTACTTGTATGTGTTGGCTTGAGATGATTGTTTGTAAGATTCTAGGTGTCGGTTTGGCACAGTTTTCGAGATTGTTTTGTGGATAGATAGATGTTGGTCAGTGTATCTGCTAATTTGTGTTCGAAGAAATTTGATTTTTTTTTAGAAAAAGGAAAGACAGATGGCATATTTGGGTGTAAGATTGATTTATTGAAATATATCATTATCACGTGATCAAAGAAATAATCCAATTTTGTTAAAAGTCGATTGATAAATTGTTTAAAATATTTAATTAATTCATTTAATGATTAGATTATCAATAAATTGTTTAATTTATTTACAACCGATGATAATCATAAATAAAAAATTTCAATGATTTCCAAATCTATAACCACGTACTGTTTTTTTATGATCAATTTTGACTGAAATTTTTATAATCTATATTATTTAAAAAATAAACTTATATTATTGAAAATAATTTTTTTTTAAAAATACATATTTTTAAAAAAATAATACATATTTCAGTTTCCTTTAATTCTATGTAAGTAATTTTCTAGTTAAATATTGGTCAATTTGATTAGAAAATATTAAATAGGATAATTAAATATATTTATATATTTTGTAAATAAATTTATTTAGAAGAAGAGTTAATACTTTATAGACATTTTTTTTGCTAATTAATTTATAGTCATATTTGCATCCATCAAAAATTGAGGTGGGTCTTTGATAATTAAGGATGAGATAATTAAAAAAAATTAGGTGTATAGAAGTTTGAGACGATTAATCTAAGAAAGTGGCACTTAGAAGCACCTACATAGACTATAATTATAAGTGTGAACTTGCGCTCTGTTACAGAGGCTCTACTTAAGGAAGGAGATCATTCGAAAAAAAGGCCTTGAATTGGTGAAATCAGCCTTACATTTCGACATTTTGATAGCATCAGCTTGCTGTTATTCAATGTTAGGAGACTGTAATGGAACTACTCAAGTAGTACAGAACTACAGATACGCAAGACTTTTACCAGAGACATTGTGCATATTCGTTTAAATCACCACAATGAAATCAATTGCGACAATGCAAACGTATCACTCGTTCCAATACAATTCCGAGACAAGTTAAGAAGATGACAGGAAAGAGTAGATGCTGAAGATCGAGAAAGGGAAGGTATACACTTATTACTGATGCAGATGAGTTGTAACAAGAAATGTATGACAAACCACTTCTGTTAACTGTGAATGTACAAGCTAGCTTTACTTAGTATTGCTAGATATTTAGATTTATGTTACTATATATAATTCAATATACATTTCACATAAACCCCTAGATAACTGCCAATGACAACGGTGTCTGCCAAAGCTTGACAGGAAACATGGATTGCACTTAATTAACAGAAAGAAGATTGATGAATCATGAATTCGATGACCATATGAATAGGGTATCGAAAACTTGTTAAATGATCCAAAAATTAAAACATATACTCCATGTATTTAACCAATCAAGTGATAAACAGCTTCTCAATTTTTGGCCACGAGAGACTGATCATATATTTGCCATCACTTATGAGTTAGGAGCTTGAGTAGATCTACACATGTAAAGGAAATCAATGTACTATATGAGCAAATTATATGAGCAAATTATCAGCATCTCTCGTAAGTTTTATGGGTAAAGATTTCAGGGGATAACAAAAGTACAAGAAAATTTCCAAGACTCACAATAATGAAATTGGAATTGCAGGAGGATAAGTGATAATCTAGGTAGAAAAAATTGCAGATTAAGCTGTTAATAGAACTGATAGAGTGTATGCATGTGCTTACCAAATTATAAAAAAAAAGTCGGAACCTTGATCTCCTTTGAAGAAGACAAGAGCTCAACCACTGCACCAACTGTTTGTTAACCATAGCAAGGATTGTTAAATAGATAATAGTATACAGTTGAACCTCGATGGAGTAATAATCAATAAAGTAATAACCTCCTTAAAATATAATATTTTTAAGGATTGCTCATACTTAAATATTTAGAAAAACTGAAGTATAAAGAGTTAAATTCGGGGACATGAAACAGGGAATTCCCAAGATGTATGTCAAATCTGGAAACCTTGTAGGACACTTTTATTCTCACAAGTTCACCAACAGAGTCAGGTTTCAGGTTCCAGTATAAAACTTGATCATATCAGAAAGTACAAGGCATACGACTAAGCTACTCGTAGAAGCATGCAAGTACACATACAACAACTCCAAACAACAAATCTAAAGACATAGCACTTTTCATAATGTATTAAAACTGAAGAAAGACACAACACAGAAGATTTATATCTTAATCAGCTGATGGATTACCTTCCAAATGTCTTATAGTTAGCCTTAACAGGTATTTTGGGACCTCATTGATGCAAGGGCTTCATTCCTTCGAGAACAACCAAGGTAGGAGTATCACTAAAGCCATGAAGAGCAAATCCATTAGTCCCATTGTAACAACCAAAACTCTTGATTTCATTCGACTTTGGATCATACAAATTTAATTTCCCATCAAATTCAAAAATCATTCCACCAGACTTGAAACATGTTAAAAAACATCGAAAATGAGCAATCTCTGTATTGAATGTATAGATCTTACTCCGACAACTACTTTCCTCATGGAAATTATACACATCCATAGGACCAGATCCATCCCACGCATAATCTATCCGTGCAAGACAATCATTCAAATTGACAAGACTGTAACTTCCGCAAACACAAGGAATATCCAAGTATGTCAGTTGATTATTTTTAGCCTCAAACTTGAGAATCTTACTAGAATTGCCAGCGCGTTTCCAGTAACAGATATCCTTCACGATAGCAGAGGGGAACATATATAAGTAGTATCCACAAACAAATTGAGGGACAACAATGTCACTCCAACAATCTGTTTTATAGGAGTAAACAATAGCTTTAGAAGAATCATAAAGTTCCGCTATAAATTTATAATCGTTTTCCACCGGATCCCAACTAAATCCAAGCATGCTAGAAACACGCCTTTGTGGTATAATTTTCTTGAAGAGATGAATAGACGGGTTCCATAACATGATACATTGGTGTTCAATAGAGAAAGAACCTAGGCAAACTAAGCCGTTTATTGAACCAATAATGTGCATTTCATCCTTGCTACGATTCTTGCTAGACGCAAGGTAAGGGACATCATCAATGTGCATTTCGGACAAAGTAGAGCGTGAGAGTATCGATAGACGAATATGATGACCGTGCTGAAATAATACGATGACGCTGAGTATTGAGTATGAGACAGTCCTGAGTTTTTAAAGAGACTAAAATTTAAAAGGGATTGTACATAAGTACGTTGGGACAAAAGAGAATTCCACAATTTGCAGACGGATCGAAAACGTACCACTGACTTAACTGCAAGTCGCACCAGTAGGATCTCTTCGACGATTGATTTATCTGGAAGAGCTGGTGGAGCCATCTGTAACAAGTACATTTGGCTTCACAAATGTACTTAACATAGAGGTTTGATGTGCTGCGTCCTAGGTTAAAGAATTAAGTACGTAGCAGACAGATTAGGCCCAGTAGTGACACGACGGAATAGGCCCAGTACGTGCAGAGTAGCGAGTTGTTGGTTTTTTTTCCCATTTAATCTAGTTGTTAGTTCCTGCCAGATAGGGCTGTAATTCAAGTCGGGCGGGCTCCCGGCTCGAACTTGTTTAAGTGGGTTCGACTCGGCTTGTTTAGTTAAACGAGTCGAGTTCGGGCAGAATTTCCGGCTCGTTTAATTACCTGAGCCTACTCGACTCGTGAAATTAAACGAGCCGAGTTCGGGCAGAGGTTTAGGCTCGATTACTTAAACGCCGGCTTGGCTCGGCTTGAATAATGTCCGGCTTGAAACTCGGCTCGCTCGACCCGAATTACAACCCACCTGCCATGTTTGGTTGGTTCATTCTCACCAATATTATTGATCTTTCCACTATGCAAAAAAATATTTCACCGGTTCATCAAATTAGAATGTGCTCATGGACACACCGTAGAAAGACCTTTATAACAGAACTATGAGTGCAGATGTCAGATGCAAGTCATTTATACAGGAAAGTTATGGCTTACAAAACAGATTCTCTGTTGAGTTTGGAAGGTCAGCCGGGACCTTTTAGCCCGAGATCTGACACTCCTTCCCCCTCTCAGGTAAAAGTTTTACATTACAATAAAACTATCATAATATCCGCAATTACTAGTGAGTTATACATCTTAATATCCAGGGTTGCTACCATTTCAGTTTTGTTTTAAAGATCTATATTAATTACATTGTGAACAGGAAAAAAGCTAGTTTTCAAATCATAAGTAATCAACACTAAGATTTGCAATGATTCATTTCCGTCTTGTGTTGATTCTATCTAGAAATCACATAAGAGAGTACAACCTAACTTTCTATCCAAACATGCTCATTTAAAACAGAGGATGCACACTTAGTTCTATAATTATTTATCGTTCTTTCTAAAGAAAAAAAGCATGTCTGCCAAAGCTTGACAGAAACATGGATATGTATCTATATTGTCTATGTTGCACTTAATCAACAGAAAGAAGATTGATGAATTTGAAAACCAATCAAGTCTTGCACACTGATAAACTTCCTCTTGATTTTGGCAACTAGACTGATCATATTTGCCATCACAAGTGCGTTAGGAGCTTGAGTAGATCTACACATGCAAAGGAATCAATGTAATACATGAGCAAATCATCAGCATCTCTCATAAGTTTTAGATATGAAATGTCTAACAAAAGTACAAGAAGATTCCAGGACTCGCAAAGAAATTGGGATAGCAGCAAAAAATTGCAGATTAAGCTGTTAATAGAACCGATCAAGTGTATGTGTGTGCTTACTAAACAACATATCTAAAGAAAGAATATTAATATCTTGATCAGCTGTTAAATGGTTACCTTCCAAATGTCCTAGTTAGCAGTAAGAAACATTTTGGGACGTCATAGATGCAACGTCTTCATTCCTTCGAGAACAACCAAGGTAGGAGTATAACTAAAGCCACGGAGGGCAACTGCCTCAGTCCCATTGTAACAACCAAAACTCCTGATTTCACTTGACTTCAAATCGTACAAATTGTATTTTTCCCATCAAACACAATAATCATTGCACCAGACTTAAAACATGTTAAACTCTTTTGAAAATTAGTCATCTTTGTATTGAATGTGTAGATCTTATTCCAAAGACTACTTTCTTCAAGGAAAGTATACACATCCACCGGACCTGATCCATCCCATGCATAATCTATCCGTGCAAGACAATCATTCAAATTCATAAGACTGTAACTTCCGCAAACACAAGGGATATGTAAGTATGAGACAGTCTTGATCATCTGAGTTTTTTAAGATACTAAAATTTTGAAGGTCTTGTACATAACTAGGTTGGGACAATAGAGAATTCCTAAGAAAACAAATACTGAAAAAGCTAGTGTTTGGTGAAGTTTGAATGAGTCATGTCAACTCACAAACTGTTATAGGCCTTTTAAATCTTTTTCCCATTTCTGGGTACATACCTCTGAGTTTTCACCATATCAGTAGCTATGACATTAGAAATACTACTAAGCATATCAGGAGTGTAGATGGTTTTCCGCTAATTAAAGCTCAAAGTTTCTAAAATTACTATATTCAAAACTTCAATCTCAGTAACATTGCACAAAATCAATGTCCAAACTATTATAACTCTGATAAACGCAAACTAAGTTCAGCTGAAATTTAGCAATAACCCATGGAACTCCAATGATCATTCTGCAGACTACCAAATTCAGAGCAGCCTCAGAATACCTACAGTGTAAATTAAACTATTACAGGACTGCGTTTTCTACGCGCCCTTCCACTGCTGCACACATATTAATGTAGTGTCCACAATATTGCACAAAACATGTCTCACAACCTGAATACAAAACCAACAACACACTATCCTCTCACCAAATCTGCATAAAACAGTAATTGTCTTATTAGTGCTAACCAAAATTGTCCCACAAAACTTGAACAAATCTACGCTAGAAAATACTTGCATGATTCTATTTGTAACATCCCTATATTTTCATGATTTTTTTTAATTAGATTATTTGATGATAACTCCGGTGAGCGGGCGGCTCCGTCCGACGCCGTTCTGGATCATCTGGGTATGAATGAGGTTTAGCTGCTGGTTGGGTATCTGCAAAACAACACCGGAAGGGGGGTTTGGCTCCCACGGCGCCTCCGGTGTAAGAATAAGAATAGGGTTTTGGAGAAGATGAAGATGTAGGTAATAGAAAGGATGCTGTGTGTGTATGGATATGAGAGAGTGAGTGTGCAAAAGTGTGAATGTTTTTCTAACCCCTAAACCCTTCAGCCCTTGGGTATTTATAGCCCAAAGGTAGGGTTTAGGGGTTGTTACCTCTAAATCAGGGCCGTTGGATCTTGGGAGCAGAGGACGCCTGGCTTGGGTGGATTGTTTACACGTGTCCAGGGAAGGACCACCTCCAGGGTGTCCTAACGGCCTTCTGACACGCGCCGTGCTTGTCTGGTGTGCTGGTTGTTGATAGCTGTCACCGTCGCGTGCCCACGTACCCTTCCTTGGCGGGTTGTGGGATGTGCATGTGTTTGCTGGGTCCCCCCTCATGGTGGTCTTGGCCCTGATCCGGATCCAGGTAGGCAGATGGTCCAGGTCCCGGGTCGGATCCTGATCCGGGTCATGGGATGACCCCGGGCCTGGTCTCTCTACTTGATTGTTCTGGGAGAGGGGGGTCTTGGTCCATCGATCGAGCCTGATATCCTTTAGATCCAGGTTGAATCCTAGCCGGGTCTCTTATACCCTATCATTTGCTCCCCACTCCCTTATACAGATTTTCTGTATGAGGGAGTAGAGTAGAATCACATAGTTGTTGCCATAGGAGAAAAACTCTGTCAATCTGTTGGCCCCCAATCCGGATCTGGTGCTTAGTGGGTAGGTCCGGATTAAGGTAGTAAAATTTGGATGCTTCAGAAAAATTTCTGCTCCTGGTTGCCTCCAATCCGGTTCTGGTGTTATGGGTACCAATCCGGATTAAGGTAGAAGAGTTGGTGCTTCAGAAAAATTTCTGCTCCTGGTTGCCCCCAAATCCAGATCTGGTGTAGTAGCGACCAATCCGGATTAAGGTAGAAGAGTTGATGCTTTAGAAAAATTTCTGCTCCTGGTTGCCCCCCCAATCCATATCTGGTGTAGAAGAAAAATTTATGCTCCTGGTTGCCCCCCAATCTAGATCTGGTGTAGAAGAAAAATCCATGACCTGGTTTATAGCCTGCTGTAACAAGTCTGGGCTCTTACCAACCTTTAAACTTTTCCACCAAATCTTTTATCTCTTAAAATCCAGCCAGAAGCCCTTTTATGAACTTAGATTCCGGGCTTCCGAGTGTGGTTACGGACCGGGTATAGCCAAACCAGTTATGCATCAGACTTCCCTAAAGCACTAGAACGGGGAGTTGATAATGTTGAAGGGTTTTGACCTGGCCTACCTACCTTACTTCACCTTGGGAGGTGTCCAGACGAAGTTCAAACCCGCGATCTTGGAAGGGGAAGCAGTGAACCAGATTAAGAAGTTTTGTGATTGCCTCGGGTTTAAGCCGACCCGGGACACCTTTATGAATCACAAGTTGCTGTTTCAACTTGGATATAAGTCCCTCGCCGATCCGGGTTTTTCCTTTTCTGTCGACCCGAATTTTGGTCTTATTTGATTTGCTTTAATTTGTTCAGATAGAATGATTGCCTTTGATCCGGATCTCTTATTTTGCTTGTTGATCTGGATCAAAGTCCTGTTTGCTTTCTTGTGGTCTCTGCGTAAGATGTTTGCCTCTGATCCGGGTTTTTTGCTTGACTTGATGATCCGGATCAAGGTCTAATTTGCTTTTTTACTTGTAATCTGTTTGCATAAGATGTTTGCCTTTGATCCGGGTCTCTTGATTGACTTGATGATCCGGATCAAGGTCTAATTTGCTTGTAATCCATTTAGAAAAAGTGTTAGCTTTTGATCCGGATCTCTTGCTTTGCTTGTTGATCCGGATCACGGCCTTATTTGTTATCCCTTAATCCGGGTTCACTGCTTTGCGTGTTGATCCGGGTTTACTGCTTTATTGTATTTGCTTCCCGGTTTTGGTTGCTTAGTCCAGTGGGTTTATATTGTCTCCGTCCTGATTGTTCTCCTTTTTCTCCTGCAGGTTTGCCGTATTATAATCCTTCTTTCAGGGCAATAATGTATTATTCAGCTTAAGCAGCAGCTTTCAACTCTCTGGGCCTGGCTTACAAGACAACAAAGGGGGCTCCTGGGACCGGATCCGGATCTGCGGATGCTGAGGGTGGAGCCGAGTCTTCTGCCCCCCGGAACGTGGCCGATCCGGCCAATGCGCCCTTGATCGAGGATCCGGATGTCCAGGAGATTTCTGAAGAGGACCCTCCTTCAAAGAAGAGGAAGTCGGCCCCGGGTAGGCCTCCCCGTGGCAAAGCTGTTGTCACTGACCGGGTCATTTGCGACTCAGAAGGGAAGGGTCCGGATGGGGGTGTTGTCAAGGTAGGGACCAAGACCCTGGTCGATCTGGCCGGGTTTATGTCTAGCATTCCCTCTGAGGAAGACTAGGAGGAAGTTGAAGGGTACAACATGGCTGCTTCCTTGAAGAGGGTGATCGGCCAGTGGGGGCAGGTAATCAAATTTCCAGTGGGGCCAGTGGAGGCCTAGGAGAGCTTTCGGACCTTTGAATCCGGGTTGAATGAGAAGTTGAAGAGTGCAGAGGACCGGGCCGATGGTCTTGTTAAAAATTTGGAGAGGCTGAAGGCCGAGCTTGCTGCCAAGGAAGATTTGAACAAGGAGGCAATAATCGCTGAGTTCAAGGCTAGTGACGTTTATGACTTAGAGGTGGCTCAGGCTGGTGTACCCGAGGTCCGCAGAGCTTGGCTTGTTGCAGAGAGGCATATAAAATCTGACCTCCTGGCCAACTGGGACAGTTTCATTCAGGAGTTCCATGCTGTAAAATCTGTTATTGAAGAGGGCAAGGGTGAACCAGAACCATATGACGACCCCAACCCTAGTTTCCTCTAGATCCGGACCAGCTTTGCTAAGCTTCTTGGGCCCAGCCCCTGTAATTTCTTTTTCTACGATTTCCTGTTCTCGTACTTTGATTTGAACTATTTTTAATATTTGGATTTGTTCCGGATTAATGAAAATCCGGATCCTGCTTTAAATTTTACTTCCGTTTCCTTGTACTTTCCTTCCATTATAGAAAATATTTGTTTGTCTTCCGGTCCGGGTATGACACTTCATCCGATAGTTTTTGCTTTTATGAGCAATCCGGATCCTGGCTCTATTGCACAAATGATCATGATCTGGGCTGTGGCTATGGCCCCCAACTCGGATTGGGTTTATATCTGGGTTGTTATGGGTATGAAGCCTTATTCGGGTTGACTTTGCTTTTGTTATGGTATATCAATCCGGATTCGAATGCTTATCCGGGTTGGTTTTTGCTTTCGAATTTGCTTTCAATCCGGGTATGATGCCAACCCGAATTGATGTTTGTTTATTTGCTCTATGTACTTAGAAAATAATCCGAGTACATAATGGTTGTTTTCAACCCGGATTCGAATGCTTACCCGGGTTAATTTTTGCTTTTACATTTGCTTTCAATCCGGGTATGATGCCAACCCGGATTGATGTTTGCTTATTTTACTTTATGTACTGAGAGAACAATCTGAGTACATAATTGTTATTTTGCTTGTATTATTGCTTTCAATCCGGTTATGCTACCAATCTGGATTGATGTTTGCTCCATTTACTTAGAAAATTTCTAAGTAAATGGTGGTTGCTGTTAATCCGGATTTGGAATTTTTCCGGGTTTTCTGCTTTTATTTTTTGCTTCCAATCCGGGTATGAGACTATATCCGGATTGTTTTCTAGTTTGCTTTATTGCTAAGGTAAGATAATTAACAACTTTTTGAGAAAGGAAAACTCTTTTCATTGATTTGGAATTTTCATACAATGGTTGCTTGCCACAGGCTACAAATTTTTTGTTTGCTTTTGGTTGCTTTTTCTACTGATAGAATTTTCTGAGTCTGAGTCCATGCCAAGTGTTCGGGATATCTGTTTCATCCATATTCATGAGCTTGTATGTGCCTGGCCTTAAAACTTCCTTAATTTTATAAGGGCCTTCCCACCTTGGCATTAGCTTCCCAGTGTTGGTAGGATTTGAAGCTTCTGTGTCTCGAAGTACCAGGTCTCCAACTTGGAAGTTTTTGACCCGGGACTTCTTGCTGAAATGCTCTCTAGTTTTTTCCTTATACTTCTCCATTCTTGCCACCGCCTGGTCTCGGACTTCATCTATTAGCTCAATATTTGTTCTGAGCCCCTCCTCATTTGCTATTTCATCAAAATTGATTGCTCGATAGGAGGGGGATCCTACTTCGATTGGTAGCATAGCTTTAGTTCCATAAGCCATCTTGAAGGGTGTTTCTCCTGTGCTTGTTCGGGGGCTCGTTCTGTACGCCCATATTACATTAGGCAACTCTTGCGGCCATTTGGTTTTGCTTTCCCTGAGCCTCTTTTCGATCCCCCGAAGAAGGATCCTGTTGGTTACTTCTACTTGGCCATTCCCTTGAGGGTAGGCTACAGATGACTTTTTGTGCCGGATGCCCCGCTCTTGAAGGTAGGATTCAAATTCTGATCCAACGAACTGTGGCCCATTATCCGAGACCAGTACCCACAGGATACTGAACCTCATCAAAATGTTGTTCATGAACTTGATACAATCTTGTTGGTTTATTATTCTCATGGCCTTTGATTCTACCCATTTGGTCATATAATTAACTGAGACTAGCAAGTACCTGAGGTCTCCTTTGGCTCTGGGGAAGGGTCCCATGATATCAATGCCCCATACGATAAATGGAATTGGTGACAAGACTGAAGAGGGTAGGAATGGGCTCATCCGGGTGACATTACTGAAGATTTGGCATTCTTTGTATTTTTTCACAAAATCTATTGCATCCTGGTGAATAGTTGGCCAGTAGTACCCTTGTCTAATGATCTTATGAGCTAGGGCCTTTGCTGACATATGATACCCACATATTCCTTCGTGAACTTTCATCAGACAGTACTGTGCCTCTCCTGGGCCAATGCACTTTAGGATTGAGGATGAGAAGGTCCGGCGATAGAGTATGCCCTCTTCAATGAAGAATTTTGCTGCCTTGGCTTTTAACCTTTGAGCCTTCCCTTTGTCTTCCGGGAGCTCTCCCTTCTCCAAGTAGTTGATGAATGGAGTCATCCAATTCGGGTTGTTGTCTATTTCCATGACTTCTTCAGATTCTATGCCTGGTCTCTGTAACTCTTCGAAGTAGACGGAGCAATCCAGGTCTGATGAATTTTGAACCAGTTTAGATAATGTATCAGCCTCTGAATTCTCCTATCTGCAGATTTGGGTGACTTGTGTTTTTGGTATCAAGGCGAGGTAGCTTTGGACCAGAGCATGGTACTTGGCTAAAACTGGATCCTTGGCTATATACTCGCCGTTTGTTTGCTTTACTACGATCAGGGAGTCGATGTAGATTTTGAGGTTCTGGATCCTGAGTGCCTTAGCTAGTTTCAATCTTGCTATTAGGGCCTCGTACTCTGCCTGGTTGTTAGTTGCTGAAAAGCCAAAGGAGATTTCTGTTTAAATTGTGAATCCTTCTGGGCTCTTTAGGATGAGGCCGACTCCTGACCTTTCATTTGTTGAAGAACCATCAACTTTGAGAGCCCAGGCTCCTATGTCTTGATCAATGTTGTTCTCAGGGTCAATGCTCATGGGAACAAATTCTTCTTCCAGGAAATTGCATTCTATGATGAAATCAGCTAGAGCCTGGGCTTTGATTGCTGTTCTTGGGATGAAACTCAAATTGAATTGACTTAGCTCGACTGCCCAATTTACCAACCTTCCTGAGGCATCTGGCTTGTGTATTATCTTCCTTAAGGGTTGATTAGTTACAACCCTGATCTCCCTTCCCTGGAAGTAGTGTATGAGTTTCCTGGATGCCGTTACCAAGGCAAAAGCAAACTTTTCTAGCCTTGGATATCGGGTCTCCGCATCTTTTAGCACTTGGCTCACATAATAAACTGGTTGCTGTTTTCCATTCTCTTCCCTGATCAGGGCTGCTCCAACTGCCAGGGTCCCTGCTGATAGGTAAAGGGATAGGGGCTCCCCGGGTTGGGCTTTTGTTAACAAAGGGGGTTGAGAAATGTACCTTTTAATTTCTTCAAATGCGCTTTGGCATCCCGGGCTCCAATTCACTTCTCTCTTGTTGGTTGCTCCTTTTAATAGGTCAAAGAAGGGTAGACATCTTTCGGCTAGCTTTGAGATGAATCTTCTAAGTGCTGCCAGTGACCCTGCTAGCTTCTGCACATCCTTTTGTTTTCTAGGAGGCTTCATCTCTTGGATTTCCTTTATCTTTTCTGGGTTGGCTTCAATTCCCCGGTTGCTTATCATGAATCCAAGAAAATTTCCTGCCCCCACTCTGAATGTGCACTTTTCTGGATTGAGCCTGAGTGAGTATTTTCTCAAGTTGTCAAAGCATTCTCTTAGGTCTCCTATGTGACCGGGGATGCATGTAGACTTTGCAATCATGTCGTCAACATAGGATTCCAGGTTCCTTCCAATCCGGTCTTTGAATATTTTATTCATTGCTCTCTGGTAGGTTGTTCCCGTATTAGTTAATCTGAAAGGCAGCATCACATAGGCATAGACCGCCCTGTAGGTGATGAAGGCTGTATTTAGGATATCATTGGGATTCATCTTTATCTGGTTGTACCCCGAGTAAGCGTCCATGAAACTCATCATTACGTGCCCGGATGTTGCGTCGATCAATTGATCAATGTTTGGCAAGCGGTAAGGATCTTTTGGGCATGTATTGTTCAAGTCGGTGTAGTCTATACACATTCTTCATTTCCCGTTTGCCTTTTTCACCATCACAACATTTGTCAACCATTCCGGGTACTTGACTTCGCATATGATTCCAGCTTTGAGTAGTTTCTCAATTTCTTCATCTATTGCTTTCTGCCTCTCTGGGGCAAAATTTCTTCTCTTTTACTGAACTGGCTTCCTCTCGGGGTTGACGTCCAAGCTATGCATTTCTATGGATTCATCCAGCCCGGGCATGTCTCTTGGGTTCCAGGCAAATATATCAGAGTACCCTCGGAGTAATGATACCAGTTTTTCTCTGAAGGTAGCCTCGAGTCCGGATCCTATCTTTATCTTCTTAGAAGGGTCACTTGCATTGATCAGAATTGTTTCCGTTTCTACAGCGCCCTCAATCTTGGCATGATCCATATTTGACACCAACTGCTGGATCCGGGCATCTGTATTTTTTTTCATATAGATCTGACCCTGGGCTGTCATTTATTTTTGGTTACTTTCCCCTACTTCACTTGTTTCAGGGTTGGTTGCTTGTACAGTAGGATTGCCTTGGCCGAAGCCTGGGCTCAATTCAATCTCTGCCGTGACTTGGTTGTTTTTCTGCTCTTTCGAGCTTGTCTTGGTTGCTTTTGGATCTGGGAGGGATTCTATGATCTGGACTTCTTTTCTGGAATCATCCCTTGAGTGGGGGCGATGTTTCTTCTTAATGCTTTGTTGTTTGCGAAGGACCACAGCCTTCCTCTTTTGTCTTGATGGGTTTCAGCCATTACCAGAGCTTGGCTGTAACATCTCTCAGCGACCTCATAATCTCCCTTAACTTCTCCTACCCCGGTTGGAGTTGGGAATTTGATTTTCAAATGTGATATTGAGGTGATTGCTTGGATCCTGGTTAGAGCTGATCGGCCAATGATGCCGTTGTAGGATGAGGGAGTGTTGATCACGTAGAATTTTATGACATGGGTCACTTGGTTAGGGGCCGACCCAAATATTACTGACAAGTATATGGTTCCCTGGATCGGGACCAAGTTATTCTCGAACCCATAGAGAGGGTCCTCTCGGAATTCATTTGAGCGCACACTCCCTAGCTTCATCCGGTCCACAGTATGCTTGAAGAGTATATTTACTGAAGAGCCATTGTTTATCAGCATTCTCCTTACCTCATTGTCAAAAATATAGAGTGTTACCACCAAAGCTTCGTTGTGATTCGGGTTGATCCCTTCATAATCCTTGCTACTGAATGAGATTACCATCTCCGGGTAGGATTGAATTGAGAATACTTCATCTCCTGAGCCCGGGCTGCTGGGGGAGAGTGAGACCCCCCAGGACCACATTCACTACATTCTTTCCTTTTCTTTATCTTTCATCCTTCTAGTTTGTATCCCGGGAGATGTACTGATTCTGGTTGCCCTTTTTGACTTGGTCTTCTATGAAATATTTGAGAGAGAGACAATTTTCAGTTTTGTGATCATGAGTTTCATGATAATCACATTGCTTATTGTAAGGCCTGCTCTCTAGGGGAGTCTGCATGGGCTTTGGTGGGTAATAGAATGGCTTTCCATTGATTTTCTTCAATATCTCTTCCCGGGTCCTGTTTAGTGGTGTCCAATCTGGTTCTTGTCTAGGCTATCTGGCTTGCCTAGTTGGACCAGGGTTGCTTTTAAGTTCTGTCTTAGGACCGAGTCTATAAAATATTGGAGTGTTTTGCACCAAGTTTGTCTGCTGGGTTTGTTGGCTTTGCTTGAACTTTTTCTCCTGATGGTAACCCCCTTTCGGCCGGTCATCAGAGTTCTTGCTCCTGGATCCCCCGTTTCGGGTCATCCTCATGGCCTGGAGCACATCTGTCTCCTTGATGAATCTGGCTGCCATAGAGTAAGCAGCAGCTAGGCTCTGAGGTTCCTTGTTGATCAGCTCTACAATATACCTTTCATTGTGTTTCGGATCCAGGTTCCTTCGGAATATGCTCAGTGCCTCCCGCTCATCAAGATTCAAGATTTTGTTGATTGCTTCCTGGAACCTCCGCATGCAGGCTAAGAGTGATTCATTATCGTATTGGCGGATGGTTTCCAGGTGACACATGTGCATTTCGTGTGTCTTATTGGCTCTGAATCTCCTGAGGAAGGCTCCTCTAAACTCTTTCTAGGAGTGGATGCTTCCTGAGGGGATCCTGCTGAACCACCTTTGAGCCCCCCCTTTGAGGGTCGAGGCGAAGAATCTAGACTTTGTCAAATCATTTTAATAGTATATCTGGGAAATTTGTTCAAAATAATACAGGTGTTCTTCCGGATCCCCCAATCCATCGAAAGAATCAAAGTTGTAGTGCTTGAGGTTTCTATGTCGAGGGATTGCTTCCAGAGAATGGCTGAAGGGTGTTAGAGTTTCCCCAACTTCCATTCCAGAGTCCTTTTCCATCTTCCTCTGGAGCTCATAGATCATGTCTCTCAGGTCTTTCTGACCCTCCTCTTCATCATCGGAAATGACCTCGGGGGTGGGGTCCCTCCAGGTCCTTTTGCCTTTGCCTTTAGCTAAGAGCCTCTCCTCTTCCAACTGCATTCTTTTCTGAATTTTTAGCTCAAGCTTTGCCTCTTCTTCCCTTCTTAATTGCTCCCTCATTTCTTCCAATTTTTTCTTTCTGGTTGCTTTTGTCTCCTTCTTACTAGGCTCTTTTTTACCTTAGTTCCGATTCAGTCGAAGACAGATCTCCTAGATTGCTGAGAATCCCCGGACTCTTCTTTCTCATCATCTTGCTCATATTCTATCTGAGCCCGGGCTTGTTCATCTCTGTAGAGCCTGATTGCTTCTGCCAGCTCATGGCTTGTCAAGTTAGCCATACGATCCTCTGCCACTGGAACATTAGTATACTAATATTGATTGAGCTCGATGACATTCCTCGCATCCCTGACTGGGGTATGTTGTGTCAATGATTGCTCCTGGAGGGTCTCTCGGTCTCCCCCAGGTTCTTGAGCCTGAGAGTGGTCCTGGTCCTGGACATGAGTACTGGCGGAGGGCCTACCAACCGTACTTTTTCCTGCTCTTGCCATTACCATAATTGTACAAACAACTGACCAAGATTTGAGGCTAAAAATATGGATCTAAGGTTGCTTTTTTGAATGTTACAAATTTTTTTTCAGAATAACACCAAACAAACTTTCTGGGTTTTGCTAACAATGACTAAACAAGAACAGCAGGCTCTAGAACACAAAGAAAATATGCAAACTAAAGTAGATCTGGGTTTTGAAACTATCAAGACTATCAAACCCCATGCTTCAAGACTATCAAGATTATCAAACCCTAAACAACCAAAATTAACAAACAAGAGCGGGCTCACACAAACGTGGCCTAAAGTAATGAGCTCACACAAACGTGGCTAAAATGAGCATTCATATTCAAGAGAGGGTATGCTTTCTTTTGTTCTTACAGGTTTAAGATTTGGACTCTCTTAAGAGTTTGCTGATGAAGGTGAATCCAGGGGCACCGAGACCCAAAGATGTTCGACCCCTCCTTCTAGCGCTAATGATAACTCCGGTGAGCGGTCGGCTCCATCCGACATCGTTCCTGGATCTTCTGGGTATGAATGAGGTTTAACTGCTGGTTGGGTATCTGCAAAACAAACCCGAAAGGGGGTTTGGCTCCCACGGCGCCTCCGGTGTAAGAATAAGAATAGGGTTTTGGAGAAGATGTAGGTAATAGAAAGGTTGATGTGTGCGTGTATGAATATGAGAGAGTGAGTGTGCAAAAGTGTGAATATTTTTCTAACCCCTAAACTCTTCAGCCCTAGGGGTATTTATAGCCCAAAGGTAGGGTTTAGGGGTTGTTATCTCTAAATCAGGGCCGTTTGATCTTGGGAGCAGAGGATGTCTGGCTTGGGTGGATTGCTTACACGTGTCCAGGGAAGGACCACCTTCAGGGTGTCCTAACGGCCTTCTGACACGCGCCGTGCTTGTCTGGTGTGCTGGTTGTTGATAACTGTCACCGTCACGTGCCCACGTACCCTTCCTTGGCGAGTTGTGGGATGTGCATGTGTTTGCTGGGTCCCCCCTCATGGTGATCTTGGCCCTGATCCGGATCCAGGTAGGCAGATGATCCAGGTCCCGGGTCGGATCCTGATCCGGGTCATGGGATGACCCCGGGCATGGTCTCTCTACTTGATTGTTCTGGGATAGGGGGGTCTTGGTCCATCGATCGAGCCTGATATCCTTTAGATCCAGGTTGAATCCTAGTCAGGTCTCTTATACCTTATCATTTGATATTTATTGTTCAATAATATTAGTGAATTATAATTAAAATAGTCTGTGTAAGTTTATTTTTATTCTTATATTCAGAATATTATTTTAAGAGTGTTAGTTAAAAAAATAGTAAGGCTTTTATTAAAAAAAGTGTGGGTTTCAATAAAAAAAAGAAGGAAGAGAAGAGTTAGGGTTTGCTAAAAAAATAAGTGTTTACGTTACTTTCATTAAGGAGGAGAGGAGAGAGAGATAGAAGAGAGAAAGAAAAATAGATGGAGATTGAGATTAATATCAAGAACTTTTTGGAGTGTTATGAATTTGGAGTTTGTGGAATTGGGGTTCTGAAATCGTTGTTAGAATTCTCGATAACTAAGATCTCGAGGTACGGATATTTTCGTTATACTATCAGTCTTGTTGTACTTCATCGGATTCGTGTGCCTCGATTCTAGTAATCTGAATTCTTATAAATTTCATATTTAATTCTCTGTTTATTGGATTGTTATGATTCTATACTCGTTGGAAAGCTAATTTGATTATCTTCGTTTTTCGTTCTTTGCATTTTCTGAAATTCTGCTTGTAAATATATCAAAATCTGTTGTTTGTCTAATTTATTGCTGAAATTTCTGTTTGTGCGGCCTAACTTCGTAAATTCATTATAAATTGAATATTTGTTCCAATATTATGAGCAATACTATTCTGGAAAGCTCTTTTCAATATCTGCAATTTGCTTTTACATTCTGCTGCAAAATTCTGTGATTTTGATGTCTTAAAGATCAAAATACTATTGTAATCAGGGTCTGATTCTGTTCTGCAGTCCGCATTTATTTGTTTTCTGAATTCTTTTTTGACGAGCCTTACCATTCTGGAAAGGTCTCGGAATTTCCTACAACTTTCGTGTTTCGTAATTTTTCAGCTGAATTCATCTTTATTCAGTAATTTGGCATTCTTTGGAACTGATCAGATTTGAGTTTATCAGTAATTAGTGATTTTGTGTGATGTTTAGTTTTGTGATACTTGATTAGAGTGTTTTGAGATTATTTTGATAAATTTATATATGATTTTGGAGATGTAAAATATTTGGGTGTGTGATCTTTGAGTATTTGTTTTGAGTTATCTATGTTATTTGTATGACTTGGGAGTTGTAAGACATCCGTCGCGAGTGGATAATCTCGTGCTTGACACCTCTTATGCGGTGTAATTAAATTGTATGGGCGTGTCGCCGGAATTGTGGGACACGTATTATGTAAGATCATTGTTTGTAAGTGGTAAGAATTTATTTGGTAGAGTAAGTTATTTTGATTAGAAATTATTTGTGTATTCATATTGTGAATTTATGTATCATGGTATTTTATCTTCCTTGCCTTTTGGCATCACTCGTCGTTTCATTATTCGGTTTATGTTCATATTGACATCTTGTCCGATCTTTATTCATCTTATACATTGTTTCATATCCGTATAAGAGCCTTTCGCTCACTGCCGGTCCTTTATTTTCTTTGTTTTCCTCCGACAGGTATTCTTACTTAGGTGGGCTACTTACGGGAAGAGTGCGAGTTGTGGAACTTTGATTAGTTCGGCCTTTTTCTTAGGTTTTTGTTAGAGTTTACGGATTGTTGAGAAGTTGTAAAGTTTTATCTAATTTTAATGGATTTTGGTTTTAAATAAGTATTATCTTGAGAAACCTTAATTAGTTGGGTTATTAAAGTATTAGTTTCTATATATCAATAGTAGCTCTTTATGCTAAGTAATACAATGGCTGATATAGTTGTTGCAATGCAGTTAATAGCACGCTTCAGAGCTGAAAGAATCCAAAAAGATTAAAACCAAATGAACCAGAGTTTTTTTCAATCACATTAAATTCTTTCAATATCTAAATTACTAAATGCTAAAACCTCTTAGCTTGCTATAAAATTCCCCTCTTAACCATATCTAAAACCCAAATTAAATGTACTAAATATCTACGATACTGAAAGATTTTTACACCTAGTGGTATAATGACCCTTCGTTTTATAGCTGCTACAAATTCTTAGCTTCTTTTGTGCTTCAACATGTGAAACCTGCGTTCCAGTAGGAATTCTATTATATACTCGAGGTCTTCCTTTTATTTTGCATGGATTAGGATCTTGAATAGTAATCTGAGATGGTAATATATTTTCTGAGACTTCTTTCACCATTAATCCAGCATCTTTATCAGCATCAGTGCACTAATTTAATTAATCATGTTCTTCATAAAATCAAATTCAGTTTAAGAGAACCCTATTATGGCTGTTTAATGAAAATTCTTGTCACTGCCAAATTTTTTGGACCAAATTAAACATAAAATCATACCATGAAATTGCACACATATATATTAAGCCTATCAGTGAGAGCTAAAGGAAAATTTATATTAACACAATATAAAAAAATTATGCAGATCCTTGACATACTAATACCCATATTTTTTTAGAAAAAATATTAAGTTGCAAGGCCCTAATTATTCAAAAAAAATACCTATATTTATATGCTATTTTTAGGAAGCTAACCTGCAGCTGCTCTATCTCATGCCATGTTATTTTTTCCCTATAATGTCAAATTTCTTTATTAAATTACTTTTTCTGTGTGAAAAATACATACATGTAGCTCATGCATACGGAAGGAGAGTTACAGATCAATGAAGTATACAAAATTCAGGATCTTATCATTTTGTCTCTCTCTGGATGCAACAGGTTAGCATAACCTATTACTACAAAAATCGTGCTTAATTAGTTTTATTTATATATGCATCGATCGTGCACTTTGTTTAAAGCAGAAATCCTGAAGTAGAACAACCTATTAACTTCTCATAAAAGGATGCTCATGTAACATATAGGATGCACAAGAAAAATCTGAGCTAACAAAAATATGAATATATTTTGGTCTTCTAAAGCATACCATATGTATCTATTTCTGAATAACAGGGAAAATCCATGTGATCCACGATCATCAATGCATCCAAGATAATCATTCATATTAATAAGATTGCAATGGTTGTGCTTTTTCGCAAGTTTCAAGGATTTAAAATTACCAATTCTAACATCAAACTTGATAATGAAATCACTCCCACACCAATACGGATTGCCTTTTACAATGACAGATGGTCACCAGCTGTTCCCAAAAAATATCAAAAAATTATCAAGCAAAAGATTATTACTCCAGCAGCCTGTTTTAAACGAGTAAACGAAACTTGCGCCTGCACGAGCTACTCCCTGTTTCATTTTAATTGTCGCTTACAGCATAGTAAAAATTATAATTTTTAAATGTTTCTTTTTGTATATAAAAGTTTAAATTATATATTTTTATTCAGAAAAATAAAATTATTACTCCTTCTATTTTTTTAATATGTCGTTAAACTTTATTGCACACATCTCTCTTCTCTCATCATTTACTTTCCCTTATTATTATAATTCAAATATATTATTATTTTAGTAATAAAGCACAAATATAAGGCATATTGTTGGAGTTGATATACAACAAATTTGTCTTAAATCACTAATTTCAATATTTTATTATATCTATAAGTCATTTACTAGAACATTGTTGGACTTGCTCTAAAAGAGAGGAGAGAGAAAAGCCTCTTGGAGTTTTAAAGAGCCTCTAAAAGTTTGGAACTTCATTTTGGGCCATACTCCTTATTTTTAGACTTAAAAGCATGTTTAAAGAGTTATTGGAGATTCTCTAAGTAACAAGAATATTTGTTTTCAATATCCTGATCATTTTTACCGATCAAATAACCATTTTCAGATTGAGTTGGATATCTCAAAAAAATTATTTTTTGTGTAAAAATGCATTTTTCGAAAAAATAAAAAAAAATTGGTTGAAATACCCGTTTTCAACTTTAAAAAATATAAATTATTTTAAATACTCAATCAATCTGAGATGGCATATTTTCAAAAACTCAATCTCACAAAGTGTATCTCACTAATATTTTTTGTCGCATATCTCAAATTTGATATTTTTTAGATCATCAATTTCAAATAATTTGTTATTTTTTGTCATCACCCATTTTTATTGGTATACATCAAAGTCAAAAAATAGAGAATTTCACAACTTACAAACGGAGCGTAACAGTACATTTGATTCAATGGGAAGTTGCGTTATTTTCTCTTGAATAAATATTTCCCTTGGGAGAGAGAAAAGATCGTGAGCCATTAGTAACTGGCTGCTTAAGAAGATGGAGATGGAGTTGGGTGTTTCATCGGATTTTACACGATTTTTTTGGATAATGGAGCTAGGGTTTCATCTTGTTTTTAAAGAATTTTATGAATTTTAAAAAGAGGAAACTGGCCTAAATACGACAATTATTATACACTTATACGAGTATGCAGCTTATTTTTAATGTTAAAGTTTTAAATTTTTAATCATGTAATTACAAAAATATTTACATGCATTTATATTTAAAATTTTCATTGTACTCACCTACTACCTATTTAGAAGCATTAAATCCTTTTAAATATCATGTTTGTTTACTGATATTTTAATAAAAAAATGTTAAATTGAATGTTATTTTTTAACGGTATTCAATTTTGATTATAAAATTTTTAATAAAATGTAATGTTCTTCAAAGACTCGGGATGAAATTTATTTCATAAATTAAAAAAATTCCGATGAATTTTCTAGCATTTTTTTAATTATTAGAAACATCTTTAAATTTACGTGAATTAAAAAAGTTTATGAAAAAAAAAATTAGATGAATTAAACTATGGAGGCTACATATCTTATAACTTTGTTGCAAAAATTAAATAACCGTTTGTTAATTTTTTTGATATTTATATGTTTTTATGAAAAAAATAAAAATAATAATATTTTTTGATAATGTTTGATGATGAGATCAGTATCTGCTTTCCAAGCAAAAGCCTTTTTCTTCCAAAATAACCATTCTCAAATTGAGTTGGATATCTCAAAAAAAAATTATTTTTTGTGTAAAAATGCATTTTTCGAAATAAAATAAAAAAAAAGTTGGTTGAAATACTCGTTTTCAACTTTAAAAAATATAAATTATTTTAAATACTCAATCAATCTAGATGGCGTAAAATACCCAATCTTAGAAAGTGTATTTCACTAATATTTTTTGTTGCATTTCTCAAATTTGATATTTTTTTAGATCATCAATTTCAAATAATTTATTATTTTTTGCCATTACCCATTTTTTATTAGTTTATCAGAGTAAAAAAATAGAGAATTTCACAACTTACAAACGGAGCGTAACGGTACAATTGATTCAATAGGAATTTGCGTTGTTATCTCTTGAATAAATATTTCCCTTGGGAGAGAGAAAAGATCGTGAGCCATTAGTAATCGGCTGCTTAAGAAAATGGAGATGGAATTGGGTATTTCATCTGGATTTTACACGATTTTTTGGATGATAGAGCTAGGGTTTCATCATGATTTTAAAGAATTTTCTGAATTTTAAAAAGAGGAAATTGGCCTAAATACGACAATTATTATACACTTATACGAGTATGCAACTTATTTTTAATGTTAAAATTTTAAATTTTTAATCATGTAATTACAAAAATATTTACGTGCATTCATATTTAAAATTTTCATTGTACTCACCTACTACTTATTTAGAAGCATTAAATCCTTTTAAATATCATGTTTGTTTACTGAAATTTTAATAAAAAAATGTTAAATTAAATGATATTTTTTAATGATATTCAGTTTTGATTATAAAATTTTTAATAAAATGTAATGTTCTTCAAAGACTCGGGATTAAATTTATTTCATAAATTAAAAAAAATTCCGATGAATTTGCTAGCTTTTTTTTTAATTATTAAAAACATCTTTAAATTTACGTGATTTTAAAAAGTTTATGAAAAATAAAAAATAAATTAGATGAATTAAACTAAGGGTGCTACATATCTTGTAGCTTTGTTGCAAAAATGAAACAACGGTTTGTAGTGACTGCTTAAAATGGGTGGTCCGAAATGCAACCCGGAACTAAGAAAAAACACCATAAACAACCGTTAGGTTATATTCTCTCCGGCGAGATCCCACCGTCCCTCCGACTTCAAATCAAAATCAAACCCTAACCCTAATTCTAACAACCAATCAGAATGCCCCTTTTGTTTCGGCCACGAACACGAATGCGCTCCTGAGATCTTCCGGGTTCCATCCGACGCCACCTCCGAGTGGAAGATCCGAGTCATTGAAAACCTCTATCCTGCTCTAATTAGAGACTTACAACAAGTCACTGAGTCTGCTTCGAGTCAAGATTTGAGTTTGAGTGGGTTTGGGTTTCATGATGTGGTGATTGAGTCGCAGGTTCATTCGGTTCATTTGCCTCATCTTTCTCCGGTTCAGATTTCTCAGGTCCTGCTTGCTTATAAAACCAGGATTTTGCAGCTTCTTTCTTATCATTCCATCAAATATGTTCAGGTTTTATCTATTTTCGACTTTTTTTATGCTAAAATTTGGATCTTTATGTTTGTTTTATGCTAAAGTTACCATTTTTATGTTTGTTTTAGTTTATATAAGATGATCACGTATGCTGTTGAATTGTTTATATATGCTCCATCTAATTTCTCTGTAGTTGATCATATATTCCTATGTTCATGGTTTGTAAGCAGATGAACATTTTACAGTTTCTTGTTGGCTTTCAAGGAATGTTGGTATTTCCTACTTGTTGTTGCTATTATAATTATATTATTGATTTCATTTGTTGTGTCACTGTGCTGCCAAATGTTGTTTTCGTAGAATTCTGGTTAAACATCAGTTCGCTAGCTTGAATTGTAATGGAAACTTAAACATAGAACAACTTATCTGTAAAATGGCCTTTGAGGGTCATTTTAGTAGCAACAAGGAATGAACTACAGTATTCCTATGAGTTAGGATTGCGTGCTTGTAATAATCATGTCAAGCAATACAAAGCTTTGCTCTAATTTGGCCTCGAAAAATTGCATTCACTATAGCAATATGTAAGGCATGTGTCTGTACATAAAATAAACATAGCTTTGACTTGTGAGCTTCTTATCTTTTATAATTTTAGAAGAACATGTACAATTTAAATTACCATTAGCCACTTGTCCCAAAAATTGTTCATTACCGTCATGATCTTGAATTTGAACAAATTATCTATTCTCACTATCCAGGCTTCATTGGTTGAAGTAGCGCACACATTTTCGTGATCCATGTTGTAATATGGATAATTTTTGATGTGCACATAAAATTAGTATATCCTTATCTTTATTTTTAAACAATTCATAATATGCGTGCATATCATTTTTCATATTACCATATGTATTTTACCTATAGGGCGCGTCTACATTTCTGGGCGCGTCCAAAACTGATATTTTACATGTCTTTTTCAGATATGACTTCTCTTTCAAAAGGGTTCGCTATTGGGGCCTCCAAAAAACTGAGAGTCATGAAGCAGGCTCCTGCGAAGTCTAATCCAAAAGCCAAGGATCCTACTCCTGTTGTGGTTCCTTCTTCCCCCCCAAGATCATTAACACCACTTTGGTGAACATCCAAGCGCCAGAAGACAATGACTGATGACCAATATTTTGTCGTGAGATATCTAAGCGCGTCCTCATATGGCACTTTCATAGAGGAAGAAGTTCGAGGCTGGACCTTTAGGACAGAGGAGCAGACTGAGCAAGCCATGGTGAGGGCTGCAGCTGAACTCCACTTGTATGCAAGGCAAAGTGCCAACATGGCTGCAAGACTGAGGGCGCGTCTTGCCACCACTGATACTGCAAAAAGCCAAGCTGAGGATAAAATCAGATCTCTGGAGAACAAAATCACCCTCCTTGCCCAGTCCAAAGATGCAGAGATTCTTGAGTTGCAATTGGAGAAGGTGCGCCTTGATGGCCATATTACTGCTATGGAGAAGGCTGTTGATGGAGTTACTGCTGAAAACTCTAAAATGCAACTGGAGCTAGACCTCCTAAATGATGACAGAGTGCATGGCTGAAAGGAGGAGAAGAAACTGGTGTATTAGAATGGATTTGCAGGGGGATTTGAGGAGTGGTGTTCTGAGTTCATAGCTAATGACCCAGAATACACCTTTTCCAAATTTGATAAAGATACCCAAAAATGGGTGGCTGATTTCAAAGTCAGAGTTGCAGATTCCATTAAGGATAAAAGGATCATCCTAGGCTTGGAAAAGGATGACGCGTCCCCTGCTCCTTCTCCACACTAAGCTCAGCCCCAACAAGTTCAACCCCAGCCTTCTTCTCCAAAAGACCAGGAGAAACAACAAGACTCGCCTCCGGCATAGGACGCGTCTTTCATAAACTTTTTTATGGACAATATCAAGGGTGCAGGCCCCTCAAGCCTTGCAGCTTGTAAACTTATGACTTGTTTCTGGATTTTGTTTGCTTGTAATTTTATGAGATATTTCTCCTTTTATTATTTTCATGCATGTTGTGCTTTTTCTGATCATTCCGTTTTCTTATATATGGGGTGCGTCTTAAGCTCATGACGCGTCTTATTTTGCTTAGTTCCTGTGCCTTGGCCGTTTAAATTTCCTGGGTGATATATATTTTTCCCTTAGTATGATAACATGTTATTATACACTTTTTGATTTATGCAACGCACAATATATGGGCGCGTCCTAGTGCTTCGACGCGTCAACCTTTCAGATTTGAAAATAAGTATTTTGACATATCATTTTGGACGCGTCCTGAATAAGGACATGTCCTCATTTTAGTTATAGAATACTAAAATTAAAGGAGCGTCAACCAAGATTATGCATAGGTTGGGCGCGTCCTTAGACCCAAGATGCGTCCTAGTTCCAGTTTCACCTGACTACTTCTCAGGGCGCGTCCTATGATGAGGACGCATCATATAACCAAGCAATCTTGCAAGCAAACAACCATTTGGAAATTTTTCAAAGTTTTTATTAATAATGCGCTCTAGTGTCAAAAGTACACCAGTCTCATGGCTACTATACTCTGTGGGGAATTTATTCAAAAAATGATCCTTCAACTAGTTCTAAGGTAAGTAGTACATGCACTACCCCCTTAGGCTAGGAGGAATTTTATTGCTTCTGGCCTATAATTTGGGCACGACCCAAGTATATAATGTAAACATGATATGTAAGGGGCCAAAACCGTGCCTTACTGATAATACTTTCGAAGATGCTCAGCGTTCCATGCTCGCGGAACCAGCTTTCCTTCCAAATCTTCAAGTTGACAAGTCCCCTTCCATAATATTTCTCTTATCTTGTATGGTCCTTCCCAATTAGCCCCAAATACTCCATGCTGGGGATTCTTTGTGTTTGGCATCACCTTCCTGAGCACCAGATCCCCTACCTTTAGAAGCTGTCCCTTTACCTTCTTGTTGTAGTACCTTGAAATACGCTGTTGGTAGGCCGCGAGCCTTAACTAGGAGTTTTCCCTCGTCTCTTCCAAAAGGTCCAGGTGAAGCCTTTGGTTAACTTCTGCATCTTCCTTTGCGTAACGATCTCTGTGCAGCAATCCCGAGCCATCTTCTACGGGAACCATAGCTTCGTACCCGTAAGTGAGCATAAACGGAGACTCTCCCGTGGTAGATCTTGGTGTAGTATTGTAAGACCACAACACTCTCGGGAGTTCTTCAGGCCAATTACCCTTGCGCTCCTCCAGTTTGGTTTTGAGGGTGTGCTTTATTATTTTATTTACGGCCTCCGTTTGTCCATTACTCTGAGGATGATAAACTGCTGTGAACTCCTTCTTAATTTTCAAATCCTCACACAACTGCCGCGACTCCTTGCTATCGAACTACTTCCCGTTGTCAGAGACAAGTTTGTAAGGAATTTTGAATCCGTACATGATAGAGTTGAATACAAAGTCTTTAATCTTCTTTGCGGTGATAGTTTCCAGCGGCATAGTTTCTGCCCATTTAGTAAAGTAATCGACCGCTACCACTGCATACTTGACATCTCCTTTAGCCTTAGGTAATTCTCTAATAAGATCAATCCCCCACATGGCAAATGGCTATGGGCTCACCATAGATGTCAAGAGTGTCGCTGGGATAGATGAGTAATTCGCAAAGTGTTGGCAGCGATCGCATGCTTTAACAAAATTTACGGCACCCCCCTTCATCGTAGACCAATAATAACCCTGGCGTAAAACCTTCATTGCCAACGAGTTATCCCCCGAGTGATTACCACAAATTCCTTCATGTACCTCCCTTAAGATGTAATTTCCCTCTTCTTCATCGACACATCTGAGCAGCTGTTGATTGGAGCCTCTCTTGTACAAAACTTCATCATACACCACATACCTCGCATCCTGGTAGCAGAGTCACCGAGCCTTGAACTTATCCTCAGGAAGTGTCCCTTTTTGAATATAGGAAAGAATGGGCATCATCCATGTTTCCTTGGGAGCCTCATCTACTTGCATCACCTCTACCTCTGGAATACTAGGAATCTCTTGGATCTCTAAGGGTATGGATGCCAACAATATAGCCTCTTGCTGAGATCCCATTTTTGCCAGAGCATCTGCATTGCTCTTTAAATTTTCCAATCAGGCGCTGTGTGCATCTTAAGTATAATTCCGTCTGCGGCCCTCGTGCTTGAAACCCCCCATTTACCTGGTTTACCGCCAACTCTGAGTCGCTCTATGCAATTAAGTTCCGCACTACCATTTCCAAAACGATCTTTAGACCGTTGATCAATACTTCGTATTCCGCATCATTATTTGTCGCATAAAATTTGAGGTGAATTGTGCTCATCAGATGATGGCCCTCCGGGGATACGAGTACTATACCCGCGCCCGCTCCTCCATTGTTAACTGCTCCATCCACATGTAAAATCCACCAGGGGTGCGGAAACTCTTCTAAGTCCTACTCAGTATGAGATGGACGTGACACCATCAAAGCCTTATCATCAGCCTCAGAATCAAATTCTAACAGGATATCAGCTAAAGTCTGCCCTTTGATTGCTTTACGGGGCATATATGTAATATATAAGTGATGATGTCAAAGATCACTGGAGATAAGAATATCATTAGTGTCCCTGATCAAAATATGAAGCAAGCCAGATGGACATCTAATCTAAGGAGGAGATTAATGAATTGTTATTTTTGGTAATCAGTTAAACTTGGGGCCAACCCTAAGTAAGTTGTATTATTATCTTAATTTGTATTTTGTACTTGTAACGCTTAAAGTCTGTAAAAATGCAAAGGAGCAGACTGGAGTCTTTTTCCTGAAACAGTGTCAAGCCTAAAGATTCTATCTGGAAGAAGATCAAGAAGATCATGCCTCAAAAAAATTTTGAAGAAGCTTGAAGTTGAATAAATCTGTTTAGAGAAAAATACTCTAAGTCAAGATCTGTACAAGTCACAAATTTAATGTTATAGAGAAGTCATTCAAGAACTCCAGAATGGCTTATCGAGAAGTCAGGATAGCTACTAGAGAACTCAGGAAGATATCGACAAGCCAAATTGAAGAACTGAAGATTGGAGATATCGACAAGTCATTCCTTCACTAGAGAACTCAAAATTATCGACAAGTCTACATTCAGTAGAGAACTCTAAGTTATCGATACGTCAAGTTCCACTAGAGAACTCAGAGATATCGATAAGTCAAAATTCACTAAAGAACTCTGAGATATCGACAAGGTGAATTTGACTAAAGAACTCTGAGATATCGACAAGTCAAGAAGCCACTGGAGAACTAAGAGTTATCGATAAGTCAAAGTGAAGATGTGAAGACTAGAGATCTCGACAAACCTAAAGTCTCTTATAGAGAACTGAAGACCTCTACAAGCCAAACTAAACATATAATATTGGAGATCTCGATAAGTCAATATACTTATCGAGATGTCAAGTGTTTTATAAACCTAAACTGGAGATCTCGAGGTACAATCTTAAAGTACAAAATTGCAGATCAGTTGAATATCCAAGATAAACAATCAACAAACAATCCAACAGCTGGATTGGCAAGTCTACAAAAAGCAGCTTGAAGAATGTGCAAGATCAACGACAAAGATTAACCGACAGAGGAAGATTAAAGTGAACACGGGATGCTAAAGATATGCTAAGCCATAAATGGAAGATCTGATTTTCTATAAATAGAAATGACAAGTGATATTTTAGAAAAGCCAATAGCATTTTTTATTATCCACTGTGTAAACCAGCAGTTAACTAAGTTATAAAGTTAACACTGGTCTTTTAGTCAGTTGTAATAATTTAAATCAAATTTCTTGTAACATTCTCAAGAAGAAGCTAAGCTCTTTATCAAAAAAGAGCCTAGAAATTTTATAACAAAACAGTACAAGAATTAATTTACTTTGTTCAACCATAAACATTCAAGAAAAGCTTAAAAACAGTAAAACACATTCACCCACCCCTCTGTGTGTTATTCATTTCCTAACAAGTGGTATCAGAGCCAAATCTGAAATTAAACAGATTTAAGATCTTGGAAGAATGAATACACAGAAATCAGTAGCATCAAAATTCCTACCTTTGACAAAGCTACTACACTCTTTGGAAAAAGAAAATGATGTTGTTCATCAAGATGGCCAATCCACTCTTCATTCAGATCCTCAAGGATGGACCTTTCATTCCTACGGTTAGAATTGAGGAATCTACAGATGGAGACAGGATTATCCCAACTCTTTATGCTCCAAAAGATCATGCTGAGTATACTGATCCTGAAAAAGAGAAAGGATCCTAGGATAGTAGCTTCCAATTAATATTGATTGAGTCACTTGATAATGTGATGTACAACAACATTGTCAACTGTGACACTGCCAAGCAAAAATGGGAAAAGATTGAGATACTCTGTGAAGGAACTGAATATGTTAAGTCAAACCAAAAAAAGATACTGATTTCACAGTATGAGGATTTCATGGCTAAGCCAAAGGAAAGCATTACTGATGTGTTTGAAAGATTCAATAAGCTGATAAATCACTTGCAACTTCATGACAAATACTATGAAGCTGAAGAAGTGAATCTAAAGTTCCTGCTTACTATCCCTGATCATTTGGAATAGAAAATCTCAGCAATCAGGGAAAGGAGAGTGTTATGCCCAAAAATTGGTAAAAAATATATTCAGACTGAAAATAAGAAAACAATTAAAATTAAGATATAAATGCCTGAAATTAAGGAAAAGACAAAGAAGGTTTCCTTCTTTATAAAGGACCAGGCGCGCCCTATCGTTAGGGGAGGCGCGTCCAACAAACATGAAACTAAAAGATAAGTAGAAGAAGAAGGCGCGCCCTTAGCATAGTGAGGAGTCGCGCCCAATTATTAAAAAAAGGGTTTGGAATTTCCTGATTAAATCCTTTCCTATGGTGAGCCTTAGGGCGCGCCCTGAATGAGTAGAAAAACCTTGGGAAGACTTTAACATGATTACTTGGCCGGGTTCTTTGGAAGATTCTAGGAAGATGAAGATTATTATTACTAACCTATTTGATGCAGGTAGTCTATTGAAGAACTCCTTCCTGTAGCATATCTACAGTAAAGGTGGTGTCCGTGGTCAGAGACCTCCAGGGGTATGCCTGGACTGAAGGTCTCCTCCTGTAGTCAATGAGTTTCCTCATTGGGGATGTGGGGTAAAATCTGGTGTGTACTTTGGGAGCTCTGTCTCTGTAGTCAATGGGTGTCCTCGTTGGGAGACTTCGGAGAATCCTGCACTTTACACCCAAAAGCTTGGGATAACTTGTCCTGTAATCTGGCAGGGGCTCCTTATCGGGGAACAAGGATGCGTCCAACATTTGGGGTGAACCACGGCTATACCTGCGTCCATGGACTAGAGAACCAGCTGGTAGCAGAGGGTTATCCTTAACCAGGGAGATGCCTTATCCGTGAAGTCTCGAAGCCGCGGATGAGCCTTGGGCCTTTGTGGTTGGGCCTCATCGGTGGACATTCCTAAAGCTAGTAGAAGACGGTTTCCAGTGGGTTTCCCATTGGGCCTCGGGACAAGAGATCAAAGCCCATTAGGTTTCTTGTTCCCCAAGAACTACGTTGGCTTGATTCCATATAAATAGGGATACGTAGGCAAATTGTAAGGGATCAGAAGCGAGAGTGCAAAGGAGCCACCACTAATCCTATGCAATCTCAGCCATCAATAACCACCACCACCAAACATTGTTCATCTATCCGACGAATACTGTTCATCGGATCCATCGATTACTGTTCACGTTTCCGACGAAGAACCACCATCACCGATCTTGTTTTTGGCTACGAACCTCAGACTTTGTTACTCCCAAATTCCTCCGTCAACAAATTAGCACTAGAAGGAGGGGCTAATCAAGATCTACATCTAGGAGGAAGGATGTCTCAATATCATGATGGAAGTTTTTATGATGGAAGCTCTGAAGAAGAATCTGATCGTGGCTATGAGCGCCATGAACCTTACGTTCCACCCATGACTGATCGCCCCACCCCAGATGTTGGGGGACAGCCGCCTGTGCTTATCAGCAACGCTGACCTGCTGGAACAACTGTATCGCATGGGAGATGCTCTGAACGGTTTCGACTCAAGGCTGAGCACCGTGGAGCGACGCAAGACCAGAAGGGGCCTCCGCCACAACCGTGCTACTCATGCACCTGGGAAAGCACCCATGACTGATAAAGATGCTTGGGCTGGCCACGGTCAAACTGGAGGAGGACGTGTGCCAATAACCCCGCGATGTCTGAACTATTCCAATGATACATCTGCAATCATCGAGCTTGTAGAAGAAGATGCTGATGGTCGAGAAATACTGCGGATGGATAACCGGGGGGTTGCCCATCCGCACCGGTCGGGGCGTAGTCTTAAGGAGTGCCGACAGGCAGAGTCCATGCCGGTGAATGAGCAATGAGGCTTCGCGGCTTTAAAAGATCGCTTGAGGATCCGCTTAGGCGACAATGATCTGAGAATGTTGTTACTTGAATGGCAAAAGGAAGCTGATTGCGGAGATGTGACGCCCCATGATACAACGCGTGTGCCCCTGAATTCCCATGGGAATCAGGAGTGGCACCGCGATCATGAGAGAGCTCCTCCCCGCAAATCACTGGACCGATATGGTCGAGGATATGGAAGCGACCGTTGGAGAAGACCCCAATGGAGGGGAAGAGGCGGAGGTCGAGGTAGGTACTTAGATGGGTATCTCCGCGACAACTGCCGTGGCCGCACTGATGCCCGCTGGTATAATCGACCAGACAACGATAACTATGCTGAGTATGATGATCATAGGAATGTGGAAAATTATGATCGCGAGATGGCTCGAGGCCGCGGTCGAGGTTAAGGAGAAAATCTAGGGGGAGATCAAGGTCGGAACCCCGAACTGATCGTGATACCGGAAGATGCCCAGAACACCAACCAACAACAAGCTCCTCCAGGTGGGAACCAGGCAGAGGTACCTCCACTACAGCCCCAAGGTCCGCAACCTCACATGCAAACTATCCCAGGTGTGGGAACTTTTAATGTGGACGATTTGAAAAGGCCACTTAACCATTTGGAAGGCAGAGTGATGGCCACGACCGAAATCCCTTCCCCGTTCTCGGTGGCTGTAAGAGAGGCGTAAATGCCAGACTTGGCTCTATGTCGGCTCTTGGCGGCGACTTTTAGAGAAAGCGCCCAACAATGGTTTCAAAAGCTTGGGTCGGGAGTAATCACTTCCTGGGACCAAATGAAGACTCTGTTCTTGACAAGTTCCAAGCTGCTGTGAGATATGCTCCCTCCGTTACAACTCTCGTCAACGTCAAGCAAAGGGAGAATGAAAGCTTGACGTCGTACTTTAAAAGGTTCAATGCTGAATCTACCAGCGTGAGGGGAGCTTCAAACGGAGCCTTGAAAAGCTTTTTGATAGCAGGGCTAAGGGTTGGTTCAGACTTCTGGAAGCATTTACAGGGAAAAGACCCAACCTCTCTGGCGGATGTCTTTGCTTTGGCAGAGTCGTTTAAATCCATAGAGCAATCTCTGGCAGAAGTACAACCGACAGCGCAAGCAAGTTAGAGAAACAAAGTAAGGAAGAGAGACAGATCTCCAAGCCCAAGGTACAGAAGAAATAGTCGAAGCCCAAACCGGGTGAATGCCACGACCACGAGGAGGGAATGGAGTCCTCCATTAAACTATGACTACCGAACAAGCCGGTACACGCCTTTGGCCGCGTCTATTGAGCATATCTTTGAGGTGAACAAAAACAGAGGGCTGTTTAGAAAACCCGAGGCTCTATCATCCTGGCAAAGTAAATACAAGAAAAAGTATTGCGAATACCATGAGTCATCCGAACATAACACACATGAGTGTCGACAACTAAAAGATGAGATCGAAGCACTTATCAAGGAAGGATATCTTGGCGAATGGGTGGTTAAGGAAGTAAGGAGGCACAAGGATAGCACTGACAGAGTAAAGGAAGAAGGAGGGTGAGCCCCACGGGGGTCGAACAATGAAAATCTGGAAGAAAATAAATTCGTCAGGGACGTCAGTATCCGAACAATTTACGGGGGAGATCCCGTGATGAAATGCAGCAATAGGGCCTTGGCAAGATATGCTAGGGAAGCTCGATTCAGACCTCTCACAGACATTCATAGGGTGGAGACTCGATCACCCAAAGTGTTCAAGGGTGAATCCATGGATATCACCTTCAGAGAAGCAGATGCCCGGTGGGTACATCACCCCCACGATGACACGCTGGTCATTTCGATCTAGATCAGAACCAAAAATATCCATAGGGCCTTCGTAGACAATGGAAGCTCGGCAAATATCCTTTACTATAGTACCTTTAAAAAGATGGGGCTACCTGATCGGGATATATCGGGGGAAGATTCGTGGGTCTATGGTTTCTCTGGTGCGGGAGTTAGAGTTATGGGATCGATTCAGTTGCCATGTACTTTGGGGGAAAGTCCGTTGTCCGTGACAAAGATGCTCGAGTTCAAGGTTCTGAATCAAGAGTCATCCCATAACGTGCTATTAGGATGGCCTTTTCTTCGAGAGATGAGGGTTATTACTTCGATCCACCACCTTACCATCAAGTTTCCAACCCCAAATGGTGTGGGAAGTATAAAAGGCTCTCAACATGACTCTCGAGAATGCTATAGGCAAGCTATGAGGGGCTTTAGGAAGGACTCCCACAGCGAAGATGCATCAGATGATGATCGAGAAAGGAGCATCAAATAAGCAATCGAGAAAATCCGAGTCCATTACTATGTCGAGCATGAGGATAAGCGCCCCTCTGAGCTACCTCCAGCAATGTTGTTCTTAGAATACACAATCAGAATTGAAATATTGGAAGAAGAAGAACCCCCAAATGCCATAGTCCAAGAAGATTTTAATAGGGAATGGCTCGAAGGAAGATTTGATATCTTGCAAAGTCTTGGGCAGGATGAGCATAAGGTAGATGCCCCTCTCCTTGAGGGCGCACCCTTATCTTCGGAAAGTTTAAAGGAAGTTGATTCCCCTATGATATAGGGCACGCCTTATGAAGAAGTTGATGCTCCCCTCCGAGGGGATGCACCTTCTCTTCAAAATGATGAGAATCGTGATCTACCCGACTTAGATCCACGAATACCAACGCCAATGAAAAAGATGGGGCCAGCGGAAGACATAATTGAAATCCCTGTTGACGAAAAAGATCCAAGTAAGGTTTTGAGAATTGGATCTCAGTTGGCGCCAATATTGAAAGAGGGACTTTCAATATTTCTCTTGGAAAACCTCGATGTATTTACGTGGAACCATTATGATATGGTGGGAATCGACCTAGAGGTAATGTGCCACCGTTTAAACATTGATCCCAAGCATAAAGGTGTTAGTCAAAAGCGAAGGGCCGTGAGTGGAGAAAGGGCAGTAGCCTTAGTGGAAGAAGTGGATAGACTCTTGGATGTTGGACTAATCAGGGAATCTTTCTACCCAGATTGGCTAGCAAACCCGGTGTTAGTAAGAAAACCTAATGGTAAGTGGAGAACATGTATGGATTTCACCGATCTGGATAAGGCGTTCCTAAAGGATAGCTTTCCTTTTCCAAGAATTGACCAGTTGGTCGACGCCACGACATGACATGCCTTGCTCAGTTTCATGGATGCATACTCCGGGTATAATCAAATTCCCATGTATGGGCCTGGCCAAGAGCACACCTCTTTTATCACCGATAGAGGGCTCTATTGCTACACTGGGATGCCATTTGGTTTGATCAACGCGGGGGCTACTTATCAAAGATTGGTAAACAAAATGTTTAAGAGGCAGATTGGGAAGACGATGGAGGTATACGTGGGCGATATGCTTGTAAAATCTAAGAAGGCGGAAGATCACATCGCAGACTTAGCTGAGATGTTCCATATTATGAGAAAATATAGAATGAAGTTGAACCCTCAGAAGTGTGTATTCGATGTGGAATCGGGAAAATTATTAGGATTCATGGTTAACCACCGAGGAATTGAGGCCAACCCGGCAAAAATCAAGGCTTTGTTGGACATGAAATCCCCCACCAGTGTCAAGCAGGTGCAGAGTTTGACGGGAAGGATTGCAGCTTTAAATAGAATTATCTCAAAGTCATCAGATAGGTGCAAAGAATTCTTCAAAGCAATCAAAGGAATGTGGAAGGATTTTGTGTGGACCTCAGATTGTGAAGAGGCTTTTCTAAAAATCAAAGAGCAGTTGGGGAATCCTCTGATGTTGGCCTATCCAGAAGAGGGAGAAACGTTGATTCTTTACTTGGCAGTTTCACAATACTCCGTCAGCACGGTGTTGGTAAAAGAGGAAGCAAGCCATTAATGGCCCGTGTACTATGTGAGCAAAAGGCTGCTGGATGCAGAAATCAGATATACCAGCATAGAGAAATTGGTATACGCTCTTATTCTTGCGGCACTAAAGTTAAGACCATATTTCCAGGCTCACCGGATAGAGGTTCACACCGCTTATCCGTTCCGGCATATTCTGCATAAACCAGAATCGTCGGGAAGGATGTTGAAATGGGCGATAGAGCTGGGATAATTCGATTTGGAATATTGTCCTCGCACAGTAATCAAGGGACAGGCGTTGGCCGATTTTATTCTTGAGTTTGATTCTGAAGTAGACAGCAAAGCCATAGTGCTGGCAGAACCTCCCCCGTAAGAAAATCCTCCTACTAAGGAGATGGAGGATTTCCCACACCCTTGGTGGATCTTGCATGTTGATGGGGCTGTGAATAATAACGGAGCAGGTGTCGGGATTGTCTTAGTCACCCCGGAAAGGCATCATTTGATGAGTGCCATCCACTTCAAATTTAATGTCACCAATAATGATGCTGAGTATGAAGCTTTGATCAATGGTCTGAAAATAGCTCTGGAAGTGGGGGTTATGAATTTGATAGCTCGGAGTGACTCCGAGTTAGTTGTAAACCAAGTCAACGGAGGTTTCCAAGCCCGGGGACCACGGACGGAGTTATATATGTGATGTGCACAACGTCTATTGGAAAAATTTGGAAATGCCAGGCTAGAAAGTGTTCCAAGGGAAGAAAATATTAATGCGGATGCTTTGGAAAAGATGGGATCACAAATGGACAACATCCAACTTGGAAAAATCCCTTTGGGAATCCAGGAGATACCAAGTGTCCCAAAGGTAGGGGTGTTCCAAACACAGGAAATCCCATAAGAAAATTGGATGACCCCCATTCACGATTATATTCGAACGGGAGCTTTACCAGAGGACAAGCTACAGGCTCGATGCCTTCGCTATCAGGCCGCTAAGTATGTTGAATACGATGGGGTATTATACAAGAGAGGATTTAACCAACCATTGTTACACTGCGTGGACCTAGAAGAAGGGAATTATATCCCCAGGGAGGTGTACGAAGGGATTTGTGGCAATCACTCGGGGGGCGGTTCACTGGCATTAAAAGTCCTTAGACAAGGATATTACTGGCCAACTATGAAAGAAGATGCCTTCAAATTTGTCCGGGCTTGTGACCGCTGCTAGCAATTCACCAATTATTCCAATGGTCCGGCAACATCTATTACTTCATTGGCAAGTCCTTGGCCTTTTTCCATGTGGGGGATCGATCTCATTGAAGAGTTGCCTAAAGCAAAGAGGGGTGTGAAATATGCCGTGGTGGCTTTTGATTACTTCACTAAATGGGCGGAATCCATGCCACTTGCCATGATCACAACAAAGAAGATAAAGGACTTCATTTTTAACTCCATAGTCTGTAGGTTCGGTATTCCATACAAACTCATCTCGGACAATGGGAAGCAGTTTGACAGTAAAGAGCTAAGGAAGCTTTGTGAAGACTTGGACATCAAGAAAGATTTTGCCGCGGTCTATCACCCGCAAAGTAATGGTCAGACAGAAGCTATAAACAAAATTATTAAGCACACTTTGAAGGCTAAGTTGGAAGAAAAGAAGGGAGATTGGCCAGAGGAGATGCTCATGGTTCTTTGGTCTTATAACATGACTCCTAGATCCACTATAGGAGAGTCTCCCTTTTTGCTAACTTACGGGTATGAGGCTATGATTCCCGTAGAGATGGGAGCTGGGTCCCTGCGGAGGGATTTGTTCAAAGAAGAAGATGCGGAAGTTAATCAGATGCTCCACTTGGATCTGTTGGACGAGGCTAGGATGAAATCTCAATTAAAGCTCGTGGCATATCAGTAAAGAGTTGCAAGGTACTTTAATAAGAAAGTGAAGTCTGTGCCATATAAGGTGGGAGACCTTGTGTTGCGAAAAGTCATGCCAAATACTAAGATAGCTCAGCATTGGGTGCTTGGTGCAAATTGGGAAGGACCATACAAGGTTAAAGCTATACTTTGGAAGGGGACTTATCGCTCGGAAGACTTGGATGGCAAGCTCATTCCCCGAGCATGGAATGCTGAACACTTAAGGAAATATTATCAATAGGGTGTGGCCTTGGCCCCCTCATTTTGCGATTGATTTTTATGTAATAGACTAGTAGTAAATAAATTCCTCCTAGTCTAGGGGTAGTATGTATGACTACTAACTTTGGCTTTAGCTGAAGGATAAAATTTTCAAAATAATTTCCCCACAGAGCATAGTAGCCGTGGGACTGGTGTAAATTCTACGCTAGAGCGCATTAGCAATAAAAGGGAAAATTTGTTTCAATTGTTTGTTTACTTGGCACCTATGCTTTAAAAAGAAGAGTCAGGGCGCGCCTTAATACCTTAGTAGAGGGAAAATTATTCAAACTATACAAACAAAAGATCTCCATGATAAAAAAACAGATATGTACTAAATAATGTCCTCTAAATACTAAAGGGTGCACCTTACGGTAAAGCACGCCATAATAATTTGACTTTAAAGAAGATTTATGTGCTAAAAATGTAAACATGATATAAGGGTGCGCCCTTACGGAAGGACACACCTCATGTTTCTATACAATAGAAGTGTATAATGGTTTGAGAGAGAATCAAAACGGAAAACTATATAAAATTAAGGCGCGCCCTAAACGGTTGAGGCGCCTTAACATATTTCATATGCATGCTGAAAGAAGTAAAATTAAATAAAACCATACGATATGTCATAATGCAAAAAATTAAGAAGTAGCAGGAACCATATCATCATACAACTTTGCACAGCATCAAAAGAGGGCTGACACCTCAAAGTATTTAGAGACAGAATTGAAAACAAGCCAATGCAAGTAAATCAGGGTGCGCCCTCAACATTGTCTGTTGGGGGAATGGTCTGGATATGAATGGTGGGATCAGCTTCAGGCACGTCCTTAGAGGCCTCCTCTGTTGGCGCGCCCTCAACATCTTCCTCTATCCCAAGCTCTATCCTCTTTGTGTTGATCTCTGCAGCGTGTTCTCTTTTAAATTCCACCATCTCAGCCATGGTCTCCTCCCCAAACTTCTCAAAGGTATAGTCTGGATCGTTGGCAACAAATCCAACCCTGTAGAAATGAAATCCATTATTAAAAGAAGTATCTGCAACTTCCTTCATCTCATCAAGCCATCCCTCCTTCTGCTGCTCCTCCAGGTACTCGATCCTCAGATTGGCACCACCTAACTCAGTGTGAAGAAGAGTAGCCTTCTTGTTAGCGATTTCTAGCTGAGAAGTTAGGTTGGCCGCCTCACCTTTGAGGAAGGAGATTTCAGAATCCTTAGCTTTGATATCTTTGGCATGAAGAAAATCCTTGTCTTTCAAGGTATTCTGCAGGATATTGTTATCACCTTGCAGCCTCTCATGGCGTGCCCTCTCTGCTAAGAACTTGTCCACCATCTGGCTGGAGTGGATGACTAGCTGACAAGATGCCTTGATTGAAGCCCTGGTGGCATCCCCCAGGCTCATAGCTTGCCATTGCTCTACTTCTTCATCAGTTACATGAAGGGAGCCCAATGGGCCAAGAGAATTCAGAGCAGCAGAAGACCCTGAAGGCGTGCCCTCTGTCCTTGGTTTCTTGGATGCGCCCTGTTGGTCAATAAGATCAATAACTAGTCTTTTCAGGATAGGAGTAGGCTGGGGGGACAAGAGTTGGAGTAGGTGCAGAGGTCTGGGCCTTGGGAGCATCCTTCTTGGGAGGTTTGGATTTGGGTTTTCCGAAGGGCACGCCCCAAAGGATCTGGGAATCTTGGGAGGAGCCATATCTGCATAGAAACACATAAAAATGATTAGTAGGTGTAAGTAAAGGTGCGCCAATATTTTGGGCACGCCCACATGAGACTAAAAATGATAGATATGATAACAACAGTGCATGAAAGATGGATGCAAATGTAAGAAGATTATATAACACAAATAAAAGATATTAAAGAAAAGCAGCTAGGAAAACTAAGTAGGACGCGCCCTAGTAATAAGGCGCGCCCTCCTATGAGAAGGCTATATTCAAACCTAAGGGAGGTTCACTCTGGATAGTGTTGTCTTCATGCTCCTCCTCATCCTCTTCCTCACCGCTATCAACTTCCACCACACGGGTAAGGGGAACACCTTTCCTAAATTCTTTATAACTATATTTGGTCCCCCCACGGTCAGACAAAATACCAACTCGCATTAAGTTGGATTCAGTTGCAAGCATCTTCAGGTTCCACTTGGCTGTAGCAACTCTGAGAAGGGCCTCTGCCCTCTCTTTGGGCGCGCCCTCGAGATCCCGTACAATTGGTTTGTCTGATAAAAGAAGATATGAGAGAAAAAGAAATATATGTGCAAATAAAATTGAAATGTAAGAAGGAAGGAAAGGGCGCGCCCTTACTTGGATCTGTGTTGAATCGGGTCCTGACCCGGCGGACATCGTATAGGTAAAAGAAATTCTCTTTCCATCCTTTCTCATGGCTAACTTTTCCTGATGAAAATCCCTTTCTGTTATGCTGCTTGTCTACGACCAAGTAGAAGTAGCCATGATCAGATCTTCTGAGGCTAAAGAAATGGCTCACCTCTTCCATAGTAGGTGTGGGGAAACCTAGGTCCATGTATATGATGAATAAGGCTAAAACGAGTTTATAGCTATTGGGGGATAATTGCAGAGGGGCCAAGTCATAGAGCTCAATCACATCCCTCAGATAGGGGTGAAGAGGCGCGCCCACACCCAGGGAAACCAGCTTAGCACTAGTCACCATCCCGGGAATCCTGAAATTCCTACCATAATTAAAGAGGTGAGGGCGCATCATGTTCAGAGGGCGCCCAAATGCCTTCCATATCGTAGTACTCCATCAACCAGCCTAACTGCTCATCCGAGCAGTTGGAAGAAAGTCCCACGCAAAATAATTTCCCTTGTTCCTTTCTAAAACGTTTCTTTACAGCCTTTTTACAAACTTCGTACTTGCTCCAGTCAAAATCCATCTCACTATCAGATACTTCCCAGTGCTCGAAATGAATGGGAGAAGGGAGAGGAGAATTAGAAAACTGATAAGAGTCTTCATTAAAGAAGTTGGATTCATCTTTGAGTTCAGGTGATTCATCTCCGGAAGTGCCCTCTAAATGAAGAGGAGTGGGCGCGCCCTCTCTTGGAGATGGACTTAGATAAATCACCCTGTAAGAGACTTTGGATGTGCCAGCCCCAACATTCACTCCAATCTCTGTGCTACTATACCTATCAGCATTGAGAGACTCAAACCAATCATCATCATCAAGCTCAGTTGCAGTAGGTGAAGGAGATCTCTCCTTCTGGATTAGCTTTTATTTCCCATGCCTACGAGACAATGGGACATTGTCTATGGAAGAACCATTTGAAGAGTCAGCCATCAGGGTACCTTTTTTGGAATCTTGAACAAGGCGCACCACCTGATTCAGAAACTCGGGAGTATGGTGGGCATTTGGAGGATGAGGTTAGAAGTAGGTGTTTGGAGGCGAATAGATTCCCAACTTGGTAAGGTTGAATGGGTGAAAAGGAGAGGACGCGCCCTCATTTTTCAGCTGTCAAGAAAATCAAGAAAGTTTGAGGACGCGTCCAGTTCAGAAAGTAAAAGAAGGAAAAATAAAAAGCAATGAAAGGTATGCATTGAAAAGATAGCATGCCCCAATAAAAAGGATTGGTTTAAAAAAATTATCCCATCGTAACATAAGACAAACCTTATCATAAGAAGGTGCGCCATAGAAATCCTAGTCTGTCACAGTAAAGGGATATGCTCTTAATTATAACAAGGCGCGCCCTGTTGAAGAGTAGGGCGCATCCTAGGGTCAATCTCTGACTAAAGCCTAACTTCATTGTTGGGAGAGGTATATGAGGGTGCGCCCTAGGATGCTGATAAGCTCTAAAAGTGGGTACGATTGTGTGCAGACTGTAAGTAATGGTTTTCTGGTCATAAGCATACTAACTGTTAAAATTCTCAAAAATACAAATTTGAAATTAATTATCCTATATTTTAGGATCTAAATGGGCAAGTATAAATATATACACCTATATATACACATATACATACGAGAACAATATGCTTCAAGAAATGGAAGATGAACAGACTCCTAACACATGCAACACAAAATATGCAATAAAACTCGAAAAAGAGAGGAGTTTTATGTACCTTATCAGTTGGTGAAGAAGATTAACCAGGAAAACTGAAGAAATGATGGAAGATTAAGTCGGATTCCGAGAAAAATACCCTCCCGCCGGTGTGGTAATTTTTTGAAGAAAAGAAAAGTTAGAGAGAAAGAATAAAGGTAAAAAGTAAAAAAAAAATGATGTGACTGATATTTATAGTTGAAAATGATAGCTGTCAAATCAATCACGTCGATCACGATTCCCTAAAAATAAGGGGAACGGTTTCCAAACCATTTGAAATTCTAGGACGCGCCCTCAGGAAGGCGCGCCTTATTTGGTTACCCTAGCATCATTGAATTTTAAGGAAAAATTAGAAGGCACGCCCTATTTAGGGTGCGCCCTGACAAGGAGTATTGATGAATATGTTTATACAAATTTTGATAAAGATGAGTGAAAATTCCAATCCCATTTCCAATGACATATGGAATTTGGGGGGTAGTTGTTATGCCCGAAAATTGGTAAAAACTATATTCAGACTGAAAATAAGAAAATAATTAAAATTAAGATATAAATGCCTGAAATTAAGGAAAAGACAAAGAAGGTTTCCTTCTTTATAAAGGACCAGGCGTGCCCTATTGTTAGGGGAGGCGCGTCCAACATACATGAAACTAAAAGATAAGTAGAAGAAGAAGGCGCGCCCTCAGCATAGTGAGGAGGCGCATCCAATTACTAAAGAAAGGGTGAGGAATTCCCTGATTGAATTCTTTCCTATGGTGAGCCTTAGGGCGCGCCCTGAATGAGTAGAAAAACCTTGGGAAGACTTCAACATAATTACTTGATCGGGTTCTTTGGAAGATTCTAGGAAGATGGAGATTATTATTACTAACCTATTTGATGCAGGTACTCTATCGAAGGACTCCTTCCTGTAGTATATCTACATAAAAAGCGGTGTCCATGGTCAGAGACCTCCAGGAGTATGCCTGGACTGAAGGCCTCCTCCTGTAGTCAATGAGTGTCCTCATTGGGGATGTGGGGTAAAATCTGGTGTGCTTTGGGAGCTCTATCTCTGTAGTCAACGGGTGTCCTTGTTGGGAGACTTCGGAGTATCCTGCAATTTGCACATAAAAGCTTGGGATCACTTGTCCTGTAATCTGGTAGGGGCTCCTTATCAGGGGACAAGGATGCGTCCAACATTTGGGGTGAACCACGGCTATACCCGTGTCCACGGAATATAGAAACAGCTGGTAGCGGAGGGTTATCCTTGGCCAGGGAGATGCCTTATCCGTGAAGTCTCGAAACCGCGGACGAGCCTTGGGCCTTTGTGGTTGGGCCTCATCGGCGGATATTCCTAAAGCTAGTAGAAGACGGTTTCCAATGGGTTTCCCATTGGGCCTCGGGACAAGAGATCTAATCCCATTAGGTTTCTTGTTCCCCAAGAACTACGTTGGCTTGATTCCCTATAAATAGGGATACGTAGTCAAATTGCAAGGGGTCAGAAGCGAGAGCGTAAAGGAGCCACCACTAACAGTAAACAATCTCAGCCACCAATAACCACCACCACCAAACACTATTCATCTATCTGACGAATACTGTTCATCGGATCCACCGAACACTGTTCACGTTTTCGACGAAGAAGCACCATCACAGATCTTGTTTCCGGCTACGAACCTCAGACTTTGTTCCTCCCAAATTCCTCCGTCAACAGAGAGACTTAAGCAGAATAACACTGGAAGTTCTATATGAAATTCTCAAAACATATGAACTAGAGATGATTCAAAGACAATCATTTAGATCTGGTCAAGGACATATTATGGATGGCTCAAGTGCTTTAATTGTAAATGAAAGTCAAACATCCAATGATGAACCAAGATCTCAAACTCCAGTTGCCTCAGAAAGAGAGCAAAGAATAAATGATTCACAGGAACAAGTCATTCTAGAATTGGAAAAAGATGAGTTCTATACTCTTGAAGAACTGGATGAGCTAGATCAGTCAATGGCTTATTTGGCTAGGAAATTCTCTAATATTAGAGTAAGGAAGCCAAGATAATACAGGAATAAAGGGCAGTCTTTCAACAAAGACAACAACTGGAAGGAAAAAGGGAAGTAAAATTCTGATAGCTAGAATGGCTACAAAACTGGATCTGTTGATAGATCTAAGATAAGGTGCTTCAATTGTGATGAACTGGGCCACTTTGCTATAGAATGCAGGAAACCCAAGAAGTTAACAAAAGATAAAGCTTATCTTGAACTTGAAGCAAAATATGAAGCTCTTCTAAAGAAACAGCAAAGCAAAGCTTATATTGCAGAAGGTAAAAGTTGGGATGACTATGAAATTGATGAAGATGAAGAACTTGGAAACTATGCACTCATGGATTTGGAGCAAGGAGAATCATCCTCATCTAAATCACAGGTACCAACTCTTACACCACTGATTTAAATGTGAATCAATATAAGGAAACTGTTGAGAAGATGAGCACATAAATGTTTGACATCCACACGAGCATGGTTGTTGCTAATGAAGAAGTTAGCAGATTAACTAAGTTGAATGAGAAGCTTGAGAATGAAAAACAAGGAACTAAATTATTGACTATGGAGCTTGAAGCATTGAAATAAGAAAATGGTTATCTGAAGAACAAGTTCAAGTGTGCAAATGAGATTGAGGTTGTGCTAAGGGAAAAATTGGAGAAAAATGAAGTAAAGTTGAAGTCTTTCAATAATGTATCTGAATTGGTTGGTCAGTACCATGAGAAAATTAAACCATGTGCAAATATTGCTATTGGTCTTGATTATGATGCTTTGAATAACAAAAAGAAGAACATAAGGGACAAAGAGAAAGCAACAGAGAATGAAAATATTCCAGCAATGTTGAAAAATGTTGGGTCACCTATGTTCAAGGCTAGTGAAGTAGACTTTAGTGAAGAAAAATTGATTATCAACAAGAAATTGCAGATGAGGATAATGAAAAGAAAAATGCAAACTCAACTCAATCTTCTATGGCTGAAAAAAATCTCATGGACAATCAAAGCACCAAGACTCCTGTCAAAGGAACAAAGATTGAAGATGCAGGAAAGAAGAAGAAAAATAGAAATGAGAATAGGGATAAACAAAATCAATGATCTAGCTTATATTGCAGATGCTCCTGGAAAGAAGTGTGAAAAATGTGGCTCTGCAAATCATCTAACTCACCTTTGTAAAAAGGTTGTTAGTAAGCCAATTGAAGGAGCTTGCAAATATAATGAAGCAGATTTAAATGATCCCTACTCATTTTGTGATAAGTTTGACTGCATCCCTTGCAACTTGAAAGTGATGAAGAGTTGCCACAAACTGAGAGTAGACCTTAAAGAAACAAAAATTGAGTCTACATCAGAAAGAGAAAATACACAACAATCATTGAACTCTATTTTATCTGAAACAACTTACTCTACTTCTGCTAAATCAGTTAACAAGAAGAAAGTACCCAACACTGCTTGGGTCACTAAATATTCCTAAATCTCATTGTGTGTAGGGCAAAGTGAAGAAAGTCATATGGATCATTAACAATGGATGCTCCAGACATATGACAGGTGATAAGGCCCTGCTATCACAGTTTGAGGAGAAAGATGGTCCGTTGGTAACCTTTGGAGACAACAACAAAGGATTCACAATGGGATATGGCAAGATTGTTTCTGAAAATATTGTCATTGATGATGTAGTACTAGTAGCTGGTCTTCAAATGAATCTTCTCAGTGTTAGCCAATTTGCAGACAAAAGATTTGAAGTTTTATTCAACAAAGAAGAATGCAGTTTTATCAGCAAGAAAACTGTTGAAGTTGCTCTGAAAGGAGCAAGGAAATGAAGCTTGTTTATTGCAGACTTGGACTCAACAAATAAATTTGGTATTTGCTGCTTCTACACCGTGGCATCAGAAGAACAAAGCAAGCTATGGCATAAGAAGCTGTCTCACTTGGATTTCACGGTAATTAACAATTTTGTCAAAAAGGAGTTAGTGAGAGACATGCCCAAACTGGAATTTGCTCAAGTTGAAGTTTGTGAAGCTTGTATTATATATATTTGAGATGTCATGTCTAATATGATTTGTGTTTAGTTTTCAGAACTTAACAACGGGACAAATCAGGACTTACTGAAATCAGGACTTACTGGAAGTCAGAACTTAATATCAGAACTTAAGGTCATATCAGAATTTAAGTGTGGGAAGACTTTCAGTTAAGGAATGAAGCTGATTTACAGGAGAAGATCGAGACTAAAACAATAGAAAATATGCATGGAAAGAGTTAGAGGACTAGAAGACCTGTAGAAGATATCTGATTGATATATTTTAGGAGACAGAATTGTATTCCATATCAATTATAATATATCTTGTAACTGTGTACTATATAAACAAAGACTTAGGGTTTACACTATATGTTTTATCATTATCGAGAAGATTATACATTGTAACCTAGCAGCTCTTAGTGATATTTGTTCATCACTGAGAGAGAATAACGGTTCATATTGTAACAGAGTTTATTGAATATACTTGATCTTTGTTACATACTTGTGTTAAATCGATTTTATTGTATAAACACTGTATTCAACCCCCTTCTACAGTGTTGTGTGACCTAACAATTGGTATCAGAGCTTCTCTGTTAACACACATACAGTAAAGATCCAAACAATCATGTCTGAAGAAACACAAACCCCAACTAAGCCCACCAAAACTCAAGAAACTCAAAACACCCAAACCCACAGTCGATATGAGACTATTAGGGTTCCTATACTGAGACCTTCTGGGTATCCCATATGGAAAGTGAAGATGGCTATGTTTTTGGAAGCTACAGATCCAGAATAGCTTGATAGGATTAATGAAAGACCATATAAGCCTACCAAGCTCTCTGTTGCAGTTGCTGATCAACCAGCAAAGTCCATACCAAAGGAGAAAGACGATTACACGGTTGAAGACATCTCATCTATTGCCAAGGATGCTAGGGTAAGGCATTTGCTACATAGTGCCATTGATAATGTCATGCCAAACAGGGTAATTAATTGCAAGACTGTAAAGGAGATATGGGATGCTTTGGAGACAAGATGCCAGGGAACTGATGCAATCAAAAAGAACATGAGGACTATACTCACTCAAGGGTATGAGCACTTTGACTCAAAAACTAATGAGTCATTAACTGACTTATATGACAGGTTTGCCAAACTCTTGAATGATCTGTCACTGGTGGACAAAGAATATGATCTTGAAGACTCAAATCTAAAATTCCTTTTAGCTCTTCCTGAAAATTGGGATTTGAAGTCTACTACCATAAGAGACAACTATGACCTTACTGCTCTTGATGAAATTGATGGTATGCTCAAGACTCATGAACTTGAGATGGATCAAAGGAGCAAGAGGCATGGAAGAAAGTCAAGGACAATTACTCTTAAAGCTGAGGAGGAATCTCCTAAAGTGGCTGCCTCAAAGAGGGGCAAAGGAAAGGCTCTCATTATAAAGTCTGATTCAGAGTCATCATATTCTGATGATGATGATTCATAAACTGAAAGTTTACTTGAAATAGATGTTGATGCAGAGATGATGCAACTATGTGCTCTTATGGTGAAGGGTATCACAAAGATAGCCTACAGGAAATTCAGAAAGGGCAGGAAGTTTTCCAGGAAAGTTGGAAGTTCTGATAAGAAAGGGTTCAGAAAGTCTGAAGGAAAAGGAGGAAAGTCTGACTGAGGAGACAACTCAAATGTCAAATGCTACAATTGTGGTAAAAGAGGCCACATATCTCCTGACTGCAAGAAATGAAAAAGTAAAAAAGGCAAGGCACTTGTCACAAAGAAGAAAAGCTGGACAGACACTTCAGATTCTAAAAATGAGGTGAACTATGCCTTGATGGCAAATGCTGATAACAGTCTTTAAACTGCTGAATTAAAGGTACCTCAAACAACTTATGCTTTTCATACTGATGATATTACTGAGTTGAGATTATATCTTAAAAGCATGTTCATTAGTTATAGAGATCATACTTTAACATGTGAAAGATTAACATCTGAAAATCTTGCTTTTAAAAATAAGAATGACTATTTAGAAAATGAGTTAGTTTTTCTTCATCAAACTAAGAAAGAAAGAGATGATACTTTGTATGTTAGAGATAAAGTGTTAAAATTGAATGAATCTCTAAAAGCTGACTTAGAAAAGGAAAAAGAGATTATCAGAACTTGGACTAACTCTGGCAGAACAACTCAGAATTTACTAAGTAGTGGAAACTGGAAAAAGGGCTTAGGTTATGGAGATGATAAAAGTGAGAAAGGAACTGTGCAAATTGAGCCAATTGTTGTTAAACAGACTGCTAAGCCAAAGGTAAATCCTGTTAAGTTTGTAGCAAAAACTGTAAAGTCTGATTCTGAAAAGATGAATGAATCTAGGACATAAGTCAAAGAAAAGTCAACTTTTGACAAATTAAACAGGATAAACCAGCTGAAGTAAACATATGCTTAATGACAAAGAAGCATCTTAAGCATAAGATGAAATAGGTTAGAAATGTCAACAAGGTAAAGGAAGCTAGGAAAAATAGGAATAGAAAGGAAGGTGTGAATAAAAGCAATAATTATATACCTGTTCCTAATGCTCCTAAAAAGAAATGTTATAACTGTGGAAACTCTAACCATCTTGCTTCTTTTTACAGGAAAAATAAAGATATAAACTCTTTACCTCCTAAATCAGTAGTTAAGAGTCAGTCTGTTAGGTTTAAGCCACAAAATCCTTGTTTTTATTGTGGTAGTTTATGGCATTCCGTTTATACTTGTAAGGAATATCATAGTTTATACTATGATTATTATCAAATAAAACCTTCTTTGAAGAAATTTAGTATTATTCCTTCTAGTGTAAAGTCTGATGCAAAGTCTGATATAAAGTCTGATGAACAGCATGTTAGCATAAACTCTGAAATTAAATCCGCTGCAAATGCTAACAAACTTAAAAGGCCAAAGGATCCAAGCAAGTCTGGGTCCTTAAAACTAACCAATAGTGGTCTTTGTGATTGTAGGGCAACAGGAAAAATATCCTAGTGCTGGACAGTGGATGTTCAGGACATATGACTGGAAATAAAGCCCTGCTATCAGACTTTGTGGAGAAAGCTGGCCCATGAGTTTCTTATGAAGATGGCAACATGGGAAAAACTCTGGGATATGGCAATATCAATCTAGGGAATGTCATCATTGAATCAGTAGCTCTTGTCTCGGGACTTAAACACAATCTGCTAAGTGTGAGTCAAATCTGTGACAGAGGTTATCATGTGGATTTCTTTGAAGAACACTGTGAAGTTGTAAGTATTTCTACATGCAAAGTAGTTCTGAAAGGTTACAGGCATGGTAACATTTATGAAGCCAGACTTTCAACAAGTTCTGATGGTTCTGCAATCTGTCTGTTGAGTAGAGCATCAATTGAAAAAAGCTGGAATTGGCACAAAAGACTCTCTCATTTAAATTTCAACAACATAAATGAGCTAGTAAAGAAAGATCTTGTGAGAGGACTGCCAAAATCAGTATTTGCTCCTGATGGCCTTTGTGATTCATGTCAAAAGGCAAAATAAAGAAAATCTTCATTCAAGAGCAAAACTGAATCTTCAATTCTTGAGCCTTATCACCTACTGCATGTTGATCTATTTGGTCCAGTCAATGTCATGTCTATTGCAAAGAAGAAATATGCTATGGTTATAGTGGATGAGTTCACAAGGTACACTTGGGTGTATTTCTTGCACAAGAAGAATGGAACTGCATCTACTCTAACTGAACATGTCACACAGCTGGATAAATTGGTCAAAGATTCTGTCAAAATTATAAGAAGTGATAATGGCACTGAATTCAAGCATTCAATAATGGAAGAGTTCTGCGAAGAACATGGAATTAAGCAGGAATTTTCTGTACCTGGAACTCCACATCAAAATGGAGTTGTATAAAGAAAGAACATAACTCTCATTGAAGTTGCACGAACTATGCTTGATGAAGCAAAGCTACCAACCTACTTTTGGGCTGAAGCTGTGCAGACTGCTTGTTTTACACAGAATGCTACACTCATAAACAAGCATGGAAAAACACCATATGAGATGGTGAAAAAAAAGAAGCCAAATCTGAAATAATTTCATGTATTTGGTTGCAAGTGTTTTGTTGTTAAGACTCATCCTGAACAACTGTCAAAATTTGATCTAAAAGCTGATGAAGGAATTTTTGTTGGATATCCACTTTCCACAAAAGCCTTCAGAGTCTACAATTTAAGAACAAGGGTTGTCATGAAATCTATCAATGTATCTTTTGATGATAAGAAGATTACTGGACTTGAAGATTTCAATGATCATGATCAGCTGAGATTTGAAAATGAAGATTTAAATTCTGATGACTTAAATCCTGATCCTGTAAATTCCGACGGGTTAAGTTCTGATGTCATTGAAACCGCGGTAACTACTCCAAGGGAAAATGCACCTGTTCAGGGGAAGCAAGCTGAAGATCCTACCACAACTCAAGACTCTCAAGAAGCATCAGAACCTGTCACTGGCTCTTGAAGTTCTGATTCATCAAGTTCTGATGAGCCAAATTCTGATAATTCTGGAAACTCTGATACTTCAAATCCTGAAGGATCCAACTCAAATTTTAAAGTTTCAGAGAGCATAACTACAGGGGGAGCATCAGAAAATACTGATGGAGATAGCATGGATCATGGGGGAGGATCCAGTTCTAGAAATCAACTTCCATCTTCGAGGAAGTGGACCAACACACATACACCTGAATTAATAATTAGAGATCCTGAAGCAGGTGTCAGAACTAGAACTGCAACATCAAATGAATGTCTCTATCATTCTTTTCTATCTCTGACTGAACCAAAAAAAGTGGCAGAAGCTCTTCAAGATGCTAATTGGGTGCAAGTAATGCAGGAAGAATTAAATGAATTTGAAAGAAATAAAGTATGGACCCTAGTGCCAAGACCAAAGAACAGATCAATTGTTGGCATAAAATGGGTGTTCAAAAACAAAACTGATAGTGATGGCATAGTTACAAGAAACAAAATAAGGCTGGTTGCTAAAGGCTACTCTCAACAGAAGGGCATTGATTATGATAAAACATTTGCACCAGTTGCTAGATTGGAAGCCATAAGAATCTTTTTGGCTTATGCTGCTCATAAAAAGTTTAAAGACTTTCAAATAGATGTGAAAAGTGTTGTTCTCAATGGAGAATTGGAAGAAGAGGTATATGTTGAACAACCCCCAGGCTTTGTAGATTCAAAATTTCCAAATCATGTCTCCAGGCTTGATAAAGCACTTTATGGCCTTAAGCAAGCTCCAAGAGCATGGTATGAGACTTTAGCTCAATTTCTTCTGGAAAGTGGATTTCACAGAGGTACTATTGATAAAACACTGTTCTACCTCAACCATGGAAATGACTTACTTTTGGTACATATATATGTTGATGATATCATATTTGGTTCTACAAATGCCAAACTATGTGAAAGGTTTGCAAAGCTAATGCAGTCAAAATATCAAATGAGTATGATGGGAGAACTTAGCTATTTTCTGGGACTTCAAGTCAAGCAAAATGAAGAAGGTACTTTTATCAATCAATCCAAGTACACCAAAAATTTACTGAAGAAATTTGGAATGCATGACAGTTCAACTGCATCCATTCCCATGGCCACTGCAACCAAGTTAGATAAAGATACTGGTTCATCAGTAGATATTACTAACTACAGAGGTATGATTGGCTCTTTAATCTATTTAACTGTAAGTAGATCTGATATCATGTATGCTACCTGTCTTTGTGCAAGATTTCAGGCTGATCCAAGAGAACCTCATCTAATAGCTGTGAAAAGAATTTTCAAGTACCTCAAGGGTACAGCTGATCTAGGATTGTGGTATCATAGAGAATCAAATTTTAAGCTAATAGGTTACTCAGATGTAGATTTTGCAGGATGCAAAATAGACAGGAAAAACACTAATGGAAGCTGCCAATTTCTTGGAGGCAGATTGGTTTCTTGGTTTAGCAAGAAACATAAATCAATTTCCACATCAACTGCAGAAGCATAATATGTTGCTACAAGAAGCTGTTGTGCACAGATTCTATGAATGAAGAATCAATTACTGGACTATGGGTTAAAATTTTCTAAAATACCTATTTACTGTGATAATCAAAGTGCTATTGCTATAACAGGTAATCCAATTCAACACTCAATGACAAAGCACATCAGCATTAGGTACCATTTCATAAGGGAACATGTGATGGAATGTACAGTGGAATTACATTTTGTTCCAACAGATCAACAACTAGCAGATATCTTCACAAAACCACTATGTGAAGCTACTTTTACAAGACTGGTAAATGAACTTGGAATGGTTTTAGGTTCTTTCTCTAAACCTGCTTAGTTTTTGTTCTCATGCATCAGACTTTATGATCAGTGTTTACAGATTGTCTTATCTTTATGTAATCTGTGCTTAAATTATACTCCCTCCGTCCCTTTCAATTGTTTATATTTTTTAGAGAGTGCCCGACACGCATTTTAAGGTGCATATAAAGTATAGTCCTGTAATTTTTTTTTACAATTTTGTTTTTCTGAATAAAAATTAAAACATTCAACTTTTATTGAGAAAAAGAAAATTGTAAAAATAAGTTACATAACTATACTTTTTATGCACCTTAAAATGCGTGTCGGGCACTTCCTTATGTAAATAATTGGAAGGGACTGAGGGAGTAATACATTAAATACTGATTGTTATCTGATGTGGATCTATATACTCTGATAGTGTTTTGAATGTTCTGTGACTATTCAATCCAATGAAAATAACTATGCTAGATGCTGACCTAGTAGTCTTTAACATACTAGAAATCCCATGTTTGAATTAGTTGTTTATGTGGAAATTCATTAACACAAGCAAATTCTGATGTTGAGCTTAGTCAAATTTACTTTGTGTATCTTATTACTAAGTCACAAACTAGACTCTTGCTTCTTATCTGTCACATTCTGATATCAGTAAATCTTAAGGATGAACCACATGCTTGATAAGCCTCACTTATCTAAAGAAAAGAAAAGAAAATTGAAGTCATGTACTCCTTTGAGATCTAGAATAAATATGTGAAAGAGAAGACCCAAGTGCATTGCTGGTATTAAGTTATATGCATTAGAAAAGCAAATAATTTTTTCTTGGTGACTTTTCATATTCTATGATTACTGGAGAAATACTCTGATAATAGCATAAATTTTGATAGCAGTTTTGACTCACTTACACTGAGAAGCCACTATAAAAAGGAATTTCAAAAGATGCATAAAATGAGCACAAACAGTTGAGGTGGATTCTTGCATAAATTTATCCTATAGTAGACTTCATTATTAATGACAGATTTTAAGCACTTTTCTTAGTTATGCCTTATTTCTAAGATGTACTGAAGTTTCTCAGACTTTAATCTTTATCTGATATTTTGCTAAATGCACACACTCTCACTCCATATGAATAATGAAAATTACTGTGGTGATTAAGTTGTTTTTGACAAACAGTTAAGTGTCATTTGCATAAATTCTGAGGAAACAAGTCAGTATTTGTATGAAGAATCACAGAAATAAACATTCACTTTTTGAGTACAGAAGTCATGTTCTGATGACCGTTAAAATCTGATAATGGTCAAGTTCTGATATTAAATCCTGATGGAAACTCTGATGCTTACGTGGCATTATTTATTTACTTGACTTATTTGTGATAAATACTGTAACGTTCATATTTTATCAGAATATAATTAGGTGAGATAAAAACAGTCATAATCATTTAGTAAGTGAGAAGCATGTTTTCCTTGAAACACTGCATGTGCACATTTATTACTGCTTAATACCCGTGCCCACTAATAATTTTTTGACTAATGATATGCTACCAGGTGTCTAAAGTCTGTTCTGCTTCAATCATAACAGTTGTCAAAAAGAGAGTATATATATGGGAGTTAAAAGATTTTATAATCTTTTACCTACTTTTCTTTCTCTAATCTCTCCTATTCTCTCTCTCACTAATATTCTCTGAAGCTATTTTCTTACAGGTCTTTTATCAAACACCTTGTGTACACTCTATTTTCTCACTTATTTTTCACAGAAATGGCACCCAAAGACATCATTTTCAATGGAGATAAGTTTGATCCTAACAATTACTTGGCTATTCTGAGCAAGGATGAAGCCCCATCAGAACTTCACTTCATCCAAGACTTTTTGTCTCGAAGTGAAATAGGCTATGCACTGACCCAACCTGAAGCAATCTCAGGGACTCAAGTGCTGGAGTTCTGGAGGTCAGGAGTTTATGATGATGGTGGTGCTAATGGGTCTCCAAGCATTATATTTACAACAGGGGAGGATGCCCATGTGGTGACTTTGGCCACAGTTCAACAAGAACTACAATTGCCCGAAAACTGCACTTATTCAACAGTTGAGGAGTCAGCTCTTCAACAACTAATGGCCAATCTGGGCTATGAGAAAACTTTGGCAAAGTTTGGACAACTAAAGAGACCCCACATCAGGAGGGAGTGGAGTTTCTTCTTTGATTGCATCACCAGAACCTTTGCAAATAAATGTTCAAACTTTGATGCAATTTCTATCCCAAGTCAGCAAATTGGGTATGCTCTGATTACTCAATCTCATTTTGATTTTGCTACTGCTGTACTAGGATTCATAGGGGATAGGATGACAGAAGATAGAAATACTGTATATTTTGCTAGATTCTGTCAACTTATTTACAGTTTCTGTTGCTCTGATGAACCCCAACTAGCAAGTGAGTTAATTTCACCATTTAAACTTGCTAAGAGAGCATTTACTGACTTATTATCTAGTGATAATAAGAAAACTGTTTTGAGACCCCTCCAAATTCCACAATCAGTCAAACAGTTTTTAGTAAACTCTGACCCATCCACATACACTGCTCAATATCCTGATGTCCAACCAACCCAAACTCCATCAGCACCTACACAACCAACCACCTCTCAACCTCAACCAACTCAACCTACCATCAGAACATACTTACAACCAGCTCAATACTCACAATAACAACCATCAGCACCTACCATCAGACCTTCATCTTCCAGGCCTAAGAGGGCAAAGTCTGTTCCTCAACCTCCATCAAAAAGAAGGAAGATGATTCTCAGGGATGAATCCGATAGTGAAGAGGAGCAAGTACAGGTTCATACATCAGAACCTGTTACTGTTGAAGCTGAAAATATGGTTTTTCAGAAAGAAGCTGAAGGGTCAACCCATCAGAATTTAGATGAAGCTGAGGGTTCATGTACTTTGAAGAGGAAAAGAACTGTAAGTTCTGATGATAAAGCAACTCCTTCACTATCAAGGAGATTAAAGAAAATGAGAGTAAGAAGGCACATGGCTAAGCCTCCATCAGAGAATACTGAAGAAGCTGAGGAAGGGGATCAGGAATCTCTGATCTCATAGCCAATTCTACTTGAAGCTTTGCCATCCCCAACTCAAGCTCAAGACACTGTTCCAGACACAGTGCTCACACCTCCTGTCTCTCCAATCAAAGCTACAGATAATACTGAAGAACAATGCATAAGTTCTTATATAGATATTCACAATCTAAATATTCCTAATGTTATTTATCTGGAAGCTCCAACAACAGCTTATCCATCTACAGTCAACTCTCTAATCTTAAATGCTGAGATACCATCTACACCAATTCTGGAAATAAATTCTGATGATCAGAATTTAGATGAAGCTATTGTAGAATCTCCAACAGCAACACACACACACACACACACTAGTACTGTCAGAAGATAATGAGTCTTCTTCAAGTTCTGAAGACAGTGTTTCTGTTGATACTCCATCTCCCATTCTAGGAAAGGAGGCACTTATTGAGAAGTTTGTTGAGCAAGCTGCTCATATTCCTTGGGAAGATACTTACAGAGGTGTGGAGTGGACCAAGAAGTGGAATGACACTGATTTCATTCCAAGCTCTAAAGTTCTGACAGAGCATATTGTTAAGGCCGATGAGCTGATGACAAGTTCTGATTTTAAGACTCAACTCAAAGTCACAGCTCTAAGTGTCAAGACACTTCAAGGTCAACATTCTGCTACTCATGAAAAGGTTGACAAACTTCTTGAAAAAGCTGAAAAGCTGGATATGGAGACCAAACTTGATAAAAAGAGGTTTATCAGACCTATTTCTGAAAAAGTTGAAGCAATTGGGAAGATACAAGAGAAGCAACAGGCATAAATTACTGAGGTCCTACAAAATCAAGCCTCTCAGAAAGCGCAATTGGATGAAATCCAATCTTCACTTGAACTTCTTCTCTCTCTCCTACTACCTGATGATGCCAAAAGGGGGGAGACAGTAGTTAAGTCCAAATGCACTCCTATTCTAATACTAAAGAAAAAGGATGACAAAGGTGATGATCAGGGAAACTCTGATAAAAGTAGAGGTCATGGAAAAGATCAAGGTCAAGGGCAGAGTAGCAAGTTTTCTTCAAAGAAACTAAATAATGATGCAAGCAAATCTTCTACTCAAAAGAAGACAAGTTCTGAAGATGCTCAAAATCAAAATATGATAGCAAGTGCTGATAATCAAAATCTGATATCAAGTTCTGATGACAAAGCCTGATGTTCTGATACAAGGTGGAAGTCAAGACTCTCAGAAGTTTATGCAAACTCTGAAGCTAAAGGGGACGCATACTACAGTCTATTACAAGGATCCCAAGATTTAGACACTTGATGAAGAGATTGCTAGAAGATTATTTTTGAAGCATAATCCTGGAATGGATTTAGAAAATCTCAAGGAGGAAGAAGCTAGATTTAAAGCTGAAAAGACAAATCTAAAGCCAAAAGCTTCTGTTGCAAAGAAACCTCCAAGGCCTAGGGAAAAAGGCATTGTGATCAAGGAGAAGTCAAATACTGAGGCATCAAAGCCCAAGACTAGATCACAGACTGAGATTGATCCCAAAGACAAAGGGAAGGGAAAAGTTGATGAACCAACCAAGCCACCGGAGATGAAAATTCCTCAAATCCTGATGAAACTAGTGTGCAAAATGGTTCAAGTTACTGATGATACTCTTGATGAAGATGAAGATGTTCAAACTCTGAAAAGAAGGAAGATTTCTAAAGAATCCAAGACAACCTCTGACAAGGCTCAAGTTGTTCAGAGTGAAGAACTGCAAGCTACAACAGAAACAACAAGTTCTGATAAAGTCATCAAGACATCAACCTCTGATAGAGCTCAAGTTGGTTTAGACAAGATGAAAGTAGCTGACAATAAGAAACTTCTATGGGAAAATGTCAAACCATCAGATCCAAAGAAAAGCCAATTGCTGTCTGATTTCATGACTATTGGGTTAAATGCTAGAGAACCAAGAGATAGGGCTGGACTAGGTTCTGATGAAGCTAAAATCAAGACAGGAGTTGAAGTTGCTACTAGAGATTCATTTCTATTGACTGACAGACCTCTTGAAGATGTTACACAGAAACACCTTGATAAGGTTATCTCTGTTCAAGTGGTATTGAATGCTCATGACAAGCACAATATCAAGGAAAATCTGATTCTATTTCTTGAAAATGGAAGGACATATCAGATGTCAGAATCAGATGTGCTAAACAAATCTTTGAAAGAACTTTAATTCTTTCATTACCTTTTAGAGGTAAAGTCTGATATTACCAGGAGATGGTCAAATTTCATATTGAAAACCATAAGAGATAAAGCTAGAATTTCTGGTTCAAGGATTACATAATTCATTCCTAATATTGTTGAAGATGATGGAAGTGAAATTCCAATGAAGAAGGATTCTGCTAAACTTGAAGTGATACTGAAAGAGAAATGTCAATGCTACAATGGAGATTCTTTTCATCCAAGGGTAATAAGACTGGATGATGGTTTAGAAAGAAACCATATTTCTGCTCTAAGGACTGCAATCTACCAGATTGGAAGTCAGAGTGAAGAGTTAAAGCAAGTCAAGACTACACTATCTCAAGTCCTGAGGATTAAAGAAGAAAAGCTGATATCAAACTTTGTCAAGAATCATTTTGGATTCAGATTGACTCAGTGAGATTGGTAAAAGCTACAAGGACTGTAAGTTGTAGTTAGTTATCTAGTTAAACTCTTACTTGCATTTGTACTTAAATGTTTTTGACATCATCAAATCTATTAACTTGTATATCTTGCATAATTTATAAGTTGGGGGAGATTGTTAGATATATTTGAGATGTCATGTCTAATATGATTTGTGTTTAGTTTTCAGAACTTAACAACAGGATAAATCAGGACTTACTGAAATCAGGACTTACTAGAAGTCAGAACTTAATATCAGAACTTAATATCAGAACTTAAGGTCATATCAGAATTTAAATGCGGGAAGACTTTCAGTTAAGGAATGAAGCTGATTTACAGGAGAAGATCAATACTAAAACAATAGAAGATATGCATAGAAAGAGTTAGAGGACTAGAAGACCTGTAGAAGATATCTGATTGATATATTTTAGGAGACAGAATTGTATTCCATATCAATTAGAATATATCTTGTAACTGTGTACTATATAAACACATACTCAGGGTTCACACTATATGTGTTATCATTATCGAGAAGATTATACATTTTAACTTAGAAGCTCTTAGTGATATTTATTCATCACTGAGAGAGAACAACGGTTCATATTGTAACAGAGTTTATTGAATATACTTGATATTTGTTACATACTTGTGTTAAATCGATTTGATTGTATAAATACTGTATTCAACCCCCTTATACAGTGTTGTGTGACCTAACAGCTTGTCAGAAAGGAAAGATGAAAAGATCTAGTCACAAGTCAAAAACTGTGAATTCTATAAGTGCACCCTTCCAAAATATTCACATGGACTTTTTTGGGCCAGTGAATGTCTTATCAATTTCAAGGAACAGATATGCATTTGTGATGGTGGATGATTTCACAAGATATACTTGGGTAGAGTTCATGTACTCTAAAAATGAAACTCTACACATCATAATTGAGCATATCAAGAAGATAGAAAAGCAGGATGAAGATTACAATTGTGTGAAAAGACTAATAAGTGACAATGGAACAGAATTCAGAAATGTTACATTAAGTGAATTTTGCAAAGGCAAAGATATTGTTCAAGAATTCTCAGCTGCCAGGACACCTCAACAAAATGGAGTAGTTGAAAGAAAGAACAGAACATTGGTTGAAGTTGCCAGAACAATACTGCAAGATGCCAAGTTGCCAACAAGTTTCTGGGAAGAGGCTATTAACACTGTTGTTACACTCAGAACATATATCTCATTAACAAGGCACATGGCAAGTTACCTTACTCAATCATGTCTAAGAGGAAGCCTACTGTAAAGCATCTTCATGTGTTTGGAAGCAAGTGTTATATTTTGAAAGAACTCTGAATATGTGGGAAAATTTGACTCAAAGGTTTTTGAAGCAATTTTTCTGGGATATTCACTGGAAAGAACAGCTTACAAATTATATGTGACTGATCAAAAGAAGATTATGGAGAGCACATATGTGATCTTTGATGATGACAAATGTCCAGGCTTGAAATGCCTTGATGATAATGAAGCTGAAGCCCTGGCATTTGAAAACCTCAACAGTTGATAGTGACTCTGATAGAGAAGTTAAAGTTGATGCACATTAGACATAAAATGAAGAGACTACTCAACAGGAAAATCATGAAAATGGAAACTGATCTCAACCACCTGAATTTGAGAGCACAAACTCAGGGGGAGAAAGAGAAGACGGATCTAACAATCATACCAAAAATAATGAAGGCACCAGTCAACAAACTCATACAAGGAAGTGGGATATGAGTCACACTAGAGATGCAATTATTGGTGATCCTACTGCTGGTGTGAGGACCAGGAGTGCAACTGCTAATGAGTGCCTACATGCATGTTTTCTGTCTCAAGTAGAACCTAAGAAAATTAATGAAGCACTTCTGGATCCTGACTGGATATTTGCCATGCAGGAAGAACTGAATCCGTTTGAAAGAAGCAAAGTCTGGAAATTAGTTCCTGCACCAAAGAATAGAAGCATCATTGGAACAAAATGGGTGTTCGGGAATAAGATGGATGAAAATGGTATAGTTACTAGAAACAAAGCAAGGTTAGTTGCAAAAGGCTACTCACAAGAAGAAGGAATTGATTATGATGAAACTTTTGCTCCAGTTGCAAGACTTAAAGCTATAAGAATTTTCCTAGCATTTGCTGCACATTCAAACTTCAAAGTGTATCAAATGTATGTCAAAAGTGCCTTTCTGAATGCTGGGCTAGAAGAAGAAGTTTATGTGCAACAGTCATCTGGCTTTGAAGATCCAAAATTTCCAAATTTTGTGTACAAGTTACCCAAGGCTCTATATGGACTAAAACAGGCACCTGGAGCTTGGTATGACACACTATCAGATTTCCTATTGAAGCGTGGTTTTACCAGAGGAACCATAAACAAGACTCTCTTTTACAAGAAACATGGTGAAGATATGATCCTAGTTCATATTTATGTGGATGATATCATCTTTGGTTCTACTAATGAGAAGCTTTGCCAAAGATTCTCCAAGCTTATGCAAAGTGAATATGAAATGAGTATGATAGGGGAACTGAGTTACTTCCTTGGACTTCAAGTCAATTAAAGAAGTGATGGTATCTACATTAGCCAAACTAAATATCTCAAGGATCTATTGAAAAAGTTTGGAATGGTTGATTGTTCACCTGCATCTACACCTATGTCTACTGCTACTAAATTGGATGAAGATAATAAGGGCAAGAGTGTAGATATCTCAAGTTATAGAGGGATGATTGGATCATTGCTTTATTTAACAGCAAGTAGACCAGACATCATGTTTGCAACATGTTTTTGTGCAAGATTTTAAGCCAATCCAAAAGAATCACATTTGATGGCTGTAAAGAGGATTTTCAGATACTTGAAGGGAACTCCAAACTTGGGATTATGGTATCCTAAGGGAACTGGTTTTGCAGTTGTTGGTTACACAGATGCAGATTTTGCTGGATGCGGGGTTGACAGAAAGAGGACCAGTGGAAGCTGTCAATTTCTTGGACAAAGACTTGTATCCTGGTATAGCAAGAAACACCAATCTGTATCAACTTCTACAGCTGAAGCTGAATACATAGCTGCAAAAAGTTGTTGTGCTCAAGTGCTTTGGATTAGAAATTAGCTAATGGATTATGGCCTAGTGTTACACAAAATTCCTATTATGTGTAACAATACTAGTGCTATATCTATAGTAGCTAATCCAGTTAATCATTCCAGGACTAAGCACATTGATGTTAGGTACCATTTTATTAGAGAACATGCTACAAATGGTACCATTGAACTTATTTTTGTACCAACAGAAAAACAATTGGCTAACATTTTTACTTAACCTTTGGATGAAGCAACTTTCACTAGACTCGTAGGTGAAATTGGTATGCTTAATTCTTCATCCTAAGGCAAGAACTCAGCTAATGTTTTGCAGCAGACTAATCTCCAGTAAATCAATAGTAATTTAATTTTATTGGAAGTAACTGAAATATGAATTATAAATATTTTAGAAATCTCTGCATATTTGTATTTCAAAATCAAATTTAACTTGGAGTTTTTTAACTTCTAAGTAACCTACTCAGTTATTAATTTACATTCTTAATATGTAAAATTAACACAAGGCAGAATTACATAAACCAAAAGTATATAGATAACTGAGTTCTCGATAAGTATAAATTGACTTCTCGACAAGTCATTTTAGGACTTCTCGAGTGAGTCCTCGATAAGTCAATTTACTGACTTCTCAAGTGACTTCTCGAAAGGCTTAAAAATGACATATCGATAAGTCCTTGTAGAGTTCTTTAGTAGTGTTTATTCACAGAGTTCTTTACAAGTACATTTTTTGATTTATCAATAACTCAGAACTGAGATAATTTAAATTAATAAATTATTTTGGTAAAATACTTTTGAAAATTTATTCTAATTTTATTTTAAATTTATTCAAATAAAAGTTATAATTAGTTCAGTCCACTTATTGGACAAACTGGGTATTTATTTGACATCTCAATAAGTCAAGTTTGAGTTCTCTAAAAGAGTAATTTAAAATGACTTCTCGATATGTAATTCTTTTCTCAAAATGACTTCTCGATAGACTAACTCGAAATGTCTATTTTTGAGTTCTCGACAAGTCATTTACTTTTACTATAAATATTCATACTTCTCGAATATATATTTTAACTTGGAATTTCTCAAAATTCTAATCAAACTGAATATTTATTAATTCATATTCTAAATATATGAAGTTCATAAATAAAAGTTCAAAAGAAGCAAAAAGTATGAAAAACTGAAATAATTTAATTCATAAATTATGTTCAGCAAAATACTTTTGACATACTTTGTCTATATTTACTCAGACTTATTGACACATTTACTTGCTTATGTTTTTTTAAATATGGAATATGTTAGTCTAATATAAGTAGACTAGTACATTATATGTGACATTTTGAGAATGTTGATAATAGTTAAATTTATTTGACTATATGCTAATTATGTGTTTTGAATGATTCCTTATCGGTATTTGTTTTGATGAGTCAACTAGTGTAGTATTTTGCTGATAGGAGGGGTCACTTTTTTGTGTAGGGAGTACTTGTTTATTTGCATGGGAAATAGTTATCCTAGAAAGTGAACTAAGATTCTAGAGTAATTGCATGGGGAATAGTAACTAGTCATTTCTAACTGTCTAGTTTCTCGTAAAGTATGCTTGTGTGATTATTACACTTATTAACCGGGCAATTCAGGAGTCTCTTGGTTTCTCTCTTTTCTCCCTATATAAAATCAAATCTTTCACTCTTCATTATTCTTTACTACTTTCTTTCTCATTAAACACCCTAATCTCAAAACTCACTTCTTGTTCACCTCTCTCTCTCCAATGGATGCCCCGGTCTTCTACAAGCTTTTCAATGGAGTTTATCAACCCGTTCATCACTTGGCTGACAACCAAGTTTACTTTGACCCTATCAAACTTCGTGTCCATATCAAGGGGGTTGTTTGCAGTCCCTTTGATGTTTCACTTGATGTCTTTGACGAACTCTCGTGGGACAATCAGATAAACTTCCTTTTCTTTGAGGGAGAAGTGTCTTTGGAGCAAGAGAGACGTGCCAGGGTGGCTGAGCAGCAACGCCTTGTTGCTCTGGAGTTGCGGGAGAGGATCGTCTCTCTTGCACACTCCATGTCCAGAGCTTACCAGCGCCGGGCAAGGAGGATAGAGGTCGAGAAGAAGAAGCCAAAACTAGAGTAGTTAGGATTAGGATTCACTTGGTGTAATCTATATCTTAATGTACTCTTTTTTTTATTATTAATGAAAATTCTCTTCTTCTCTATCAATTTGTTTTTGTTGCTTATTGATTATGTCATGATTGCCTTGTGTTTACAATTCCATTGATTATTATCCTTCCTGTCATAGTGCTTGCAACTATATATCTCAATGCATATGTCTAATTAAAACTCCAAAAAGATAAATATGTTCAATGCATTACAGGTCCAACACAATCTATTTAGACAATAACAGGAAATACAGATAATCAATCAACATGTATTTGTGCTAAACTGCAGCTAAAACATTTAAAAACCAAACTGCAGTTCACCCAGGCACAACAACACAAACACAAACTCAAACACAATCCCACTCAGGCGACTCTCAAAAGAAACCTGTTTTACAAAAGGATAGATACCTCAAAATGTTCTTCAGTTGTTTTGTTGTTTGAGAAAAGAAACCACCACAAACATGGAAATTCATCAGTTTTTCCATGAATATCACTAATGTACCTTCATGGTCAAAACAATCTTCACAGACGGAAAGGTTTGAGGGTAGTACTCCTGAGGGGGGAGCTACCTAGATCCTCTCCAATTCAATTGGAGGTTCCCCAAGAAGGAACAACTCCCCTCATAAATCTAGCAGCAGCTGGCTTAGCAGTCAAAGCTAGAAGTACAATTGCCTATGACAATATCATGAGAAATGCAAGTATAGCACATTTAAGTGCCAGTGTGTTGCAAGACACACAAGGGTTTGAGGCTGGTGCACATGGCAGTAACCCAGTCAAATCCCCTCCAATTTAATTGGAGGTTCCCACTGTAAGTGGAGGATAATACACTGTCAAAACCATAGAGCAATCTGTGAGTTAAATTGTGACCCTAGTCACAGGTGTTTCTGATGATTCATTCACCTCACAATCTCAAACTGGTATTCACGCTTCTGATGAAATGAGTATGATTAGACCTATATGGATTACCCCTAATCATATGATCACAGACAACTCTTCTCAGCCACCTCTTATTTCTGTAAGTCAAACAATAAATTGAGCCCTTCATGTGAGAATGAGTGAAAATATTGAGAGAAAAACAGAAAATAAGAGAGGCAGGATCCTTCCTGGCAAAAGAAGAGGTAGATGAATGTCTGGATTTAATAATCCTTGTGAGGAAACTCTGACTCTCAAAAGTCATGAGACTAGTATAGTGAGAAGTAGTGAGACTACTTATTCAAAAGAACAGAGAGTTTAGGAATTTTGTTACTGACAGACTTCTTCGGCAGATCTAATTGAAACTCCTATTCTACTTGATAAACTCATCACCACAGATCTAACTGAAGCTTGAAGCTACAGACAGTGTTCTAAATGGATAATGACAGCAGCTTGAATAATGTACATCTAGCTGGATCTTTCTACCTGGAGATAATGTCAAAAAGGGGGAGAATATGTCTAAATGCCAAAACAGCTGTTGGATGTTGCCAGATAATAATATTCTTTTCTTGATAGGGGGAGAAGGAAGAGTAAATCTAAATGCAACTCATAAAAGAAGATCATATAGGAAGTTTGGTTTTTGCATTTAGATAAAATTTTGACATCATCAATCAGAACTTGTGCATAATTTCATAATGAACAAGTTGGGGGATATTGTAATATATATAATAGATGATGTCAAAGATTACTGGAGCTAACAATGTCATTAGCATCTATGATCTGAGTAGAAGATTAATGAATAGTTATTTTCAGTAATCGGCCAAGCTTGGGGCCAACCCAAAGTTAGTTGTATTGTTATCTAAATTTGTATTCTGCACTTGTAACACTTAAAGTCTGTAAAAATGCAAATGAGCAGACTGGAGTCTTTTTCCTAAAACAGTATCAAGCCTAAGGATTCTTTCTGGAAGAAGATCAAGAAAATCATGCCTCAGAAGAATTTTGAAGAAGCTTGGAGTTGAATAAATCTGTTTAGAGAAAAATACTCTAAGTCAAGATCTCTACAAGTCACAGATTTAATGTTATAGAGAAGTCATTCGAGAACTCCAGAATGGCTTATTGAGAAGTCAGGATAGCTACTAGAGAACTTAGGAAGATATCGACAAGCCAAATTGAAGAACTGAAGATTGGAGAAATCGACAAGTCATTCCTTCACTAGAGAACTTGAGTTATCGACAAGTCTACATTCAGTAGAGAACTCTGAGTTATCGATAAGTCAAGTTCCACTAGAGAACTCAGAGATATCGATAAGTCAAAATTCACGAGAGAACTCTGAGATATCGATAAGGTAAATTTGACTAAAGAACTCTGAGATATCGACAAGTCAAGAAGCCACTGGAGAACTAAGAGTTATCGATAAGTCAAAGTGAAGATGTGAAGACTAGAGATCTCGACAATCCTAAAATCTCTTATAGAGAACTGAAGACCTCTACAAGCCAAACTAAACATAGAATATTGGAGAGCTTGCTAAGTCAATATACTTATCAAGATGAAAAGTGTTTTATAAACCTAAACTGGAGATCGTGAGGTACAATCTCAAAGTACAAAATTGTATATCAGTTGAATATCCAAGATAAATAATCAACAAACAATCCAACAGCTGGATTGACAAGTCTATAAAAAACAGCTTGAAGAATGTGCAAGATCAATGGCAAAGATTAACTGACAGAGGAAGATTCAAGTGAATACAGGATGCTAAAGATATGCTAAGCCAGAAATGGAAGATCTGCTTTTCTATAAATAGAAATGACAAGTGACAGTTTAAAAAAGCCAATAACATGTTTTATTATCCAGTGTGTAAACCAGCAGTTAACTAAGTTATAAAGTTAACACTGGTCCTTTAGTCAGTTGTAACAATTTAGATCAAATTTCTTATAACATTCTCAAGAAGAAGCTAAGCTCTTTATCAACAAAGAGCCTAGAAATTTTGTAGAAAAATAGTCTTAATTTTAATATAAAATTAAGTGATTTTTGAAGATCTGTGTTCTTTATTTTTCTGCAAGTTTAATCCCTGCATGAACACATCTCACTACAAGAATTAATTTACTTTGTTCAACCATAAACATTCAAGAAAAGCTCAAAGATAGTAAAACACATTCACCCCCCCTTTGTGTGTTATTCATTTCCTAATAATATATTCCAAGTCAAACTGTCCCAACTACACAGCCTATTTTAAAATCCTTCCCGATGATTCCGGCTTGTGAAGGACTTGTCACAGAGGATATGTTGTACGGAGTTCAATTCTATGTGCTTGAAAATATGGTCGCAGCTTTCTTGATGCGAGGATCAAGGTATAAACTAACTTTTCCATACTGGTATAGCGAGTTTCAGCATCGTGCAACCGCTTTCTCACATAATATACTGGTGACTGTTGCGCATCCTCTTCTCTCACTAGCACCGCGCTGATTGAATATTCAGAAACTGCAAGGTATAGGATCAGAGACTCCCCATCCAATAGTTTTGATAACATGGGAGGGTTTCCTGTTGTTCCTTGATCCTCCTAAAAGCTTCCTCACATTCTGGTGTCCATACAAAGTCTTTCCCCGCCATCTTAATTGCCTTAAAGAATTCCTTGCATCTGTCGGACGATTTAGAATCAAATCGATTCAGCGCGGCGATTCTTCCAGTTAAACTTTGCACCTGTTTCACACTGGTGGGAGATTTCATGTCTAACAGTGCCTTGATCTTTGCAGGGTTAGCTTCAATTCCTCTATGGTTGACGATGAACCCGAGAAACTTGCCTGACTCAACACCAAACACGCACTTCTGTGGATTCAACTTCATTCGAAACCTCCTTAGAATGTTAAACATTTCCATCAGGTGCTCGATATGATCATTTAATTCCTTCTATTTTACCAACATGTCATCTACATATACTTCCATGGTTCTTTCAATCTGATTCTTGAACATCATGTTCACCAACCGTTGGTAGGTTGCGCCAGCGTTGATCAATCCAAATGGCATCCCAATGTAACAATATAACTCTCTATCGGTGATGAAGGATGTATGCTCCTGATCGGGGCCGTGTATGAGGATTTGGTTGTAACCGGAGTATGCATCCATAAAGCTTAGCAAGGCATGCCCTGCCGTCACGTCAACCAACTGATCAATCCGTGGGAGTGGAAAACTATCTTTTGGGCAAGCTTTGTTGAGATCTGTGAAATCTACACACGTCCTTCACTTCCCATTTGGGTTTTTCACAAGCACCGGATTTGCAAGCCATTCGGGGTAAAAAGATTCTTTAATAAAACCAACTTCCAACAGTCGATCTACTTCTTCCTTTAATGTTATTGCCCTTTCCCCGCTCACCAGGCGACGCTTTTGTCGTATGCCCGTGCAATTAGGGAAAATGTTCAACCGGTGATACATTACCCCTGGATCGATCCCCACCATGTCTGAATGACTCCATGCGAAGACATCGAGATTTTTAATCAGAAAACGGGTAAGCCTTTCCCTTATTTCATAACTTAGTTGAGCTCTCACCCTCAAAATCTTGCTTGGGTCATCTTTATCGATCGGAACAGATATTGTAACACCCCCAAATCCGGGGTCGGGGATCCGGGTTGTCACGAGTTTCATTTCCCTTAATAACACCCAATTTTAATAAACAACCAACTACTGCGTACTGTGACCCCACAATAAACACACACACCACAAGTTATAGTCTCAGAGATGAATACCAGAATAACACAAGTCATTTTATTCCACAATTATAAGTCATTATACCTCAAAAGGGTTTCTGAATAAATTTACATTTCTTTGCCATTATTACAATTCATAAAGATACATAAGTCCGGTACATCAAAAGTTGAAAGACCAGCCTATTGGTAGTTCCTACCTCAGCTACAACGACATCAACGCCTATAGGAAACTGTGGAACGTTTCCTATCCGCTCACGAATTGGGAGTTTGGTCTTGTTCATCTTGTCTATCTGTTATTGTGTGATGAAAGAAGAAAGCAAGGGTGAGCAACAAGCCCACCGAAATAATATGTATAATAATTAACAATATATGAGCATTCTCATAGTACTCATGAAAGTCTTGGTCAAGCAGATATGAACCAAGTTTGATATCTTAACGTGACCAAGTCACAAAATAATCAGTATATATGTATCTATACTTTTCAAAATCTTGGAAATCCTCTTCCATGCATAATATACACAGGGTTTCAGTTTATAACTGTATAATAATATCGTTGCAAGGTGATCTCATATATCTAACCTTGTCTCAACATTTTTCTGAAAATCTTTGTCATGCATAAGATAATCATTAACTAGATATAAGTTAAAAAGATGAAGTTACAAGATACTCCAATATATTTATATCTTTCCCGAATACTACTTGAACTACCACCGTTCAAGTTATAATCAATTTCAAAAGTTCATCACATAGATGAGACTACAAGATAAGACTTGAATAGATTCAATCTTTGAAATATCATTTGAAAGAAATGAAGTTACGGGATACTTTATTAAGTCCCGATATATATATTCACCTATATATATATATATCTCATACACTCCTTGAAAACCTCTGTTATAAAAATTATAAACAGAGTTTTAATATCCAATGAATTTGAAAAGAAGAAAGCTTTGGCATAAACCCGATATCTTGCTGATCAGGCAAAGATACCAATTAAGTAACCTTTTCTACTAGTAGATGGATGAATCCCCCACCGGTCATCACCCTGGCCGTATTAGGGCCTTGTGCTGGACCACCACTCGGCCACTTATGCTTTGATGGACTGCCACCCAGCCACTTACACTTTGATAGACCGTACCCTGGCCTGTCGCTTATGCCGACTCAATTAGATGGACTTACTTCCCGAATGTTGGGCAAGTAATCAAATTCTTTTATCAAAACTGCAACATCGTTGCAAATATAAAATACAATACAGAGCCGGATCCCTCGGATTTTTAAGCGAGTATTTAAATCCCCTTCGAAAGGAAGATCTTAAATTTGAAAACGAGTTTTGGGATCCGCTCTAACTTTTAAAATCATTTTATAGACTCGAAAACATTTTAAAGAATGTTTAGAGTAATGATGATTTAATAAAATAAATCAGTCCCGATATATTAGAAAATATCTGAATATTATTATTTAAATAAAATTACCATAAAGGATAATCTTTATAAAATAATTGAAGTAGAATTTTCAAATCTCATACTTGAAACGAATAATAAATAACCAAAGATATACTTATACGAAAGTACGATCCATATTTGAATATTCGAAAATAAGTTTATTTATTATTCAAAACCATCAAATATACCTTATTCGATTAATAGTTATAGAAAACTATATATATATACATATATTATACTCGGGAACATCGACTCCGGTTTAAAAAAATGTTCACCTTTGGGTCCCCTATACTAAGTGTATACGCAAGTACTGCTTATCTCTAGCATATGTATTATGCAGTTTATAAGCAGTTGAATTGATAATAGAATATCAAGATTTCACAACATGCATATATATATATATACCATATCAACATGCTCCAATATATCGCAAGATTTGCTAATAACAGTCATGCACTTATCTCAAGATAATGCATCAATATATTTACATCACAACAACAGTATAATGGGTAGAAAACTTGCCTGAGTGTTCCGGGGTAGACTTAAGCTTAGAGTGGGTCCGGTAACCTATGAACAACAACATAAGCCGGAATTAGACCACGGTCGCTTAAGAAACTAGTCAAAACTCACTCATACCCTAACGGTCGCTTATACGCTTAACGAGTTGCGTTAATCACTCGCGCACCCTTGGCTCCACCAATTTTAATAAATTAATCGTTACGAATTTTAAGGCGAATCTTTTGCGAGAACTTTACCAACTAACTAATTAATCTTGCATAATTGTTTCGTAATCCAATTAGTCTTTTAAGGGCCTTAAAAAAGGTTTCAAAGTTAAGCGAGGGGTAAAGGTTCGTTCGCGAAATACCGTAACTTAAAACGGTCGTTTCTCCTAAACCGTAAATCGGATCTAAGCGAATCACATACCAAAACGAAGCTTATGACATGATCTAGATAAAAATGGACAGTTTATAGATTGGTCAGTGAGCTTTATGTCCCGAACACTAAATACAAGCAGTTGAATGAAAACGGGCATTACGACGGCTATGTTTACACGATTACCAATGTTCATACCACTCCAATTAACCACCAACCAACTCATAACCATCCATACAACAAAACTTCACCTAAACCATACCACATCAGTCCATAACCTCCAAGTTTTTCAACTCAAATAACCACAATCAAGACCTATGAACTATAATCAAGCTTCAATTACCAAAACACTTCCAAATCAAACCAAACTACTAATAATCACAATCCATGCTTCTCATTTCACAAAACCAACCATTAAACTTACTAACAAATAAAGTAAAGGCTAGGGTTTGAAGTTTATACCTTCCTTGGGAGGTGTTAAGTTGCTAGGAAGCCTTAGGGAGCCTTCTACAATCTTGATCTTTCCAAAGAAATCAAGAACACAAAGTTAGGTTTTGAAGTTTCTAAAAGTACGATTGAAAGAACTGTAAAAATGAGGGTCTTACCATGCTTATTTGGACGAGACTTGTGAACAAGAGTTGTAGGCCATCTCAATACATTTCCAACGAGATATAGAACACAACATTTAAGTGAGTATTGAAGGAGATATGAAAGTTTGAAGTTGCTGGTATTGTTTTGGCCGAGAGCTTTTGTTCTTGGAAGCAAAAGTCAACTTCTCTTCATTTTGTTTTATGAAATTATGCTTGGTTGCTTCTCTTTTTGTCTTGACAATTGTTTAGATTTTTACCATGGTTAATTTTCCATGGCCCAAAATTAACCAACAAAATAAAACCCCTTTGTCATGCTTATGTCATCAAACTTGTGTCATCTTTTTAACACTTGTCTTCCCTTTGTGGTGTGATGACATCATCATCTACTAACCTCTTTGATTAACCCTTAATTACTTGGCTAATGACCGCTTATCGGTTATACGGTTCGCTTATCTTTCGTTCTCGTTTATCGTTTGTCGTTTGAGGGATCATATCCGGGATCTTATTACTTGGGTACCCCTAAACCTTTCTCAATATTTTATATTTCTTTTATGATCCTCTCTTATAATCCTTGAATTTAAATCATTTTAATCATATTACCTTATACTCAATTCTTTCGGTATCTGGTGGATTTTTGAGAAAAATTAAAGTGTTCGAATTTGGATTCTGACGACATTTACATACACTTATTTACTTTATGGAAAACTAATACGATCTTAGAATTTTCATAACAGTACTCCGATATATCGTGGCCTGATAATTTTTCTTAATCAGCATAGTCAGCAAAAGTTACTATTCATCAGGGTTTCAAAAATTTCTAAAAATTGGGGTTATTATAGATATTGTGTCTTCCGCCGACCCCGTTTTCTCGGCAGGCATAGGGATCCTGGGATCCTGATCAAAATTAAAGTCCGGGGGGTCCTCGACTTCCATTCCTATATTCGAGGGCGCATCCCTATATGTGGGAGCATCCACCTCAGGACAAGGCATGACTTTATGCATTGCAGGTGTGGAGGGCGCGTCCTCGTTTTGAGAAGCATCAACCTAAATTTCATTTTCACTTTCCAAGGGCGCGTCCTGCCTTTGAGGAGCATCCACCTTGAGGTTATTTTCTAGGCTTTGTAAAATCTCACTTCTTCCTTCCAACTTTTCTCCATTAACCTCCTTCCGCATAATCCCTTCTATATGATTCACCACGATCTCCTCCACACTACGGATCCTCGAAACATTCCCCAACATCAAAACAGGGGTCTCGGTGACATGAGTTTCTTCTTCCTCTGGATCTTCCACAAAATAATGGGCATGAACCTCTCCACTTGGTTTTTGTTGAATGTCCGCCGCATCTTCAAATGGAAGACCTTTTCCCTCATACCTTCTCCTACGAAATTCTTTAACAGCCTTGTGATAGCAGTCGCGTGATTCGTATTGCGACCCTCTCAGACTGCCCACTCCGTTAGGCGTTGGGAACTTTATCATCAAATGATGTATCGAGATAATCACCCTAAACGCTTGCAACTAAGGTCTGCCCACCAACACGTTGTGCGCGGAGTCCTGATCCAGCACTTTGAAGTCTATCATTTGAGTGACAGACAGAGCTCCTTCCCCAAGCATGACAGGATGCCTAACCAAACCCATAACTCTTACCGCCTCTCTAGTAAAATATTAGACATGTGCATCTTCAAAATTCATGTCACTATCCAAGAAATCCAATTTCTTGTACATGCTGTAATACAGGATGTTCGTAGAACTCCCGTTGTCCAAGAAGACTCGATGCACGTTCATTATCCCAATAAGCATAGTTATTACCAGCGCATCGTTATGGGGATGATGTACCCATTTTGACTCTATTTCCCTGAACATAATGTCAGCCGATTCCCCTTTGAATATTTTTGGAGGTCTATCTTCCAAGCTATGAATGTTGGTGACTGGTGGGTGTCGTGCATTTCTTGCATTTCTTTCCAACGCCCGATTATCATCAACAACAAATGGATGTCCTCCAAAAATTGCCCTGTACTACCAGCTCTTTAGAACTTAACCTCAACTGTCTTTTCAACGTCCTCTGCCTGTGGGGGATGCCTTTTATCTTTCCCCTTGTCGTCGCTTCCTCTGCGTCGTTTCACCTTGTCAATCCACTCTCCCAGATATCTATCCTTGATCAACTCTTCAATTTCATCTTTTAGGTGACGACACTCGTGGGTGTCGTGACCAGTAGACTCATGGTATTCGCAGTATTTTTTCTTGTCTCTACTCTGCCATGAAGTTAAACGGTCTGGTTTCTTGAAGATTCCTATGTCCTTGTTTACCTCAAAGATGTGATCAATGGATGCTGCCATCGGAGTGTAATTGCTCACCCTCTTTTCATAATTCGATGGTGGACTCCACTCTCTACGCACGTTCATGGTATTCACCCTATTAGGGCTTCGGGCATTCCATCAATAATCTGGACTCGCGGATCTGTCTCTCCTCTTAGCTCGTCCCTTGGAGTTGTGGGTATTATCATTCTTCTTTGTCTCTGCAAGCGATTGCTCAATCGCTTTGAAGGATTCCGCCTGCGCAAGTACATCAGCTAACGACACATGGTCCTTTCCTTGCAGGTGTTTCCATAAATTAATAGAACACTTGATATCTTGATAAGTACAAAGACTTATCGAGATCTCTAGTACTGCATATTGAGTTTGGCTTTTAGAGGTCTTCAGCTCATTGAGATCTCTAGTCTTCATAACTTCACTTGACTTGTAGATATCTCTGAGTTCTTGAATGGATATAGACTTGTCGATAACTCTGATTTCTATAGTGAAAGAATGATTTGTAGATATCTTTTTGAGTTCTCGAGTAGCTTTCCTGACTTCTCTACTCCCGGCAGATATTCCTTATACGTTGAGTAGATATATAGCTCATCCATCGAGTAGATATATAGCTTATCCGTCGAGTAGATATTACTCATCCGTCGAGTAGATGTTGCTCATCCGTCGAGTAGATGTTGTTCATCCATCGAGTATATATATAGCTCATCCGTTGAGTAGATATTGTTTATCCGTCGGTACTCTCTGAAGTTTGAATGACTTCTCGATAAGTCATTCTGGAGTTCTCGAATGACTTCTCTATAACATTAAATCTGTGACTTGTAGAGATCTTGAGAACATTTTTCTCCAAAACAGATTTATTCAACTCCAAGCTTCTTCAAAATTCTTCCGAGGTGTGATCTTCTTGATCTTCTTCCAGATAGAATCCTTAGGCTTGATACTATTTTAGGAAAAAGACTCCAGTCTGTTCATTTGCATTTTTACAGACTTTAAGTGTTACAAGTACAGAATACAAATTTAGATAACAATACAACTAACTTAGGGTTGGCCCCAAGCTTAACTGATTACTGAAAATAACTATTCATTAATCTTCTACTCAGATCATAGATGCTAATGACATTATTAGCTCCAGTAATCTTTGACATCATCTATTATATATTACAATCTCCCCCAACTTGTTCATTATGAAATTATGCACAAGTTATGATTGATGATGTCAAAATTTTATCTAAATGCAGAAACCAATCTTCCCATCTGATCTTCTTTTGTGAGTTGCATTTAGATTTACTCTTCCTTCTCCCCCTATCAAGAAAAGAATATTATTATCTGGCAACATCCATTAGCTGTTTTGGCATTTAGATATATTCTCCCCCTTTTTGATATTATCTTCAGGAAGAAAGATCTAGCTAGATGCACATTGTTCAAGCTTTTGTCATTGTTCATTTAGAACACTATCAGCAGCTTCAAGCTTTAGTGAAGTCTGTAGTGATGAGTTTATCAAGTAGAATAGAATAGGAAATTCCTAAGCTCGCTGTTCTTTTGAATAAGCAGTCTCACTACTTCTCACTGCACTAGCCTCATGACTTTTAAGAGTCAGAGTAACCTCACAAGGATTGCTAAATCCAGACACTCATCTACTTCTCCTTTTGCCAGGAAGGATCCTGCCTCTCTTATTTTCTGTTATTCTCTCAATCTTTTCTCACATTCTCACATGAAAGGCTCAATTGTTGCTTTACAGACTTTATAGTTTTACAGACTTTAAGTGTTACAAGTACAGAATACAAATTTAGATAACAATACAACTAACTTAGGGTTGGCCCCAACCTTAACTGATTACTGAAAATAACTATTCATTAATCTTCTACTCAGATCATATATGCTAATGACATTGTTAGCTCCAGTAATCTTTGACATCATCTATTATATATTACACTCCTCTCTTTTACAGCAAGTCCAACAATGTCCTATTAAATGCCTTATAAATATAATAAAATATTATGTATTAGTGATTTAAGATAAATTTGTTGTACATCAACTCCAACAATATGCCTTATATTTGTGCCTTATTTGTGTCTTATTACTAAAATATTAATATATTTGAATTATAATGAGAAGGGAAAGTAAATGATGAGAGGAGAGAAGATGTGTGCAATAAAGTCAAACGACATATTAAAAACAAGAGGGAGTAATAATTTTATTTTTCTGAATAAAAATATATAATTTAAACTTTTATATACGAAAAGAAATATTTAAAAAATAATATTTTTTACTATGTTGTAAGTGATAGTTAAAGTGAAACGGAGGGGGAGTAGCTTGTGCAATGCAAGTTTCAGTTTACTCGTTTAAAACAGGTTGCTGGAGTAATAATCTTTTGCTTGATATTTTTTCGATATTTTTTGGGAAGAGCTGGTTACCATCTGTCATTGTAAAGGCCAATCTGTATTGGTGTGGGAGTGATTTCATTGTCAAGTTTGATGTTAGAATTGGTAATTTTAAATCGTTGAAACTTCCGGAAAAGCACAACCATTACAATCTTATTAATATGAATGATTTCGTTGGATGCATAGATGATCGTGGATGGCATGGATTTATGGATGTTTATATGTTTAATGACGAATGTAGTCTTTGGAGAAATATGTACTCATTTAGTGTTGCTGAAAACACAAGGTTCAATATTTCTCAATGTTAGGAGTTGTGTTATATCGTTTGTGTGAGTGGCAGTATGAGGAGCCCACAATAGACAATATCATACTAACGTGGAGTTAGACCTGCTCAGCCAGCTCAACACTCCCGTGTGTTTTACGTATGGTGGAGAGATTGTGTTCAATAGAAAGCCGCTATGATGTCACCACACAAATGTCTATGAGAACATACATCCTTCATAATGAAGCAAGCATAGTATATACCGATTTTTGTGGATTACTATCTAATTACGAATTAGTAATCCTAAGACCATGAACTATTTAAATTCGGAGTTATCATCTTTAAGGTCTCATTATTATAACCTCATCATAATCCATTTAAGCTTACTCTAAACTATGGTATATCTTATCTAAACACTTAAATAGATAAAGCCCATAATAAGAAACAAAGCAAGTCTTTTATTAATATAATTGAAATAAAAAATATATTACATAATAGTTATTTCTAAATCATCATACATGATTGGACTTAGGACACATCTCTTTCACATATACCTACATAATTAAAAGATTTTTGTGATAATTGATAGCAAGAGATTGGGCCCTAAACGTGGTAGCTTAAGATTTGAATGTGAGAAACATAATAGTCCATTAGCAGTATTAAGATAATATTCCAAAACATAAATATCAACCTCAACGTTAAGCAATCTATGTAAGTCACATTATATGACATGTATGAAACCTAAAGAAAGCTAACCTTGAACACGGTGATCAATTCGATTCACCTGCCTAATACACATATCTTCTGGCATTAAATCAAACACCTAATCTGCACATGATAGTGATCCCAGAGACAGTCATTAACAACCTTCATCAGCATAAAATATAGATTAAAATAAGCACTCACATCCGTAGTTGTTTAGTATGAGATGACATATTACCCGATCTATCCATATTTACTGAAGATCAATATTCGTTAAATTAGAGAAGAATCAAAGGTCAAACTATTAAGGAGAAAATATGGGATGATCAACATAGTGGTGAGCATGAAATATGGTTTAATGCAGTGTTCCCTTATTCGTTTGAAGGTTATAGAGATTCAAAATTCAAACCAAATCAATGTGGGTCGTTCGTTTTTTAGGTAGTTACCAGAAGATTGACAATAATCAAGTAGTCCATATATGTTATTTTTTGAAAATGGGTTACCCAAATGCAAGGATAATCTGAGTAGTTACGATATAAATCTAGTATAAACTTGGATTTGAGTCAACCATTACGTAATATGGATGGTCCATATAAATATTATAAGACCAAAAAGAGCATCAACTTGTTTTAAAGAAAAAAGTAGTGAAGGGTATTTACTGTAGTTTTGTAATCTTAATGCTAGTAAACATTAGGAATATATTGATTATAACTTCGGTAAATATGGCTTGAAATGGACTTAGACTTTCACTTTTAAGCGAAACACTAGCTGCCTTAATTGATAGATTACTGCCTTAATTGATAGATTACATATGTCATGACTTGCCCCTTAAGTTTTTTAAACTGACACCAAACCCAATTTTCGAGAAGATATATTATATCAACACTAATACTAATACGGTAATGTCACTCAATCCAAATCATTAATCAAAAACCACTTCAATTTCCACTAAATTCAGCTATAGTTTTGTCGCTTAAATTATAATCATTGAATTTTTTAAATCAAATTTATAAATAGATATAATAGTAATTATCTAAATCAATACAACATTTAAATATTATAGTGATTTAAAGTTGAAATATTCTAATCGACATACATGACCTATTTAATTGGGCCGGTTATATGGTTTTCAGAATCTATTTATTGTGTAAATTTGCGAACTTATTTTTTTAAACCTAATTATTATTAATAACGATTATGATATAATAAAAGATATATTTGGTTATACTTATTTAGATATACATACCCTTTTAACATATATAATAATAAATATTAAATAATAATTATTTAAACCAACAGTGTATCGCACGGGTTTTATGTTAGTATATATGTGTGTAATTCTAAATTTACTTACTTGCATGTAGTATAAATTTTATAGTAAATGTTTTTAACGCATAGTAAATAAAATTAATATTGTACAAAATATGTAAACAATTTTAACATAATTTTTTTTGAATTAAAATTTAAGGTTAAAATATTTTAATATAATATTAGACAAATTAAAAATATAGAAACATAAATGTGACTAAAGGATTTAACAAACTATAAATTTTTTGTTATTAATTTTAAATTACAAACCCCGCGCGAAGCCGGGGCAAACAAGTTATAGTATTAATATAACTTTCATTAAAAAAGCTATATATGAATAGGGTCTTACTCCAATGAGAACCCTACTATTGTGAGATATGAGATTTAATTCTATCCACTCGTTCAAATTCAACATTTTCATCTCTCACCGTTGATTTAATATTTATAAATTTTAATATTCCTCCATCTTCTATCTAATTTAACCACCACCGGAACAACCATTTCCGGCCACAATCACTTCCGGCGACCATCAGAAAATCACCACCGTCAAATATAAAATCACCACCGTCAAATCAAAAATCACCACCAAATAATGAAAAAGCATCGCCGGATAATGATAAATCACTACCGGAAACTAGAAATCACCACATTAATCCACTTTCTTCCTGTCAGATCCGGCCACGATCACCAACTCCGACCAAAATCACCACCACAACCACCGTACTACAACTCTGTCCGGCCATACACCGACCACCAGAATTAAAAAAATCAGAACCGTCGAAGAAAAATTACTAAAATCAAACACATAATCCAGTAAACCAAACTATCATGACCATCAAATCACAATCATATATCTCCGTCTTCGGCTAATCATTGCTTTCAACTAGAAAATCACCGGATATTAAACTGGTTCACTAAGAATTCTTAGATCTGAATTGAAAATCACCAAATCGCCTCCGTTTTGAAACTCGAACAGAGCTTTAATAACGTCTCCATCACCTACAGGATCCAGTTTAATAACGTCTCCATCACCTACAGGATCCCTGCACGTCAATCTCTTCGTCCACAAGTAGTCGACAATTTAACTGAAGCACCATATCTGAATTTTGGCTTGCAAGACATTTGCAATTCGAGGCTGATTAGAGATGTTGATGATGGCAGAGATGTGTCACCAAAGTTTCAGGTGGCATAGTGGTGAAGGATGGCGTTGGAGTTGAAGGAGATGGTGGAGGCAGGAGGAAGGAGGGTGTGGGAGAAGAGGGGCGAGAGAGAGATGTCTGGTGCTTTTCCGACAACGGTGGCAACTGGTTTTTTCCGGCAACGATGGCGGCCGGTGGTCGATGGCAGAGGCTGAGAGGCTGGGAGGCAAGGAGGTCAGGTGATAGGGAATGAGGTGGTTAGATGATAAAGATTAAAAATAAAAAACAGAAATTAAAATGTAAATGTGTGGATAAGATTTAATCAATATATATATAATGTGTGAATAAGATTGGATCTCATATCTCGTAATAGTGGGGTTCTCATTCCCCTATATGAATATTTATAATTAGTTATCTATGAATATAAGTTTGATTAAAACATTTTTTTTATAATAACTAGCCATGTAAATATAGGTTAATAATCATGTTTATATAACAGTCAACTATTAAAAATTGAATGAACGAAATTACAACAACCATGTATAAATATCCTTCTGCATTTTTAGTCCCACGTCTAACAATCAGCATCTGCAGTCTCGTCTAAATCATTATTCTTAGTCCAAACTGCATCTCTTTCTTTATGTAAAGCAATGTTTATCTATCTTCTTCATCCATTTAGTGATGGCAATTTTTCCAACAGCCGATAATAACTATAGTTGAAGATAATAACACTAGCTGCCTTAATTGATAGATTACATATGTCATAACTTGCCCTAATTGATAGATTGCTGCCTTAATTGATAGATTACATATGTCATAACTTGCCCTTTAAGTTTTTTAAACTGACACCAAACCCAATTTTCGAGAAGATATATTATATCGACACTAATACTAATATGCTAATGTCACTCAATCCAAACCATTAATCAAAAACCACTTCAATTTCCGCTAAATTCAGCTATAGTTTTGGCGCTTAAATTATAATCGTTGAATTTTTTAAATCAAATTTCTAAATAGATATAATAGTAATTATCTAAATTAATACAACATTTAAATATTATAGTGATTTAAAGTTGAAATATTCTAATCGACATACATGACCTATTTAATTGGGTCAGAATCTATTTATCGTGTAATTTTGCGAACTTATTTTTTTTAAACCTAATTATTATTAATAACGATTATGATATAATAAAAAATATATTCAGTTATACTTATTTAGATATACATACCCTTTTAACATATATTATAATAAATATTAAATAATAATTATTTAAACCAACAGTGTATCGCACCGGTTTTATGTTAGTATATATATGTGTGTAATTCTAAATTTACTTACTTGCATGTAGTATAAATTTTATAGTAAATGTTTTTAACGCATAGTAAATATAATTAACGTTGTACAAAATATGTAAACAATTTTAACATAATTTTTTTTTGAATTAAAATTTAAGGTTAAAATATTTTAATATAATATAAGGCTAATTAAAAATATATAAACATAAATGTGACTAACGGATTTAACAAACTATAATTTTTTTGTTAATTATTTTAAATTACAAACCCCGCGCGAATCCGGGGCAAACAAGTTCTAGTGTTAATATAACTTTCATTAAAAAAGTTATATATAAATATTTATAATTAGTTATCTATGAATATAAGTTTGATTAAAATATTTTTTTTATAATAACTAACCATGTAAATATAGGTTAATAATTAGGTTTATAATAAAAGTCAACTATTAAAAATTGAGTGAACTAAATTACAACAACCAAACTTCTAAGAAAACTTTCAATATCTCATTTTTAATATAATAGTATAGACATATACCATTAAATCGTCATGGAAAACTAAAGGTTAGAAAATGTATAAAATTATTTTTTATGACAAAAACTACTTAATTTTAGTAGCTAACATTATATAAGTATTATTTTATAGATACATTTTACCAGTTAATATTATCTGATTATCTTAAGAGAAAACATGTCCTCAGATTAGTTAAGGCTGTTTAGTCTAAGTGACTTGAAAACTAGCATGATCATTGTTTGAATATTCTTTTTCACAGGGATTAGTTCTAGTTGGCTGAAGGGAGTATCATTTGGTGGTCATGAACGAGATGATTTGAATGGCTATAAACATTTCGATAGGGATTGTGTTAATGTCATTTAATCTTTCAGAGAGAGCTCTACAAGTACTGGTGAGAAATTAGCGCAAAACATTCATCAATCAAATACCAAAGTGATCGTGTTGGACATGACTTTTGCAGCTGTATAGACCTCCCAACCTGCAATTAAATGAATTTTAAGTGGTTAGAAGAAACAAGCCGACATATAATATAACCCATGTTTGCTGCAGTCTGCAGAATATTATCAAAACTTGAAAACTGAATTCAGACAAGTTTATAACCCATGTTTGATCTAAGACATAACCCATGTTTGCTCTAAGACATAATGGGGACATAAACTATATTTCTTTTGAAGATAATAACTATATTTCCAACAGCCGATAATAACTATATTTGAAGATACCTTTGCTTCTTCCTGCAGCTGGGAAATTTCTGGTAGCCGTCTACATCAGTCCTCATCCTCTTGCGGGGTTGCTCTTGCAGAACCGTAACATCTTTCTCCTCTACAAAAAAATTAGGAACACTCTGTACTTGTACTTGTAGAGGCTCATTCATTCCTGCAACTGCAAGTATAGGTAAATCCTCAACAACATCAGCAGCAACTGTATCATCCAATATATCGAGACCAAGCTCCTTATCTAATTCAGCGCTCCAACCGTTTTGGTCCCAGTCTGCTCCCGACTCATCTACAGGTTGATCATCATGATCACCGCCTCCCAACTGACCTAACACCACATTCAAATTTCCCACTTCATGTGGAGGATAAGTATCTGCTGCGACAATGACATCTGCGACTGGAAGAACTACTTGTTTTCGGGATACTAGATTTTGACCATGAGTATGGAAATCTTGCTTTGTTGTCGCTGCTTCATCGGACATCTCCACTTCCTTAATAATCTCACACAGCACATAATCTTCAATCCCCAACAGTGAATATTCGTGCATAATCCAATGACCATGATCCCCATCAATGATCTTCTTCTTCTTCTTAAGCTTATCGTCATTATCTCTATAAAAAGTGAACAATTTCTTGTAGCCAATCTTATCCCCTGCGACATTATTTACAACGCGAGTGTTTTGAGCCGTCCAAGAACCAGCGCCACTTCTCCTAGTCACGCGTGTTTTATTTCTGCATAACCGAGTGAACACATACATGGTCTTGCTGATCTTGGTACACGAATCATTAGACGAAGAAGTTGTGATCCAGTGATGATCGTCATCTTTAAGAATATCCCATGGCATTAGACATTCATCGTAAATCTTGAACTCTGTTACATAATGATTGCAACGAAGTGGCCTGTCCTCAACTTTTCGGCGTAGATAATATCCAACAAGTATTTCATCAGAGGGTGTGAAACGGAACCCTGGTATTCTCAAACACTTGCATGCACAACTATTACGACTATCTTCTTGCTCCATCTCTCTATCTCTCTCTCTCTCTCTCTCTCTCTCTCTCTCTCTCTCTCTCTCTCTCTCTATCTCTCAATCTCTCAATCTCTCTTTTGCTCTCTCTGTATGCTGGTGTGTGTATCTGAAAAAAATAATGTAGCTGCTGCTTATTTATATATTTCTGTCATGGGCCGCTTAATTCAGAAAAACAGCCTCCCGTTACTTATGCACCAAGTATTTGGATATAATCTTAATTTCTTTTAATTTTTAATAAAAATCAATTATATCACAATTCGGCATGCTGCAGTTTGTAGCAGTATGAGATTAACAATTCACAATAAATAAGTTCATCTGTACATTGGCTAATTTCATTCAACTGCAATATGATATTTGATCGATCAATGTTCTGCGCTAATTGCTCATGAGTAGTGCTAGGATTGTCTTTCAAAAAATAGAATGACGTCAAGAAAATCATTATCGAGCTTGTTATAACCATTAGCAGTATCTTCTTCATGATCATCAATGACAGTTTCCATTATTTTGTCAAGTGTCTTGTGAGTATCTTTATTACAAAATTATATACAATGAGTGTCCTGGAATGATCTGCACTGGTCTCCTAAAGATGTTTGTAGTTTCAACAAATTTGTTTCTTTTTTGGAATGATGCGGTGTTAATATTTCAGTGATAATTTTATGTAGAGACGCTAGCAGGAAATTGCTTAAATATGATCTAGCAAGCAAACAAATTGCAGTGTTTCTTTTCTTCTTCTTTTTGACGAAACAAATTGTTGTGTTTTTAACAGGACTCTCTGGTGCCACTGGTATACAGGTTAGCACAGATGGGGGCATTTGTGCTTATTCCAGAGTAAATTTCCAGGGAAATCTGAAGATACTGGACTAGAGGTCCACTATCCGGAACATCAGACATATTTATAAAACTTGCTGGGAGCCCTGATGACATCAAGAGGAATGTATTTGGAGATTTTTGGGTTGCAATGAGCATGATTGTTAAGGAACCAGTCGTTCTAAAACCATGTCAAGAAACCAGTCTTTCGAGAAAGGCCCTTTTCAGGATCTTATATTAGTATTGTAACAATGATAGATTTGCAGCTGCATGTACCAACACTGGTACCTTTTGGGCAAAGAATCAACCACCATTGATATATAGTGGTGCAGTTGGTGAGGTTCAAGAAAATGTACTTGGCAGAGGTTGAAGAAAATGTTTGGGAAATATTTGTTGGGACTCTTTTTAGGAGTTATATTGGAATTTATAGAAGATGATTATGAACCTGGTACACATATAAATTTTCCAAAGTATACAAATTATTTGATGTACAATTTCCATTGCAGCAAATTCTGTAGCTACTCAATTAAGATGGAATAATTTCCATTGCAGCAAGTTCTGTAGCTACACAATTAAAATATTTGGTGGGACTCTTTTCTTGTTTTCAGTTTCTTTACCTTTCTACATGGTTCTGGATTCTGATGCAGTTTCATGATTAACCCTCATGAGGAGATCATTAACTCGCAGGTCCTTTGAAATCCATTATAAGCCCATAATGAGAATCAGCATCCAACACAATGTGCAAATTAGCAGTGTCATGCTACAGTTAGCTGGTTTCTCCACTGCCAAAAACCTCGTTAGTTATCAATACATACTTACTTTTGGTTAGTCTACTCTTCTTGTTCTAACAGATAAGATACTTGGCCCCAAACTACACAAATAGCCAATAGCGCAAATGACATTCCTTTTCTGTTTCTGGATTCCATTGACATCGATACACAAACAGAAACTGTTTATTTTACAGATGCTGGTGCTATATTTCAGAAATCGTATTTTACACATATGTAGCTACTTCTTTCGTTGAAGCTCTTGCTATATTCAATAAATTTATTTTGTTTGGTAATCAGTATCATATATTTTTCATAATAAAACATTAAAAACACAATTTCAATTTGCAGCAACATAGATGGTTACTCCATTAATATGGTTCTTAGTAAAGGTGTACACACAGAGAGTGGGGTTCAGTCACTAAAAAACTTGAATTCTTACAAAACCTACAGACAACCTGGAACTATATATCATTCATCAACTGTTGAAGCTCTTCAAGTATTATATTCTCTGGGCCTGTAAGAGAAATGAATAAATCACTGCTGACAATGGTATAATTAAATTAGCCATGACACGGGGGTTAAATTATAGTATAAGTACACTCTTTTACCATTTCCATGATTCATTCCAAACAAACTTCCATTTGATGTAAGCATTTTGTTCATTTTGATGCAGTCAGTTTGTTCCACTCTTTTCGTCCTCAGATTCTCCATCTTTCTACGGAGCTCTGATGCAGTTTTCTTCAACTCTGTTAAAAAAAAGTGTATCATTTTAGGATTTAACAGAGATACAATTAAGCACCAATTCAATCTCGTCGACTTCTAGCTACTTTTAGAAATGAAACAACAAATAAGCACGTGTTAATTTTTGGGCATATTAAGCCTTACCAAGAGTAAGTGCAGAGTATATCACAACCAGGTATTAAGTCTAAACACACACTAAAATCATTCAATCATATTTCTGACAGTCCTAGTTGTCCAAGAACACACACATCTGTAATTAGTTGAATTAGTTAGCCAATCCTTCAGCATCATTAATGTTTATAAATAAATTATATAATACTTGCAACAGGCCCTAAAGTAAAGGCAAATGATTTTCTTTAATTCTCTTAAAAGCTGTGAGATAGGTGGTAAAGTTTCTGGATAAAAAGCATCTGGGTAGTATCTTACATCGGTGAAGATTTAATTATACCAAAAGCAATAGCAGATACCATCTGTTTTGATGATCAAAAAAATACACTCTAACCATACCTTCAAACATGTCCAGGTCAAAATATTGCTCACACAACTGTACTGCTTCATCTAAAGACCTTGAAAGCTGGTTACTCAACAATGACTGCCTTTCCAGCATTCTAAGCTCTCTGTTCAGCTCCGCAGATTCTTTTCCGACCTGAAAACACAATACAAGTTTTTGTAAAACTATACATTGATGCATTACATGACAGCCTACAAAATACTCATTACCGAAGCAAGCTTCTCCCTTAAGGAGTTTAACTGCAAATCCAGCTCAGTGTCATCTGTGGCATCAACATCCATAGCTACTTCACCAGTTGATTCATTCTACAACAGCAATAAACAGAACTATATTAATTGAGTAAAAAACTACAAATAAATTGCAGCTGTAGAATCTTTTTCCGTCCGATACAACAGAAAAAAGAAAAGATTGAATATCTTAAAAATGAAAGAAGCCATCAAAGATTTAACAGCCTACATGTCATCTCATAGAACTCAATTCCAAAACCTGATAATCGTAGTATTCAAAATATCCTGGATTTAGATGACCATTGACACAAAGGATGTTGAAGTTTAAACACAATGGAACAACTTAGTTCACATCTACATGCTAAGGGCAGTTCAATTTTATGGTATATACTTTGCTACTTTTTAATGATGCACTTGGATTGCAAAGAAGCTAGTATCAACTATGTCAGTGTAGTTTCTTTTACCAACACATTTTCCAACTCTTTGTGTCTAGGCCTAATCCAAAATAGAAAACCCCACAAGTTTTTAAGAATAAGCCACCACACAAGAACCTACACGTTCCTTGCCAAAAAAAATCCTAAAGCTAAAAACAAAAATTTACCCTGTATCACCTAATCACCTATTATAATTATTTAACTCCTGTCAGAATAATCTCTTGCCACAGGCAACAATCTTAACTCGTACAAAAACAAAAAAATGTCATACTTTAACGTGATGAAAGCAGTAGGGAGATTCAAAAAGCAATAAAGACTATGCTATGAGCCTATGACTCATGTTACCTGGACTCAGGTAAGGGTGTGGATCCAAGTGTCGGATTCTTCTGAAAATTTTATATTCTTGAATTTTCATCCAAAATAGGACAATAGATCATGGAAGCTACGACTGTGAATCCCAGCCAGTAATCAACCACATACGGAATATAAGGAAACGCATAAATATCTAAATATACAATGAAGCACCAGAAACATAAATTTCTCTCTGCCCTCTTCTACATATATTTGTGTACACCCAACACTAAGATTCTGGAACAATTGAATTCCAATACTTCTCCAATCTCCATTTACCACCAAAATTAAATATATTCATTTTAGAGTTAAGAAAATCATTGCCATAAGTACACACTAAGAGAACCATCTTTTTTATCCGTGCATAATATCATCCTACCATTCAAAAGATTTACAAATTGTCAATCACTGCAACACATCTTACCAAACATTATAAGTAGCTAAACAAATCAACATCACTACAAATACGAAAAACATCCATCACAACTAAAATTGCAAAAGCAACTCACATTCGCAGGCAATGTAAAGCCTTGAGGAACGACAAAACAATGGCGCAAACAATATTTTTCCCACATGGTTAAAGGCCGATCCAAAGCCGAATAAATCATGTTCTGCAAATACTCTACACCCTGTGAATCAAAACAACCAAACAAGAAAACTCAAGATTCCGAACAAAAACAAGAAAAACACTACCCCGTATAGCTATTTAACATGAAAAGCAGTAGAAAGTAAAAAAGATGAAAACTTTAACTAAATTCTCACTTTCTTTAGCTCATCTGCTCTATCAGTGCCTTCAATTTTGAGTAGAGTTGCAGCCTCCCTATAAAATTAATCAAGAAAATGCAAATTAGACACAGAATTACAGAAATGAGAGAGGGGGGAGGGGGGCGAGAGAGGAGAGAGAGCCATAGAGAGAGGAGAGAGAGAGAGAGAGAGAGAGAGAGAGAGAGAGAGAGAGAGAGAGAGAGAGAGAGAGAGAGAGAGAGAGAGAGAGAGAGAGAGAGAGAGAGAGAGAGAGAGAGAGAGAGAGAGGGTACTGATGAAAGCACTGGAAAGCGCCATCGACTAAATCGTCAACTCGATTGAGAATCTCGTTGAGAAAAAGTTGAGGATTTAGGTTTAGAGAATCAAAGATGGCTTCGCTTTCACTGCCTTCCATTCTTCCCCCAACTTGATTTGGCGCCTTTCAATTCAAATAACTACAAATGTCAGGGAGTCGGAACCAAATTTTGCCCCGACCCGAAATCACTACCCAAGTCATGTTTCTTTTTAATCACGTGACATAGGTTAATTTGTTTTTTCTTTTTATTTTTTTAGTTAACTATTTTCTCAGATTTTAAAACTACGGTTCGTCTAAGTAACAAGATGTAACTTTTTTTTAAATAAAATCCTAGCTTCTAGTCTAAAAAAATTCAAAAAATTTGATATTCGTCCGAAAAATTTACATTCCTATTCGAAATTAAGTGGATATTCACCGTATCCGAAATAATGCGGATATTATTCTTATCTGAATCCGATAATTGCGGATACGGATATAGGCATATTCGTATTGAATAATATCTGAATCCGAATAAATATATATTATATTTTTATATTTATAGAATTTAAAATTTATTCTATTAAATTCATAGTGTGTATGTGTATATATTTGTGTGTGTATATTAAATAATATGTTTATATAAATTTTATCTAATTGTAAAAATAGTATATACATCTATAAAAAATCATTTGAGTTAAATAATTTAAATATTACAATAATATTAAAAAGATAAGTAAAAAAAAAAATTTGAATAACTTAAAATATGATTAAAACACTTTAATTCTTATTTTAATTTTTTAAAATTAATTTTTATTTTTTATCATATATTTTATAATTTTTTGATTTTTTAATATTAAAATAAAAAAAATATGGTTGAAAATCAGATTCAGATCCGGATATTATCTGTATTCGGATACTATCTGTCGAATCCAGATCCAAATATTATTTTTTCAATATATTCGGATCGAATAAGGATTTTCTTATTTGGATTCGGATACGAATACAAACAGATCCGTATCCAAATTATCCGTTTGACGTGTGATGCACGATTTTTAAAATTTACTTTTTTTATATTTTTTAAAAATTTTAAAATTTGTTTTTAAATTATTTTAATATATATATATATATACATATATATATATCGTTATTTTTTTATCATAGGGAACCCGCAGCCGCTACCCTTCGGGTGCTCTCCCCACGACTTATGCAATAACCTACAAATCAAGATAAACCGCACTTAAGCGATAGGTCCTCAACATGAGGCATAATCATAAATTCTTCTCTCGTGGGATTCGAACCTGTGACCATGAGGATAATTATGTCTTTTTTAACCAACCGAGTCAACCATTGCGGGCAATATATCGTTATTTATGACGTTGTTACAATATTATTTTTATTTTTGATAATTTGTAATAATATTGTTACAACAAATATGCATATATTGAAATATACGAATGATAAATTGAATTACAACTATATATAATACAATATCTAATTATATTTCATCTACCGTTGTATCATTGTATCGTATTTTGATTTTTGAATAGCAGTAGAACAATGTAATCTTTTTATATTTATAATTGGTTAAATCTCTAATCATATTTTATTTAGGATTGTATTAGGACATTGCATCACAATTGGTGTATGAATAGTAGTAAAATAACGTAATCATTTTCTATTTATGATTGTGGTAAGAATATACTTATTCTAAAAGAAATAATTTTAACCGTTTATTTTTTATTATACCAAATTAACGGTTCAGATTTTTTGGCGGTGTAATACCAAAATTTTGAATTAGAAGTCTTTTACGCTTATTATATATAAGAGATATAATATAACTGTTCGGTATTTTTATTTTGGTGGGTGAAAGTCAAAATCAAATCGAAAATATTTAATTCTCTAATTACCCAAATCAAATCGCTAAAAAATCAAAAATTTCAGTTTGGGTTATTTGCATCGGTCGGTTTAGACCAGTTTATAATAATTATGCTCCAAAACATTGTGTAACAAATATACTAGGTCAAGTGTGGCTACATAAGCCAATTTTAAATTTTTGCAGTTTTTCTAATCAAAGTTAGCAAGTGTGACGCTTAACAAAAGAAAAAAAGGGTGAGGAAAATGCTACAAATGTTTTCATAAGATGGCGGTTCACTATAGAGATGCACAAAAGACCCACCGGGCCGGGCCTTAAAAAACCCGAGCTTTGACCGGGCCGGGCTTTTCGGGCTTTGACTTTGACCGGGCCGGGCCGGGCTTTTCGGGCTTTGACTTTGACCGTGCCGGGCCGGGCCGGGCTTTCCGGAAATTTCAAAGCCCATTTGGGCCCTCGAGGCGGGCCTAACCGGGCTTTTTTTCGGGTCGGATCGGATCGGGCCGGGTTTTTTTCTAATTTAAATCAGATCTAGTATTATTAGAGATTCCGAAGAATACATGTGTTAGCAACTAGATCATCGTAAAAATATATTAGTTTACATGGAATATTTTAGGAAAACATTACTTCGTTGAAAACATTTAAGTTCGGCAAAAAATAAACATGTTTATATGATATATTTTATCATTGTTATGATAACAATGATATCCAAATATTCATGAGAATGATATCCAAATATATATAGTGTACTTATTATATATTCTTTCGTTATTTATGCAACGAAGTATATAAATAATATTATTAATCACAAATATGTAAATATATATGTGTTTAAAGTATTATTTATATGTATAGTAAATGTGAATTTATAAATATATAAGAAAATATATTAGAATAATCAGATTATAACCGGGCTTTTTCGGGGTTTTAATCGGGTCGGACCGGGCCGAAGCCCGAGCTTTTAACCGGGCCGGGCCGGGCCGGGCTTTGCCTAAAAATATAGGGCCCGTCGAGGCCCGAAGCCCGGGCCGGGACCGGGCCGGGCTTGACCGGGCTTTGACCGGATCGGGTCGGGCCAGATTTTCGGGCTCGGGCTTTTTGTGCATCTCTAGTTCACTACACCAACTCTCATGTGCAAATGCAAACCTATTTCGTGTATCACAACAGCAGGGGAATAATCATGATTCATCATAAGTATTGAAAATTTTGTGAAAGCAATAAGGTCAAGATGGAGAGCAGACTGAGAAGTAATGTGACAACATAGAAGAACAAGAAGGCATTTGAGTGTATCGAAAATGAAACCAGAAATCCAGAAGCAGCTTCTTGCTGAAGTACTTGGTTGGAATTTAGTGGTGAGTATTTGCAGCGACACGGCCTTGTGGACGCATTGACACCAACAGTTTCATTCTTGTCAAGGCTCCTATCCTTTAAAGTTTTTTAACTTTCCAATTTGTTTTCGACATCTGTTGGAGTAAACAAACAAACTCCTGCAAATGAAGAGGAGCTGGACAGCAGGTCAGACAAGGACTTGGCAGATTTTATCAAGGCAGAATGTAGTAAGAAGTCATGAATAGGGAACAATAGCAACAAGGCTGTGGCCAAATACAAAGTTGCTATACCAACTCTTGAATACAATAGCAACAGACTACCTCTTGTGAGCGCTCTTATATCCAAATACAAAGCTCTACAAACTGTTAATTTGGTGTAAATATTAATCCTCTTTCCAAGCCTAGTAAAGTCTCCTATATCCTCATTCCAATTCCAACTATGGCTTATTCTGAGTTCTTGCCTGTCCAGCAGAACGGTACAACATCCTATACTGTGACAAATTATCTGATTAGCGAGAAGGAAGAACAAGAATTGGTTGGTCTAGTAGATGTTAAGCTTGGAGAAGAATATGAAATAGTAGTCACTTGCCTATACCGGTAAGTTGAGAAAAATCTACTTATCCGCTCATAAAAAGTTCCAGTTGAGTTGTACTACAACTATGAAATCAAATTTATTCCTGTAGTACTCAAAAAATAATTCTATGCATGACTCAAAAATTTATTGTTTGTGCTTCAAAATATTAAGATGAAGTTACACGGATAGAACTTAGCTCATCCATTATCTAATGTATTTCTTTCTAAATATCAGGGCTTTAAGAGTTGCTGGCTTCAAGAATAAAGCTCCTCAATTTAACTTCATTTGTCGAAAAAATGTTGGTTTAAGATTAGAAGCTGAGAAATCTGATGATTATGTGTTGCAAAGCGCAGTAGAGAAAGCCGTGATCAGACACTTAATGCAGTCTAGTGGATTTTACTGCCTGTGCATACAAACTCCATTCCGGGACATTATATAATTTTCTGGGAATATATTGTGCATGATATTAACGGATCATTAACAACAAACCAAGTGGTTCCACCATCTATGTGTGAGGATTGTTGTCCAACCATTGAAGAGTCTCTTGACAGTGTTTATCAACAGACTCGTAAAGAGAAGGATCCATCTGTCCTCTTGAGATAGGAACAGGGACTTCTAATAAACTGATAGATCAGGCCGTCAGTTTGGGTGCTTCAATGAGCCAGTACAGGACTACTCAATCTCTTCAGCCTGACTCATTTGTTGATCTTTCCAACTCAAAATTTTGTGTCAAGCAAATTTAGGCCGAAATGTCCACCGCTTCTAGCTAGAACAAGAAGAGTAGACTAACCAAAAGTAAGTATGTATTGATAACTAACTAGCTTTTTGGCAGTGGAGAAACCAGCTAACTGTAGCATGCCACTGCTAATTTGCACATTGTGTTAGATGCTGATTTTCATTATGGGCTTCGTGCTTTATAATGGATTTCAAAAGACCTGCGAGTTAATGATCTCCTCATGAGGGTTAATCATGAAACTGCATCAGAATCCAGAACCATGTAGAAAGGTAAAGAAACTGAAAACAAAAAAAGATTGACAGCTGCATAAATCAAAATGATGTTGTTTTGGATGGCTGGTTGTGATCTTTTAAAAAGTCATAAAATTTGTTATAATTATTTAACCTGCGTAGCATGGCTAAGTGACTTCAGTCGAGTTATTTATGTATTAGTCTTTCTGGTCTGAAAATACAATACTTGACCCAACTTCAAGTAATTAAGAAAGATATCATGTGTCACTTTATTTGTTCAGTACATTTTCTTCAACCTCTGCCAAGTACATTTTCTTGAACCTCACTAACTGCACCACTATATATCAATGGTGGTTGATTCTTTGCCCAAAAGGTACCAGTGTTGGTACAGGCACCTGCAAATCTATCATTGTTACAATACTAATATAAGATCCTGAAAAGGGCCTTTCTCGAACACTTAAGGCCTTAGACGGACTGGTTTCTTGACATGGTTTTAAAACGACCGGTTCCTTAACAATCATGCTCATTGCAACCCAAAAATCTCCAAATACATTCCTCTTGATGTCATCAGGGCTCCCAGCAAGTTTTATAAATATGTCTGATGTTCGTCAAAAAAAGAAGAAGAAAAGAAACACTGCAATTTGTTTGCTTGCTAGATCATATTTAAGCAATTTCCTGCTAGCGTCTCTACATAAAATTATCTCTGAAATATTAACACCGCATCATTCCAAAAAAGAAACAAATTTATTGAAACTACAAACATCTTTAGGAGACCAGTGCAGATCATTCGAGGACACTCATTGTATATAATTTTGTAATAGAGATATTATAGGATGATAACTAGTATAATTTTCGTCATCAGGAATTAAGTAGCTAGGCCGGCTGAAGATACTCACAAGGCACTTGACAAAATAATGGAAACTGTCATTGATGATCATGAAGAAGATACTGCTAATGGTTATAACAAGCTCGATAATGATTTTCTTGACGTCATTCTATTTTTTGAAAGACAATCCTAGCACTACTCATGAGCAATTAGCGCAGAACATTGATCGATCAAATATCATATTGCAGTTGAATGAAATTAGCCAATGTACAGATGAACTTATTTATTGTGAATTGTTAATCTCATACTGCTACAAACTGCAGCATGCCGAATTGTGATATAATTGATTTTTATTAAAAATTAAAAGAAATTAAGATTATATCCAAATACTTGGTGCATAAGTAACGGGAGGCTGTTTTTCTGAATTAAGCGGCCCATGACAGAAATATATAAATAAGCAGCAGCTACATTATTTTTTTCAGATACACACACCAGCATACAGAGAGAGCAAAAGAGAGATTGAGAGATTGAGAGATAGAGAGAGAGAGAGAGAGAGAGAGAGAGAGAGAGAGAGAGAGATAGAGAGATGGAGCAAGAAGATAGTCGTAATAGTTGTGCATGCAAGTGTTTGAGAATACCAGGGTTCCGTTTCACACCCTCTGATGAAATACTTGTTGGATATTATCTACGCCGAAAAGTTGAGGACAGGCCACTTCGTTGCAATCATTATGTAACAGAGTTCAAGATTTACGATGAATGTCTAATGCCATGGGATATTCTTAAAGATGACGATCATCACTGGATCACAACTTCTTCGTCTAATGATTCGTGTACCAAGATCAGCAAGACCATGTATGTGTTCACTCGGTTATGCAGAAATAAAACACGCGTGACTAGGAGAAGTGGCGCTGGTTCTTGGACGGCTCAAAACACTCGCGTTGTAAATAATGTCGCAGGGGATAAGATTGGCTACAAGAAATTGTTCACTTTTTATAGAGATAATGACGATAAGCTTAAGAAGAAGAAGAAGATCATTGATGGGGATCATGGTCATTGGATTATGCACGAATATTCACTGTTGGGGATTGAAGATTATGTGCTGTGTGAGATTATTAAGGAAGTGGAGATGTCCGATGAAGCAGCGACAACAAAGCAAGATTTCCATACTCATGGTCAAAATCTAGTATCCCGAAAACAAGTAGTTCTTCCAGTCGCAGATGTCATTGTCGCAGCAGATACTTATCCTCCACATGAAGTGGGAAATTTGAATGTGGTGTTAGGTCAGTTGGGAGGCGGTGATCATGATGATCAACCTGTAGATGAGTCGGGAGCAGACTGGGACCAAAACGGTTGGAGCGCTGAATTAGATAAGGAGCTTGGTCTCGATATATTGGATGATACAGTTGCTGCTGATGTTGTTGAGGATTTACCTATACTTGCAGTTGCAGGAATGAATGAGCCTCTACAAGTACAAGTACAGAGTGTTCCTAATTTTTTTGTAGAGGAGAAAGATGTTACGGTTCTGCAAGAGCAACCCCGCAAGAGGATGAGGACTGATGTAGACGGCTACCAGAAATTTCCCAGCTGCAGGAAGAAGCAAAGGTATCTTCAAATATAGTTATTATCGGCTGTTGGAAATATAGTTATTATCTTCAAAAGAAATATAGTTTATGTCCCCATTATGTCTTAGAGCAAACATGGGTTATGTCTTAGATCAAACATGGGTTATAAACTTGTCTGAATTCAGTTTTCAAGTTTTGATAATATTCTGCAGACTGCAGCAAACATGGGTTATATTATATGTCGGCTTGTTTCTTCTAACCACTTAAAATTCATTTAATTGCAGGTTGGGAGGTCTATACAGCTGCAAAAGTCATGTCCAACACGATCACTTTGGTATTTGATTGATGAATGTTTTGCGCTAATTTCTCACCAGTACTTGTAGAGCTCTCTCTGAAAGATTAAATGACATTAACACAATCCCTATCGAAATGTTTATAGCCATTCAAATCATCTCGTTCATGACCACCAAATGATACTCCCTTCAGCCAACTAGAACTAATCCCTGTGAAAAAGAATATTCAAACAATGATCATGCTAGTTTTCAAGTCACTTAGACTAAACAGCCTTAACTAATCTGAGGACATGTTTTCTCTTAAGATAATCAGATAATATTAACTGGTAAAATGTATCTATAAAATAATACTTATATAATGTTAGCTACTAAAATTAAGTAGTTTTTGTCATAAAAAATAATTTTATACATTTTCTAACCTTTAGTTTTCCATGACGATTTAATGGTATATGTCTATACTATTATATTAAAAATGAGATATTGAAAGTTTTCTTAGAAGTTTGGTTGTTGTAATTTAGTTCACTCAATTTTTAATAGTTGACTTTTATTATAAACCTAATTATTAACCTATATTTACATGGTTAGTTATTATAAAAAAAATATTTTAATCAAACTTATATTCATAGATAACTAATTATAAATATTTATATATAACTTTTTTAATGAAAGTTATATTAACACTAGAACTTGTTTGCCCCGGATTCGCGCGGGGTTTGTAATTTAAAATAATTAACAAAAAAATTATAGTTTGTTAAATCCGTTAGTCACATTTATGTTTATATATTTTTAATTAGCCTTATATTATATTAAAATATTTTAACCTTAAATTTTAATTCAAAAAAAAATTATGTTAAAATTGTTTACATATTTTGTACAACGTTAATTATATTTACTATGCGTTAAAAACATTTACTATAAAATTTATACTACATGCAAGTAAGTAAATTTAGAATTACACACATATATATATACTAACATAAAACCGGTGCGATACACTGTTGGTTTAAATAATTATTATTTAATATTTATTATAATATATGTTAAAAGGGTATGTATATCTAAATAAGTATAACTGAATATATTTTTTATTATATCATAATCGTTATTAATAATAATTAGGTTTAAAAAAAATAAGTTTGCAAATTTACACGATAAATAGATTCTGAAAATCATATAACCGGCCCAATTAAATAGGTCATGTATGTCGATTAGAATATTTCAACTTTAAATCACTATAATATTTAAATGTTGTATTAATTTAGATAATTACTATTATATCTATTCATAAATTTGATTTAAAAAATTCAACGATTATAATTTAAGCGACAAAACTATAGCTGAATTTAGCGGAAATTGAAGTGATTTTTGATTAATGGTTTGGATTGAGTGACATTAGCGTATTAATATTAGTGTTGATATAATATATCTTCTTCAAAATTGGGTTTGGTGTCAGTTTAAAAAACTTAAAGGGCAAGTCATGACATATGTAATCTGTCAATTAAGGAAGCTAGTGTTTCGCTTAAAAGTGAAAGTCTAAGTCCATTTCAAACCATATTCACCGAACTTATAATCAACATATTCCTAATGTTTACTGGCATTAGGATTGCTAAACTACAGTAAATACCCTTCACTACTTTTTTTCTTTAAAACAAGTTGATGCTCTTTTTAGTCCTATAATATTTATATGGACCATCCATATTACATAATGGGTTGACCCAAATCCAAGTTTATACTAAATTTATATCGTAACTGTTGACGGAGGAATTCGGGAGTAACAAAACTTGAAGTTTGTAGTCGGAAACAAGATCTGTGATGGCGGTTCTTCGTCGGAAACGTGAACAGTAATCGGTGGATCTGATGAACAGTATTCGTCGAAAAAGATGAACAGTGTTTAGTGGTAGTGATTATTGGGGGCTGAGGTTACTTAGGGTTAGTGGTGGCTCCTTTGCGCTCTCGCTTCTGACCCTTTACAATTTGCCTACGTACCCCTATTTATAGGGGATCAAGCCCACGTAGTTCTTGGGGAACAAGAAACCTAATGGGCTTAGATTTCTTATCCCGAGGCCCAGTAGGAAACCCACTGGAAACCGTCTTCTACTAGTTTTAGGAATGTACGCCGATGAGGCCCAACCACAAAGGCCCAAGACTCGTCCGCGGCTTCGAGACTTCACGGATGAGGCATCTCCCTGGTCAAGGATAACCCTCCACTACTAGCTGTTTCTCTAGTCCGCGGACGCAGGTATAGTCATGGTTCACCCCAAATGTGGGAAGCATCTTTGTCCCCTGATAAGGAGCCCCTACCAGATTGCAGGACAAATGATCCCAAGATTTTGGGTGCAAAGTGCAGGATACTCCGAAGTCTCCCAACAAGGACACCCGTTGACTACAGAGACAGAGCTCCCAAAGCACACACCATATGTCACCCCACATCCCCAATGAGGACACCTATTGACTACAGGAGGAGGCCCTCAGTCCAGACATACCCCTGGAGGTCTCTGACCACGGACATCGCCTTTCCAGTAGATACGCTACATGAAGGAGTTCTTCAATAGAGTACCTGCATCAAATAGGTTAGTAATAATAATCTCCATCTTCCTTGAATCTTCCACAGAGCCCGTCCAAGTAATCATGTTGAAGTCTTCACAAGGTCTTTTGTTCCTTTAGGGCGCGCCTTAAAGCTTATCATAGGAGGAGATTCGATCAGGAAATTCCCCACCTTTCCTTAGTAACTGGCCGCACCTTCCCTCTACGCTGAGGGCGCGCCCCTTTATGTATGGGGTCAAGCAACATCACTCCATCAACCATCAAAACACAGGGCGCGCCTACTTTTCTTCCGCAAGGCAAATTACCTTATCTGTTCCGTAATTTTAGGCATTTCTTCCTCAATTTTGACTGTTTTATCAATCTTAATCTGAATATTGTTTATACCAATTTTTTGGGCATAACAGTAACTACACGGACTATCCGTGCATTTGGTAACCCATTTTCAGAAATATAACATATATGGACTACTTAATTATTGTCAATCTTCTGGTAACTACCTAGATAACGAACGACCCACATTGATTTGGTTTGAATTTTGAATCCCTATAACCTTCAAACGAATAAGGGAACGCTGCATTAAACCATATTTCATGCTCACCACTATGTTGATCAGCCCATATTTTCTCCTTAATAGTTTGACCTTTGATTCTTCTCTAATTTAACGAATATTGATCTGCAGGAGATATGGATAAATCGGGTAAGTTGTCATCTCATACTAAACAACTACGGATGTGAGTGCTTATTTTAATCTATATTTTGTGCTGATGAAGGTTGTTAATGACTGTCTCTGGGATCACTATCATGTGCAGATTAGGTGTTTGATTTAATGCCAGAAGATATGTGTACTAGGCATGTGAATCGAATTGATCACCGTGTTTAAGGTTAGCTTTCTTTAGGTTCCATACATGTCATATAATTTGACTTACACAGATTGCTTAACGTTGAGGTTGATATTTATGTTTTGGAATAATATCTTAATACTGCTAATGGATTATTATGTTTCTCACATTCAAATCTTAAGTTACCACGTTTAGGGCCCAATCTCTTGCTATCAATTATCACAAAAAATCTTTTAATTATGTAGGTATATGTGAAAGAGATGTGTCCTAAGTCCAATCATGTATGATGATTTAGGAATAACTTTTATGTAATCTATTTTTTTATTTCAATTATATTAATAAAAGACTTATTTTGTTTCTTATTATGGGCTTTATCTATTTAAGTGTTTATATAAGATATACCATAGTTTAGAGTAAGCTTTTATGGATTATGATGAGATTATAATAATGAGACCTTAAAGATGATAACTCCGAACATAAATAGTTCCTGGTCGTAGGATTACTAATTCGTAATTAGATAGTAATCCGCAAAAATCGGTATATACTATGCTTGCTTCATTATGAAGGATGTCTGTTCTCATAGACATTTGTGTAGTGACATCATAGCGGCTTTCTATTGAACACAATCTCTCCACCATATATAAAACACACGGGAGTGTTGAGCTACCTGAGCAGGTCTAACTTCACGTTAGTATGATATTGTCTGCTGTGGGCTCCTAATACTACCCCTCACACAAACGATATAACACAACTCCTAACATTGAGAAATATTGAACATTGTCTTTTCAGCAACACTAAACGAGTACATCTTTATCTGAAGACTACATTCATCGTTAAACATATAAACATCCATAAATCCATGCCATCCACGATCATCTATGCATCCAACGAAATCATTCATATTAATAAGATTGCAATGGTTGTGCTTTTCCAGAAGTCTCAACGATTTAAAATTACCAATTCTAACATCAAACTTGACAAAGAAATCACTCTCACACCAATACGGATTACCCTTTACAATGACAGATGGTAACCAGCTGTTCCCAAAAAATTTCGAAAAATTATCAAGCAAAAGATTATTACTCCAGCAACCTGTTTTAAACGAGTAAACTGAAACTTGCACTGCACAAGCTACTCCCCCTCTGTTTCACTTTAACTGTCACTTACAACATAGTAAAAATTATTATTTTTAAATGTTTCTTTTCGTATATAAAAGTTTAAATTATATATTTTTATTCAGAAAAATAAAATTTTTACTCCCTCTGTTTTTTTAATATGTCGTTTGACTTTATTGCACACATCTCTCTCATCTCATCATTTACTTTCCCTTCTCATTATAATTCAAATATATTAATATTTTAGTAATAAGGCACAAATATAAGGCATATTGTTGAAGTTGATGTACAACAAATTTGTCTTAAATCACTAATACACAATATTTTATTATATTTATAAGGCATTTACTAGGACATTGTTGGACTTGCTGTAAAAGAGAGAAGAGTCTCTTAGAGTTTTAATGAGCCTCCAAGAGTCTCTTAGAGCTTCATTTTGAGCCATATTCCTTATTTTTAGACTTAAGAGCATGTTTAAAGAGCCTATTGGAGATGCTCTAGGAGCAAGTCCAATGCTTGATGCAAAATAGCTATATCTATTGTTATATAGCATCAAAAAGTACATTTTGGTACTAAAATAAAACTTGCTCTCCAATGCTAGTTGTATAAGTAGTTTCAAATTTCCATAAATCTTTTAACTTTTACCTAATTTAATATTGTTTTGATACTTTAAGATGTACAAGACAATAATTATTTAATTTTTTCCCTCCATTTGTAGTAATAGATGATGTGGCAAGGATACATATATGCATCCATGGTTTCAAATATAGAACCAAGGATGCATATATGCATATTTGCATCTATTGGACTTAAGAGCTATATTCCTTATTTTTTAGACTTAGGAACATGTTTAAAGAGCCCATTGGAGATGCTCTAAGGAGCAAGTCCAATACTAGATGCAAAATAGCTATAACTATTGCTATATAGCATCAAAAAGTACATTTTGGTTCTAAAATAAAACTTGCTCTCCAATGCTAGTTGTATAAGTAGTTTCAAATTTCCATAAATCTTTTAACTTTTACTTAATTTAATATTGTTTTGATACTTTAAGATGTACAAGACAATAATTATTTAACTTTCCCCCTACATTTGTAGTAATAGATGATGTGGCAAGGATGCATGCATCCTTGCTTTCAAATATGGAACCAAGGATGCATATATGCATATTTGCATTTAAGTATGACACCTCTTTGGAGTTGAGTTTTTTTGCATTTGGTGCTATAATATAGCAATAGCACCAAAAATAGCATTGCATTGGACTTGCTCTAAGTGACAAGAATATTTGTTTTCAATATCCTAATCATTTTTACCGATCAAATAACCATTCTCAAATTGAGTTGGATATCTCAAAAAAAAATTATTTTTTGTGTAAAAATGCATTTTTCGAAATAAAATAAAAAAAAGTTGGTTGAAATACTCGTTTTCAACTTTAAAAAATATAAATTATTTTAAATACTCAATCAATCTAGATGGCGTAAAATACCCAATCTTAGAAAGTGTATTTCACTAATATTTTTTGTTGCATTTCTCAAATTTGATATTTTTTTAGATCATCAATTTCAAATAATTTATTATTTTTTGCCATTACCCATTTTTTATTAGTTTATCAGAGTAAAAAAATAGAGAATTTCACAACTTACAAACGGAGCGTAACGGTACAATTGATTCAATAGGAATTTGCGTTGTTATCTCTTGAATAAATATTTCCCTTGGGAGAGAGAAAAGATCGTGAGCCATTAGTAATCGGCTGCTTAAGAAAATGGAGATGGAATTGGGTATTTCATCTGGATTTTACACGATTTTTTTGGATGATAGAGCTAGGGTTTCATCATGATTTTAAAGAATTTTCTGAATTTTAAAAAGAGGAAATTGGCCTAAATACGACAATTATTATACACTTATACGAGTATGCAACTTATTTTTAATGTTAAAATTTTAAATTTTTAATCATGTAATTACAAAAATATTTACATGCATTCATATTTAAAATTTTCATTGTACTCACCTACTACTTATTTAGAAGCATTAAATCCTTTTAAATATCATGTTTGTTTACTGATATTTTAATAAAAAAATGTTAAATTGAATGTTATTTTTTAACGGTATTCAATTTTGATTATAAAAATTTTAATAAAATGTAATGTTCTTCAAAGACTCGGGATGAAATTTATTTCATAAATTAAAAAAAATCCGATGAATTTTCTAGCATTTTTTTAATTATTAGAAACATCTTTAAATTTACGTGAATTAAAAAAGTTTATGAAAAAAAAATTTAGATGAATTAAAAAATTTTCTTCCTTTTATTTTGCATGGATTAGGATCTTGAATAGTAATCTGAGATGGTAATATATTTTCTGAGACTTCTTTCACCATTAATCCAGCATCTTTATCAGCATCAGTGCACTAATTTAATTAATCATGTTCTTCATAAAATCAAATTCAGTTTAAGAGAACCCTATTATGGCTGTTTAATGAAAATTCTTGTCACTGCCAAATTTTTTGGACCAAATTAAACATAAAATCATACCATGAAATTGCACACATATATATTAAGCCTATCAGTGAGAGCTAAAGGAAAATTTATATTAACACAATATAAAAAAATTATGCAGATCCTTGACATACTAATACCCATATTTTTTTAGAAAAAATATTAAGTTGCAAGGCCCTAATTATTCAAAAAAAATACCTATATTTATATGCTATTTTTAGGAAGCTAACCTGCAGCTGCTCTATCTCATGCCATGTTATTTTTTCCCTATAATGTCAAATTTCTTTATTAAATTACTTTTTCTGTGTGAAAAATACATACATGTAGCTCATGCATACGGAAGGAGAGTTACAGATCAATGAAGTATACAAAATTCAGGATCTTATCATTTTGTCTCTCTCTGGATGCAACAGGTTAGCATAACCTATTACTACAAAAATCGTGCTTAATTAGTTTTATTTATATATGCATCGATCGTGCACTTTGTTTAAAGCAGAAATCCTGAAGTAGAACAACCTATTAACTTCTCATAAAAGGATGCTCATGTAACATATAGGATGCACAAGAAAAATCTGAGCTAACAAAAATATGAATATATTTTGGTCTTCTAAAGCATACCATATGTATCTATTTCTGAATAACAGGGAAAATCCATGTGATCCACGATCATCAATGCATCCAAGATAATCATTCATATTAATAAGATTGCAATGGTTGTGCTTTTTCGCAAGTTTCAAGGATTTAAAATTACCAATTCTAACATCAAACTTGATAATGAAATCACTCCCACACCAATACGGATTGCCTTTTACAATGACAGATGGTCACCAGCTGTTCCCAAAAAATATCAAAAAATTATCAAGCAAAAGATTATTACTCCAGCAGCCTGTTTTAAACGAGTAAACGAAACTTGCGCCTGCACGAGCTACTCCCTGTTTCATTTTAATTGTCGCTTACAGCATAGTAAAAATTATAATTTTTAAATGTTTCTTTTTGTATATAAAAGTTTAAATTATATATTTTTATTCAGAAAAATAAAATTATTACTCCTTCTATTTTTTTAATATGTCGTTAAACTTTATTGCACACATCTCTCTTCTCTCATCATTTACTTTCCCTTATTATTATAATTCAAATATATTATTATTTTAGTAATAAAGCACAAATATAAGGCATATTGTTGGAGTTGATATACAACAAATTTGTCTTAAATCACTAATTTCAATATTTTATTATATCTATAAGTCATTTACTAGAACATTGTTGGACTTGCTCTAAAAGAGAGGAGAGAGAAAAGCCTCTTGGAGTTTTAAAGAGCCTCTAAAAGTCTGTTGGAACTTCATTTTGGGCCATACTCCTTATTTTTAGACTTAAAAGCATGTTTAAAGAGTTATTGGAGATTCTCTAAGTAACAAGAATATTTGTTTTCAATATCCTGATCATTTTTACCGATCAAATAACCATTTTCAGATTGAGTTGGATATCTCAAAAAAATTATTTTTTGTGTAAAAATGCATTTTTCGAAAAAATAAAAAAAAATTGGTTGAAATACCCGTTTTCAACTTTAAAAAATATAAATTATTTTAAATACTCAATCAATCTGAGATGGCATATTTTCAAAAACTCAATCTCACAAAGTGTATCTCACTAATATTTTTTGTCGCATATCTCAAATTTGATATTTTTTAGATCATCAATTTCAAATAATTTGTTATTTTTTGTCATCACCCATTTTTATTGGTATACATCAAAGTCAAAAAATAGAGAATTTCACAACTTACAAACGGAGCGTAACAGTACATTTGATTCAATGGGAAGTTGCGTTATTTTCTCTTGAATAAATATTTCCCTTGGGAGAGAGAAAAGATCGTGAGCCATTAGTAACTGGCTGCTTAAGAAGATGGAGATGGAGTTGGGTGTTTCATCGGATTTTACACGATTTTTTTGGATAATGGAGCTAGGGTTTCATCTTGTTTTTAAAGAATTTTATGAATTTTAAAAAGAGGAAACTGGCCTAAATACGACAATTATTATACACTTATACGAGTATCAGCTTATTTTTAATGTTAAAGTTTTAAATTTTTAATCATGTAATTACAAAAATATTTACATGCATTTATATTTAAAATTTTCATTGTACTCACCTACTACCTATTTAGAAGCATTAAATCCTTTTAAATATCATGTTTGTTTACTGATATTTTAATAAAAAAAATGTTAAATTGAATGTTATTTTTTAACGGTATTCAATTTTGATTATAAAAATTTTAATAAAATGTAATGTTCTTCAAAGACTCGGGATGAAATTTATTTCATAAATTAAAAAAAATCCGATGAATTTTCTAGCATTTTTTTAATTATTAGAAACATCTTTAAATTTACGTGAATTAAAAAAGTTTATGAAAAAAAAATTTAGATGAATTAAACTATGGGGGCTACATATCTTATAACTTTGTTGCAAAAATTAAATAACCGTTTGTTAATTTTTTTTGATATTTATATGTTTTTATGAAAAAAAATAAAAATAAAAATATTTTTTGATAATGTTTGATCTCTTTCCAAGCAAAAGCCTTTTTCTTCCAAAGAAGTGTCAGTGCGTTAAGCTCTCAAGAATTCGACTCGTACATGAACTTGCTTTCTCTGTTTTTGGGCCAAAACGATTTTTCGAAAATCAGCTTTTAAATTTTAACAAATAACTAACATAATAACCGGTGCGAGGCACAGGTCATTTTCTAGATTTTTTTTATGTATCATGCAATTATAATGTTCTTAGTTGTTTTTTTATCTGTAAATGTTGTACAATGTCTAACCTATATTAAATACATGTTAATTATTTATCATCATGTATTATTTTCCTACAAGATATTACCAAATTACATAACATTTCTAATATAGTTCATTAAGCAAAATATATATATTCTTGTTTGTATTGTGTAATTTGTATTTAATGAATGAATACGTTTAAAATGAAACGATTATGTTGTTACTATGTTTACAAAAAAACCGCTAAAAATTAACATATATGTTCAATATAGAGTTGGCCAAAAATTTTAATTTTATTTAAATAAACTATATGTATTGCTCTGTATTATAATTGAGTTCACGACTAACTTACAATTAACTTACTCAATTTAAAAAGATAAAAAATACATAACTGAAGTCAGAATGACTTGCAATCATAATATACAATAATGTAAAATTTACACTACTAATGAAAAATGTTACTTTTTGAAATTCAGCGTGTGCATGTATGAAAAAATGTTAATTTTTTATTTACACTACTGTTAACAAAGTAAGATTAAGTTATATGTGTGTTAGCATGTAAATTATCGTATGTTACATTTTTTTAGTAAATTACGATGGTTTCAATTATTTATAGGCTAAATATCTGATTTATGTACATGTATATTCATTATTAACATATAGTGAGACAACTGATTACTTAAATAACATGCATTTATCATTATTCAAAAAATTAAAATTATGTAATAAATAAATTGCAATAATTTATATATGGTATTCATATTATCAGTGACAAAAAATTCATAACTATTTTTTAAGCAATCAAGTACCAATCATGGTTGTAACATAAAATTAAATTATAAATTGTAAAGACTTGTTATTGATATTCATTATTTTTTTTAAGAATTCGAAGGAAAATTTAAAGTATATCGTTATTTAAACTGTTTTTAAGTTTCTTTTATTACGACTCTAATATTTTTTCATATAATAATTTGATAACATTGTATGCTATTCTTTTAAAATTAAATATTTTTTAATTCAATAAAGTTTTATAAATATTAGTTGAACTGGTTAATTCCTTCAAATTATTGAACAGTATATACATTTTCCTTTAAATAGTATAAAATGCATTGAATCAAATGTTATAATATAGTATAGATATAACATTTATTTGAAAATTTTAAAATATTAAAATAATTAAAAATATCTGTACAATATTTTCTTGATCAATGAATATTGCTTATCGAAAATAATTCTTTTTAAAATTCTAGTCTTTTTCAAGTGAAAAATGAATAATAAATAGATTTTATATATCATCATAGTTTTAACAAATCTCTTGAGATCTTATAATAAATTTTGATATTTTTAAAACCGGGACAACTCCCAAAAACAATAATACGCTACCAGTGAAGTTAGTAATTTTAATACAAATAATCAATTGACTCGATCCTATAAAAACCTCAAATACATTAATTTATATTAACATAAGATATTAAAATATTTTACATTATTGGTAAAATATTATCGCCGAGCTTGTTATTTAAATTTATTAAACGTAGAATGTGACGATGTTTTTTGGCCAGGTCGTGTAGTCAAAAGTTTAAATTTGTCGTGCGGCCAAATTTTGAGTATTTTTTTAACTATAGGCCAAGTTTTGATTTCAAATTCGAAATAAACTAAAATGCATTGGCTCATTATAATTCGAATTTATCTAAATATATAACACCAATATAGATTATTTATATATAAGCGTATCTATTTTCAATATTTTTTTAAAAAAATATATACAAATTTTAATTACTTTTTATAATAAAAAATATGTTAAAAATATATAAGATATATTTTTAAACTAAAAAATGATTAATAAATAAGATAATAATTCATTTATGTACTATGCCTAACTTTATATCTGGAATTAAGTTGTTTAAAATTAACCGTTCAAATATTCAAGTAACTATATTTTTTTTGCGGAATTCAAGTAACTACCTTTAAAGTTAAATGAAATATTAATTTAACACACTTACATATTATGTGTATGATAAAAAAACACATGTAATAATATAATGTAGTGGTATGAGGTTGTAAAGGTGAATCTTTTAATGAGATTTTTTAATCTCATGAATATAATTTTTTTGTTCTTCTATTATATATTAAAGAGATTTTATAATCAATTAGTAAATAATAAAACTTTTTTTCCAAAAATTAACTTACTCTCTAACAGATTTTGAGCCAACAATTCTTTTCCAAAAAACTTTTAAATTTTACCAAACAAACAAGATCCTAACAGTTTTTTAGCTAACCCTACTTTTTTATCCACCGGTCATTTGAATTTTGAAGCCACGAGAGAGACAGAGGAGAGAGATTTAAGAGAGAGAGATTTGAAAAGGGGAGAACTATGACATTCATAACCGTTTCCTCAAAACTCCTTTCTCTTCAATTACAAAGCACAACCTATTTTTATTCTCGTTTTAAACTATTATCATCACTAAGTGTTGTTTATTTTCATTCTCAAAATATAATCAATTTAAGCCCTAATTACAATCCTCATTCCACCCATTTAACTCATACAGAATTACAACAACTTTTATTAAAAAAATCTAAATCCGGTTTCGATAATCTCGATAATGCTCTTGACATGTTTGATAAAATGCTCAAACTACGACCTCTGCCTAATGTTATTGACTTTAATCAGCTGCTCACGGCTCTCGTTAAAATGAAACAATATCTAATAGCTGTTTCGCTCTTTAGAGAAATGTGTATGCTAAGCATTCCTGTCGATATTTTTACGTTTAGTATTGCCATTAACTGTTGTTGTCACTCCAATCGGGTTGATTATGCGTTTACATTGCTTGCTACCGTCTTCAAGCGTGGTTTTATGCCTAATGTGGTAACTTATACTACTTTAATCAGGGGGCTTCTTTCGCAGCATAAGTCTACCGAGGCTAAGCTTGTGTTCGTGAAAATTGTCAAATTTAGAGAAGTTGAATGTGATGTGGTTACTTTTAATATCATGGTTAATGGCCTTTGTAAAACAGGTCATGCAGATATGGCGCTCTGGTTGTTTAAATATATGGAGAAGACGGTATATAAACCTGATATTGTTACTTACACGTCAATCATTGATTCTTTATGCAAGCGTGATCGTGTCAATGATGCTTTGTGCCTAAATTGTAAAATGATCAAGAAAGGCATTTTTCCAAATGTTCATACTTTTACTATATTGGTCAATGCTTGTTCCAGGTCTGGGAAGATGGAAGATGCAAAGCGGTTTATTGAGATGATGAATGAAAAGGGTGAATATGCTGATATTGTCACGTATAATACTCTCATGCAGGCGTATTGTGTACAAGGGCAAATGGATGGAGCGTTGGCTGTGTTGAAAACCATTTCAAGCGAGGAGATTACGCCTAACTATTACACATATAACATTCTGTTGGATGCCTGTTGCAAGCAGCTAAAAATGGACATGGCTATGGATATTTATAGAAATATGGCATGTGAAGGTCTGAAACCCTCAGTTGAAACACACAGCATTTTGTTACGCGGGCTGTGTGGACTGGGTAAACCAATGGAAGCACTGGCCTTTTTTTATAAGATTCGTGATCAAGGCCATATGTTGGATATCGTGATCTACCAAACCATGTTATCTGGTCTTTGCAAAAACCAGTTTATTGATAAAGCGCTGTCTTTATTTCACTTGATGAGATGCCATGGTTTGATTCCGGATAGGGATACTTATAATATAATCATTCGTGGGTGTTTGTGGAATAAGAAGTATGATGAAGCATGTAAACTAGTAGACAAAATGGTTGATTGCGGCTTCTTAGCAGATTCTATTACAACCTCTTTGTTACAACTACTCTCATTAGAAACACATGATCCAACTCTCCTTGCAATGCAACAGAAGTGCTTGCATTCAGGCATGTGACTTTTTTTAATAGTTATTTATCTGTTCTCGGGTACAAAGTGTAGCTTTATAGGCTCCTGTTCCATAGTAGTGGTCATTGTTTGATTGTTTTTTTTCTCAATGATATCCCACCAAAGTCATGATCAGTATTTTTACAATGTTTGCACCTCCTACCCTTTGATTAAATGTCTCCTTGTGTATGCTTTAAAGTTACCTTAACTCGAAAGGATTTTAATTTCGAAGACTTAAGTCTCATTTACTTGTTACAATTTTTTTAATTATATTTTTTAGTTCAATTCTCCCCTATGTTCAAGTTAACAACAGAAGCATGACCGATGCAATTTTATACCCTTTTCAAGCCGTGATCAGTATTTACCCTTCTCGTTATTAGATATGTAGTATTTACCCTTCTCGTTATCAGAATTGTACATACTTCACGGTTCCTTGTTTTCGCGCATGTTACACACTTGTCAATTTGAATGATTGCCTTGCACGAATAGACTATGCACGGGTTGGAGAAATTATGGATGTGTATTTTTTTCAATGAGGAATTTTTTATTTGGAGCAAGATCTACACAACTAGTATTGGAATATACGATCTTAAATCAATTAAATTACATTTTAGGAATGGTGGAATGATTGTGTTTCCACATTCAGCATTGAAAGTACAGTTTCTGTGATCCGAAATCGAATGAAACCAAGGGTCTTGCTTGTTTCTAAGAGAGAAAATATATCTCCTATTTTGGTAATGGGTTTAGTTATACTCCAAGCTTGGTTGCTCTTGAAGGAATGAAGTCATTGCATCCACAAGGTTCTAGGACATTCGGGAGGTAATTATATTTTTAACCTTTTCTTTCGCATCTGTATTTTAGTTAAAATTGATGTCAACAAAATTTTGCTATTCAGCAATGTAGTTTGAAGTTGGTTGCATGTGTAGGTGTGCCCTTCAAACTTAAATAACACTAGGCTAGTGTGTTGAATTGCACCAATAATAGTTGTGTTACTATTATATCCATCATTTCCTGCATTATATTCTTACACATTTTTGTCATCCCTTGCCATACTGGATTATCGCTTTTACCTCTTGTATTGATGACCACTGGACGTTGAAGTTTATGTGATTTTACACTGGTATTCTGTTTTGATTGAGCAACATAATGTTCTTAGTTTGTATGCTTTTAACTTATGAAAATCTAAAGGAACATGATATAGATAGTCTGCTGATCAGAAATAGAATCTGCTGCCAAGCTTAAACATATAGTCTGCTGCCCAGTTTTCCAAAGGCTTAAAATTGTGTTATTAATAATCTTGTTGTCCTGTTCATCATTGATTATTATAATAAATAAATAAGTGAAATTCTAACTCTCTGATCATGCTTCATTTAAGTTATCATCAGATTTTAGAAATACATTAACCTTGCTGTCATGTTCATTAGTTTTGACCTGTGTTAATATATCTAGTTTTTATTGATGCAGCCCCTGCAATTTATAGTTTACAATGTCTTATATATTTTTTATTGTTCGATCAAGACAACTTGATGCAATTTTTTTACTTCTGCACCCCAAATATTTGGTGCTCTGTAATACTGCAGTATTCCTTTCTCTGTGGATGACATGTCCAACTCAACGCAACAAGTAGATCTAGCAGATATCAAACGTCCACCACAAAAACGTCAAAACTCTGGATTTGTTTTCCTGCATCAATGCTCAGACTGATGGTCAAACTGTTCCCTGCCCTGAATCTCTTCACTGACCCGGCTGTGGTACATCTGCACATCTCTGTGTGCAAAAACCTGTGCATATAGTTCTGTAGTTCATCTTTTCATCTGTATTACAATTCTCACTTTCTTCCCTTCTGTTTTGCCTGTTGTCCAGCGCTGGAGATTCTCTTCATTTTTTGTATAGGATCCATTTTTTTCAGAAATTTCTGTGAACACCTGCCGTGAGGTTTTCAGTTGTCTTTTCGTTTTTTCTTCCTTTTTTTCACAATGGCTTATGGAGCCCTATTGTTTTGTCTGTTAAATGTATGTTGTGATCAGGGCTTGTAAATTGACTGCCAACAGTATATAAATGGAGTACATGTTTTTGTGAAGTAATAGAGCAAGACAAAAGTATTTTAGTATTACCAATTTTATTCAAAATGGGTACAAAGGTATAAATAATACCTGCAAGTGATAATCAAGAAAAGATGTCCTACATATATTAGCAGGTTACTTACCACTTGACTCTTTAAAACAATTGATAGCTCGAATTTTTCTGGCTGAAAATCAATGTTCTGTTCTTGGTTTCAAATAAAAAATAAGATACTGATGTCAGTAGTCTGGTTTTGCAAATATGAATAGAATGGTGACATTTATATAAATACAATACGAAGTTACAAACCATAAAAACTCTACTATTAAGGAGCTAATTCAATCGCCATGGTACATGTTTTTGTACAGTTACAGTGCGTATCAAACTCCAAACTAAAACAAAATGTCAGATCCTATATAATTCTATCAATGTTCTATAAGAACAAAAACTTCAACAGCTACATTTTAATTACCAAACACAAGACCTAAATCGTAACTTCAGCTGCATGTTGATTCTACACATAGTGTACAAACAGGTTTACAAGCATTATTTTCCGCAGCTATTGAGACAGGGGTTCACCCATATCAACCGTGTCTAATAATGTTATTGGAGGAGTTTCTTCTTCAACTAGAGCTTGAACTTGTGGAGTCTGTATGGGCTGCTTCTCTGATTTTTTCTTCTCCTTGAGAACCACCTGTCTTGGCATTACTTCCAACAAAAAGCTTCCACCATTCCATACAGATGCAGAAACTTTGAGTATTTGAAAGACAAAATGTAGTTCATACGACAAGAATATAGGAACTGTCAGTGCCATGGTTGCTACCGTGAACACTGCTTGGAGCAGAATATACATGAACATCCGATTCTGATCACCAAGTAAACCACTTAATCGCCACCATAGGTTGTTTGCTTTCTGTGCTTTCTTCGAGAGCTCCCTATCAAGCAACAAAAAATCAGATTCATAATAATTTTCAAATATGATGTAGGAAGAAAATGAACAGTAAACAAAAGGTTTATTCCTCGGAAAGTGTTAATAGGCTTGTTACGTAGTGTGGAGGGTCAGGGTGCATTTTGATTTTCTACAGCTGTGAGTACATGCATAAACTACCAGCCATAATTTTTAACTTTCCTTAGAATTCTATTGTTGAAGTATTTCTTCATTGCAGTTAAAAGTCAAGGATAACCTCTGAAAAAGCTAATAGAAACAAGTTCCCAAAGCATGAAAGAAGAAATTTTAAGCAGCTAGCAGTCTAACTTGTCCATTATAGAATACAGGGCTACACGCACATGTGTTATATCTTACACGGAAAATATGGAGAAATCATATTATGAGATGGCCTTAAAAGTCTTCACAAACCTGTAAGAAGTCATAACCTCAGGGTCTCGTAGCAGCCTCTGACGACGAAGGACATTTACAATCAAAAAATATAAAATCTGCCAAATGGTATAAGCAGCCAAAGGAACAACAAAAAGCCAGGTCCATAGGTAAGATCTGTCTTCTACATAAGGCCATGAAGCTCTTTTAACAGTGCCTTCAGGATGCATGGCCTCAAAGAAAGCTGGATCCCACCACCGAATTGTGAAAAATACCAATCCTGAATTAAAAAAAAAAATAATTTGATTAATTAATATGTGGCCAGTAAATTTAACTTCAGGCCCAACTTTTCATCATTTATTAAAACTGTCCTCAAATTAATTTTAAAAAGTATACCTGAACCTAATACCTATCAGACAACCAGAGTATTGTCATATAATCAATACATGATAAGACTACTGAGATGTGGGTAGAAATAGGGATAAGACAAATATTTGGACCTCCAAAGGTTTGAGTAGCCTCTCCAATATTGATATGTATGGCATATATCATATAAACTTTATTTCTTTCTAACTTCATCTATAAAATTGTCAAGGGGTAAATTTAGTGTTTTTTAAAATTACTTGATCAATCATATGTGATATACTTATTTGTTATATTTCTTATGTGTTATAGTCCCTTAGTGTCCACTTGCAATAATGTATGAGTAAGATTGTGTATAAATGTATGCATCTCGTATTGTGCATAATATCTACTAATACTATATAATAGTTTGAATATTCAAAGGCAGAAAACCTTATTATAGTCTGTCACCATCTTGTCAATCATTTGAGTACAAATCTGGTGTCCACTTGTATGAGTAATTTATGAGTAAGACTGTGTATAATGGAAGCATCTAGACCCTCTAAGTAGCTTAATTTACCTTTGATCTCAATATTTTTAGTTTTAAGCCTCCTAATTTCTATCTTTCGTTCTTCAAACATCATTTTAGTAGACTCAAAATTAGCAAGATAGACATCTTCCTCTCTTGGGACAGGGGAAATTACAGTAGGATGAAGCCCTTGAAGTTCACAATATTTTATGGAACTAAAGGTCTAATGTGCTCCATGGAAATGTGTGAATCAGCAGGAGTTGAGAGATGAGTAGGCATAGAGGCATGATAGATGTCAAACTAAGAGGAAAGCAGCAATCCATAAGGCATATAGTCAACAAGTCTTGCATTCACCATGTTCAACAAAATAACATAGGAAATGTTCAAATTTATCTTGTTTGTGTAAAGAAGAAACATTACTTTCATGTCAAAGAAATCAAAATATTTGCTTTCACTAGGTTTAGGAAGTACATTAGCTCATATTCCACTTAAGATCAACGCAAGGAGTCGAAATTTTGATGAAAAAACTGTTTGTAGTGGATTCCACAGTTAACATCACACAAACAGAACATCTGGTAAAACATTTAGAAAGGGATAAATATTTTTAAAAAGCCATAACAATTTCTAAACAATTTCTAAAATTGGTAATTAAGCATTTCAACCCCCTTAAGCTTAAAATAATCCCTCTACGGGACCTAACAAATAAAAGTGTCATCATAATAACTAACAATTCAATTCAAATGAAATAGGTAACTCACCAGGCAAAAGATGTATCAGGACACTAACCAATTTGTCAACAGAACTAAATACTAAGCTACAACGCCAAACAATCAATGCCCACGCAAGAGGTCCCTGCAATTTTATAGATGAAGTTAGAAAGAAATAAAGGTAATATGATATGGTCTTTTGTTTCAGTTTATATGTTTACCTCGGCAAATGAGAAGGAAACCATGAAAAGCTTTTCATTTTTGGGATAAAACAGAAGCATGACCAAAAAAATTGTATTGGCATAGTAGCAAAAATCCTGCATCGTTGTCATGACAAGTCATCTGTAATTAGAACCGGTAGAATTTTAAAAATTATATAATGCGGAAAATCATTGGTTCATAATTCTTATAGCTATAACTAGTGAAGGAGATTATCCATCCAGTCAAATAATCCTTGAAACAGTGGAGACATGGACAGGAACGAGACAAAAGGTAGTAAAGAGGAGGCATTATTTAGCTTAAAGACAAGACACGTTCAAACTATGGAAAAGTAGGGAACTAAGCCGAAACAGAAAAGTTCCAGAACCAGAAATGTTATGAGATCGACTTCACAAAATCGACATCTTCATAATATGAATTCAAGTTACTTTACCATACATTATGCTTATGTAATATGTGCAAGTTGACATTAATTCTGAATAACATAACAACTAGCGTTGATTTATCAACCTAAATAGATATACCCAAACAAAGTAAAATTCAGTACTGAACATATAAATGGATTAGATTGTATGAATCAAAATTTATAAAGACAACTTACCAAAAGATAATAATGCCATTTTTTGTATCGGTAATAGATCCATCGAAGAGGAACAAAGATGATGTAGAACAAGCAGTATACATAGCGGATATCTTGAGGCCCTAATAAAAAGTAAAGCCAAATGACCAACAAAGATGATATCAATGAAACTCCATTAATTTGGTGTAATCATTGAAAACATATGAATTGGCACCTACTTGCACCCAAAAGAAAGCAAAAAGTTCCAAATGCAATGACACCCAGGAAATGAGTCACCTACAAACCAAAAAAACTCCTCAAAAACCCAAACATTCAGAACCACTTAAAATCAGTGAAGACTCCTACCTTCTAAACCATAATTTCAAAAAAAAACCATTACAATAACACATTCATTGAAGATTTATGCACATTTTTGTAATATTAATACTGCATAATACCTTCATGCTAGATAATTACTGTTTTGTTAATATTTATTTGGTTTTTTCAATATTTATACACACTGATATACTTGTTGACCCAAATACACAAAAGCTAGTTAGGACTAGGAACCAAAAAAAAGAAGAAGATTACATTCAAAGCAAGTTGCTTGTATAATGCAAACATTAAGTCATTGCTTATTTGTACAAGCATAAGCATATACAATAACACATTCGTTAAAGATTATGCACATATTCATTCTAGTAATACTTCTTGATTTCTTCTTGCTCAATACGTAGTGGTAGTGTTTGTTAATAATGCACTCTAAAAGCCAGGATCTTTACACAAACCACCTCTCCATCAGCAAATAGAGGTTCAATATGTGTACATCTTACTCATACTTTACAAGATTCACATTTGTTTAGTTTTTTCAAGATTTATACGCACCGATATACTTGTCAAACCCAAATACACAAGAGCAAATTAAAATTAGGAACAAAAGAATACATTCAAAGTTACTTGCTTGTATCCATTCCATAATGCAAACATAAAGTCATTGCTTATAAGTTATAACTACAAGCATAACCATATACCTTGGTGATGAATCTTTCGTGTTCTTCAGCCTGTTTCGCAATCTTATCAGCTTGTTTAGACAACATCTCTTTGCTTTTAACAGCTTGTTTAGACAACATTTCTCTGCTTTTCACAGCTTGTTTTGACAACATCTCTTTCGTTTGAACCACTTTCTACAATACCCAAATCAAGAAAATCAAGAAATCAATCAAACATCATAAAGATTCAAACTTTATGCAAAATCAAGAAAAGGGTAATTTTATTATATAAAAAGGATATGAATTAACTAACCATGGTTCGATCTTTGAACCTTTGTTTGACTTTCCCAAATGAATGTCCATTAGGCTCTTCAATTCCATTATCTTCATTGCTTGACATTCTTTATGTATGTGTGTGTATTTGTGTGTATATGAGTGTTTTTGATTGGAGGAGGTGAAGGTGGTGATGGTGGTGGAGATGCAAGTCGAGGGGTTGTTTTTTGTTGGAATTTTATTGGGTTTTTTTGACCCCGCTTTTGATTTTATTCATAAAGGAAGTCTTTGGTGGCATATTCTAGCAAATTCTTTATTCTTGACTTTCAAGCTTCAATTTTGTGTATTTGTAGAATAGTTTTGTTGTCAATATTTTTTGATTAAACACTAATATTTGTCTTGTACAATACGAGTCAAGTTACACTAAGATCACATTTTGTTAGATACCACGGAGACCATGCAACTAAAATCTTGCATAAAAATATTACAAAACGTATTATTTTACAAATAATGTTCTACAAACATCATTATTTTATTCAAAATCTTAAACATCTTACATGTACTGCATGTAGAACATTATGTTGGGAAAAAATGGTAGTAACTTGGATTTATCTGAAGTCGTGTGAACACTTTCAAATTGAAGTTATTTGTGGTTCACCCAAATAAATCAATCGGATAAAGTCAGAAATTCTGCAAGAAGAGAGAATGTGTTTTTGTTGTGAGTTTCAAGAAATATGAACCAACCCCTAAAATTGATCAATGCAACACCTATATATGGATGTCAGCAGATGTGTCTTTTGCCAACAGACACATCTCAGCCTTTTGCCAATAGACACATCTTAGTCTAACAGTCATGGCTAAAACTAACACACACATCTTATTTCAACAGGTGTGGCAGCTGTCAATGGTCATGTCTCATAAGCAATAATACCAAAATCACAATAAACTCGAACAAAGAGTGCACTCCGCACTCTCCCGACTTGTTCAATTTAATATTATTACTGGGAATTCGATTCAATAAATAACATGCTGTTAACATAGTCTCACCCCAAAAACCCTCACTCAACCCCGAGTAGGATAACAAGGAATTAACCATTTCTTTCAAAGTCCTATTCTTTCTTTCTGCCACACCATTTTGTTGTGGTGTATAAGGAGCTGTGGTTTGATGTATTATACCAGTAGATCGAAAATATACCGGATCATACTACTCTCCTCCTCTATCCGTACATAGATTTTTAATCATGGTACTCTGATGTAGCTCTACTTCTTCTTTATATATTTTAAAGAAGTCAATAGCTTCATCCTTTGCATGCAACAAATATTCATAACAATATCTAGAAGCATCATCAATAAAAGTAACTACATACTTTTTATTTTCTAATGATGGTGTTGAATGAAAATCACATAAATCACTATGTAATAGTTCTAATACATCAGACACCCTATTAGCATCTTTAAAGGGCATTCTAGTTATCTTTGTCAACATGCATGTTTTACATTTTTCATTTTTAAATCAATAGCATGTATGAGACTCATTTTAGACATATCTTTTATTTTTTTATAATGTACATGTCATAGTCTAGCATGCCATAATTCTGATTTATTCAAACTATTGCTAGTACTAGTAGAAGCCATACAAGCAGATTCTTTATTAAATGGAGTATTTACATTCAACATAAACATACCATTACATAAATAGCCAAAGCCAACAAAATTACCATGTTTTGACAAGATATACTTGTCATTTTCATAAACTTGTTTATATCCATGATTATTTAATACAACACCAGACAAGAGATTCTTTCGAATCCCCGAAACATACAACACATTATTTAATAATATACATTTTCCAAAAGTAAAAAGTAGCTTGACATTTCCTAGTCCTTTGATCGGTTCAGTTGCAACATTTTCCATCTTTAAGATAGATCCATCTTCGATTGGTTGAAAGTCTATGAACCAACAAAGATCTTTACATATATGACTCGTTGCTCCTGAATCAATCCACCAAACAACCTGCACATAAAATGCCTCAGATATTAGTTGAAAGGCATATGTCATAGCCTATTTGTTTATTCGAGGATTTAACTCAACTCAAATAAGGATGTAACAAGTAAATAGTGGTTCTATCGTCAGAAAGATCTCTCAAAGTAACATATGTCAAAGGATTAAGTAACATTGTTCATCTACAGACTTGAGGACTTAATTCACTGGAAGAAGCTCAAGAAATTGATCAAGCCTCAGTGATATAAATCAAGATTGTGGATTTAATCAAGTGACAGAGATCTTGTCAGGGTATCAATTAATTACAGGGATTTAATCTGAAGAAAATCAAGACATGAAGAAACATCACATATGTTAGTCATTCATGAACCAGACAGTACATCGAATGTCAAAATTGAAGTGGTGAAATGGATTCATAAGTTTCAGTGATTTTCAGAAGATTGTCAGAAGAGTGGTTGTTGTTCAAGATTAGTGTTAATTCTCTATTAATTAAGTAAGTCATATAATTTAATTAAGAAAATAAATTATATATGCAAAGATTAATTTATTGATTAATTGAATTAATTGGTTAATTAATTCTGAATTAATATTATGCATTTTTCAGAAATGATTTTGAATTAATATTCAAAATTAACTCAACAAGACAAATATTTGAACTGGTATGACAATTGGATTGTCATACCGAAAGTCTTTCCAAGTCTGTTTAGATTGTCTTGTCGATAGTCTTTTCAGCTTAAAGGATTGTCTTGCCGATAGTCTTGCCAGTTCAATCAATAGTCTCACCGATTGTCTTGCTAGTTCAAAAGGATTGTCTTGCTAGTTCAAAAGGATTGTCTTGCCAACAAATCAAGTGGTTGTTTGATTACTTAAGTACTGAAGCTGATTTTCAACAGAAGACATTGAATATCAAACCAACTGAAGAACACAGAACAAAAGCAGAGAACTTATTGTAATTTCTCAGGACATTAATTTCTAGTATTTATTATTAAATCTAAACCACTAGAAATCATTCTCTTGTTCTTGTGTAACTATCTAGCGGATCAAAATCCCTAGAACTTAATCTCAAATTACTTTTAGCATTTGATCCTTTTTATTTCAAAAATAGAAAAGTTCATGTCAAATTTATTCTAGATTTGGAATAATTTATTTGAGATTAATCCCTTGTAAACGATACTGTTGTTGTAACACCTTTCAAGTTTAATAATAGTTTTATTTAACTTGAATTTTGTTTCACTTTTTTATTCCGCATTTTATTCGATTAAACAGTATAGTTTGTATTCAACCCCCCTTCGACAAACATATTGGGACCTAACAATTGGTATCAGAGCCTTCTGACTAACGAACAAATCAAGATCCTAGAATTTTGTGATTCTTCCACTCCTTGAATTTTTATTTACTCAAAAATTCATAATGACTACACAAAAAGTTGGAACCGTTAAAATTCCACTGTTCGATAAAAGAAAATTATATTATGTGGAAGAAGAAGATGCTCTTGTTTTTACAAGTTGCAAATCCCAAATATCTGGACGTGTTAAAGAAGGGTCCAAAAATTTCAATGGTTATTGAACCAGAGGTTATAGAAGATGATGTTGTAATTACCAAAGCTAGAACCTATGTAAAAGACCCTGAGGATTTTTCTCCTGCTGAAAAAGAAGAAGCCTCATTGGATGCCAGCCTTCAATTAATTTTAGTTGATTCCCTTGATCCCTTGATGAACAGACATGTGATGAACTGTAAAATTTTCAAACACATATGGGAAACTATTGAGGTGATTAATGAAGGCACAGAGGAAGTTCGAGAGAACAAGTTAGAGATCCTAACCTCTGAGTATGAACACTTTAAATCCAGTCCAGGAGAAAGAATCACTGAAGTATTTGAGAGGTACAATGCATTGATCAACAACCTGAACATAAATGGAAAATATTATTCAATCAGGGAGGTCAACAAAAAGTTCCTTTTAACACTGCCAACTCATCTTGAACATAGAATCACTGCCATAAGAGAAGCGAGAGATCTGAATGAGATTTCTTTGGAAATGCTCTATGGTGTGCTAAAAACCTATGAGTTGGAGCAGATTCAGCAGAAGGAAGTCTACGGGAAAGGAAGAGTGGTCAGCACGTCTACTGCTCTAGTAGCTGAAGAACAACAACAACAACAACAACAACAACAACAACAACAATAATCTCAACAGTCAGAGAGAATGGTACAGTCTTCCAAGGCTGAAGAAAATATGATAGTAGCAGAATTTGATCCTCCTACTACAAATCAATTAGGAGATGATTTTTACTCCTTGGAAGAACTGGAGCAATTGGAAGATGAGTCAATGGCCCTGATTGTCAAGAGATTCTCCAATGTCAGATTCAAGAGGAATCCCAAGTTCAAGTACAAGTCCAACTACAACAGATTCCAGAAAGGTGGATCTTCATCCTCTAACACCAGCAGTGGTGGATACAAAACAGGGATGGTTGATCGAAGCACCATTCGATGCTTTAACTGCAATGAGTTGGGACACTTTGCCACAGAATGCAGGAAGCCAAAACAAGTTAGGAAGAACTCTTATGATTCTAATCAGAAGAGTAAATCTGAAAGGGCTTACCTGGAAAAAGGAAGAAGCTGGGATGATACTGACAGTGAAGATAAAGAAGTTGGGAATCTTGCTCTTATGGCTAGTGATGCAAACACCTCATCGTTAAAAAAAGAGGTAAAATTTACTGATGCTGAATTAGTCTATCATCTAGGAGGCTCCTTAGATTGTGCTCGTCGTGATAATGAAATGTTAACTCAACAAATCAAAGACCTTGAGAAAGAGGTCAATGAATTAAGACTTGTGCACATTAATCAAGATAAATTAAAAGAACAAGTATCTTTTCTAGAGAATAGAGTTGACTATTATAGACAACTCGAAACTATTCTCAAAGACAAGATCACCGGTCTTGAGACTAAGGTCAAAGCTTACTTTAATTCTTGTTCTAAGGCTAAAGAGTTCTACAATAAGCAAGCTATTAATCAAACATCTGGAGTAGGTTTTGATTATAATATTTCTATTGGAGAATTAGGCATAAACTCCCCTCCTCATGTTTGTGCTAAAGGTAGGGAAGTACCACATGTGCTTAAGGAGTTGATAAACCCCTCTATAAAAAATCAATTGTTGAACCATTTGATGAGACCTCTTTTATTATTCAAGAAGAAATACATGTTGAAGATCTTGCTAATGAGAAGGTTGTTTCCAAGTCAAGTGTGTCGAAAGTTCCAGTCAAAGTTGTGAAAGCAACTAAGACTAACTCAGACACACCTGAGTTGGATAACAAAAATGTCATGCCTACCATGCATAATTTGTCTGTTGATAATTCCTCTCATAAAGTATGTGGTGTTTCTAATTGCATGTCTTGTGCTTTTAATTTGATGGTTGCTTATTTTAATGATAAGCACGTTTCTAGTGATAAGACTACTCCTCGTCAGCATGTGAATAATAAGAAGCATAATAGGTCTAAGACTGCTAGTGCTCCTAAAGCTAGAAAGGAGACATTTGTGCCTAAGCCTAAACAGAAATTTGTCAAGGTTGTTTACAAGGTCAAATGTCCAGTCATTGAGAAAGTTGAGAACATTAAAGTTAATAATGTTGTTTTGCCTGATAAAGGCCAATTTTACAAGTATGTCGGACCCAACCAAGCTTGGGTTCCGAAGAAGGTCTAATCCATTTGTATTGCAGGGCATTAAACAGGTGCAACCGGTAGTGTGGATTCTTGACAGCGGATCGTCAAGACATATGACCGGAGATAGAGCCCTGCTATCAAATGTGGTTGAGAAAGCTAGCCCAGTGGTTACCTTTGGAGATAACAACAAAGGTCTAACTGAGGGATATGGCTGTTTGCAAGCTGGTAATGTTATCATTGAAAATGTGTATGTTGTGCAAGGACTTGAACACAATCTGCTTAGTATTAGTCAGTTCTGTGACAACGGCTACAATGTTTTCTTCGACAAGCTGAAGTGTCAGATTCTGCACAAGAAAAGTGAAAAACCCTCCTTGATGGGAATCCAGAAAGGAAATCTGTTCGTAGCTGACATGAACTCTGGAAGCAATCCTGAAGTCAATTGTTTCTATGCAAAGGCATCTTCAGATGAGAGTTGGCTATGACACAAGAGACTTTCCCATCTCAATTTCAAATCAATGAATTCTCTTGTCAAAAGAGAACTGGTCAGAGGTCTGCCTCAACTGGAATTCTTCCCAGAAGGACTGTGTGAGGCTTGCCAAAAAGGAAAGTCAAAGAAAGCAAGTCACAAAGGCACTGACACATCCTCCATAACTGGTGTTCTGCAATTATTGTACATGGATTTATTTGGACCAGTTAATGTTCTTTCGATGTCAAAGAAGTGTTACTGTGTTGTGATAGTTGATGACTATTCCAAGTATACTGGGGTTTTATTCCTTCACTCTAAGGATGAAACACCACAAATTGTGATTGATCATATCAAGTTGATCGAGTTAGATTCTAATGTCCCTGTTAGAGCAATAAGGTCAGATAATGGAACAGAATTCAAGAATTCACTTCTCAATGGATTCTGTACAGACAAAGGGATTACCAGACAATTTTCAGCTCCTAGAACCCCTCAGCAAAATGGAGTGGTAGAAAGGAAGAATCGTACATTGATTGAAGCTGCAAGAACTATGTTAAGTGAATCAGGTCTTCCAATGTACTTTTGGGCTGAAGCTGTCAATACTGCATGTTATACTCAGAATCGAACTCTAATCAACAAAGACTTCATGAAGACTCCTTATGAGATTATGAATGAACATAAACCTTCTATCAAATACTTTCATGTATTTGGTGCCAGATGCTTCGTGCTCAAGGATGGAGATGATCGTCGTGGTAAATTCGAGGCAGAGGCATATGAGGGTATTTTTGTTGAATATGGAAGAAGATCATACAGGGTGTATATCATTGATCAACACAAAGTAACTGAAAGTGTCAATGTTACATTTGATGACACTAAACTCCCTAGTATCCAAACTGAAGATCCTTCTGAGAAACTGAAGTTTGATGATATGTCAGATTCAGAATCAGAACATGATCAAGAACCTGAGGTTGTTGCTGGTGAAGAACCTGTTAATCATGATGATACTCAAGGTAATGGTGATGAAAATATTGGCAAAAATGGAGATACCACTGCTACTGACGAAGAATCATCAAGTCAACCTGACAACAACTCAGGGGGAGATGCTGAAGGATCAACTAGTAGGACACAACATCCCAATGTGTTTCGAGGTGAATCATCAAGATAAAATCTTCCAAGACAGACTGTCTGGAATAAAGCTCATCCTTTTGAGTTGATTATTAGTGATCCAGATGTTGGAGTCAGAACTAGACGTGTTACTCAAAATGAATGTCTGTTCTCAAAATTTCTTTCTGAGATGGAACCTAAGAAGATTGAAGAAGCACTGATTGATCCAGATTGGGTGATTGTTATGCAAGATGAACTCAATCAGTTTGAACATCAACAAGTCTGGAAACTGGTACCTAGACCTACACACAAGAAAGCTGTTGGTACTCGGTGGGTATTTAGGAATAAACTAGATGAAGATGGTGTGGTTACAAGAAACAAAGCAAGACTGGTAGCTAAAGGGTATTTTCAAGCTGAAGGCATTGATTATGATGAAACCTATGCTCCAGTAGCTAGACTAGAGGCCATCGGGATATTTCTGGCATTCGCAGCATTCTCGAACTTTAAAGTTTATCAAATGGATGTCAAGAGTGCTTTTCTGAATGGAAAGCTGGATGAAGAGGTGTATGTAGAGCAACCTCCTGGTTTTGAAGATCCAGATCATTTGGATTTTGTCTACTTTCTTTTCAAGGCTATCTATGGTCTCAAACAGTCTCCTAGAAAATGGTTTATTCGAGGATTTAACTCAACTCAAATAAGGATGTAACAAGTAAATAGTGGTTCTATCGTCAGCAAGATCTCTCAAAGTAACATATGTCAAAAGATTAAGTAACATTGTTCATCTACAGACTTGAGGACTTAATTCACTGGAAGAAGCTCAAGAAATTGATCAAGCCTCAGTGATATAAATCAAGATTGTGGATTTAATCAAGTGACAGAGATCTTGTCAGGATATCAATTAATTACAGGGATTTAATCTGAAGAAAATCAAGACATGAAGAAACATCACATATGTTAGTCATTCGTGAACCAGACAGTACATCGAATGTCAACATTGAAGTGGTGAAATGGATTCATAAGTTTCAGTGATTTTCAGAAGATTGTCAGAAGAGTGGTTGCTGTTCAAGATTAGTATTAATTTTCTATTAATTAATTAAGTCATATAATTTAATTAAGAAAATAAATTATATCTGTAAAGATTAATTTATTGATTAATTGAATTAATTGGTTAATTAATTCTGAATTAATATTATGCATTTTTCAGAAATGATTTTGAATTAATATTCAAAATAAACTCAACAACACAAATATTTGAACTGGTATGACAATTAGATGGTCATACCGAAAGTCTTTCCAAGTCTGTTTAGATTGTCTTGTCGATAGTCTTTTCAGCTTAAAGGATTGTCTTGCTGATAGTCTTGCCAGTTCAATCAATAGTATCACCGATTGTCTTGCTAGTTCAAAAGGATTGTCTTGCTAGTTCAAAAGGATTGTCTTGCCAACAAATCAAGTGGTTGTTTGATTACTTAAGTACTGAAGCTGATTTTCAACAGAAGACATTATATATCAAACCAACTGAAGAACACAGAACAAAAGCAGAGAACTTATTGTAATTTCTCAGGACATTAATTTCTAGTATTTATTGTTAAATCTAAACCACTAGAAATCCTTCTCTTGTTCTTGTGTAACTATCTAGCGGATCAAAATCCCTAGAATTTAATCTCAAATTGCTTTTAGCATTTGATCCTTTTTATTTCAAAAATAGAAAAAGTTCATGTCGAATTTATTCTAGATTTGGAATAATTTATTTGAGATTAATCCCTTGTAAAGGATACCGTTGTTGTAACACCTTTCAAGTTTAATAATAGTTTTATTTAACTTGAATTTTATTTCACTTTTTTATTCCGCATTTTATTCGATTAAACGGTATAGTTTGTATTCAACCCCCCTTCTACAAACATATTGGGACCTAACATTAGTGATACATAATTCTGACAAGAATTATAATTTTGTATTAAAATCTGACTTTGTTGCTTTTCTAGATCCTTGGATCCACTTGGACCAGCATTTTGCTTTTCCTGCTTGCCTTTACCAACCCGACAATCCTTCTTGAAATGTCCAAGTTTGCCACACTTCCAACATGCCATCTTAGGCTTTTTGTTGGAAGAGTTGTAGTTTCCTTTAAACTTTCGTTTATTACCCTTGCCATCCTTAAAATTCTTAGAAGGTCCACCATCTTCAACCATATTTATAGAAGAATCACCGACTTGGTTCTTGCCCTTAGGATTATTCTCAATTTCTCGAGTTCTCAAAGCCTCTTCAATTTTGAAGTGACTTCCAAGTTCAACCAGCGTCATATCATCTTTATTATGTTTCAAGGTGTGTTTAAAATCCTTCCATGATGTTGGCAGTTTGACTATAACACCATAACATAGATGGATTCATCCATCTTCAAATTGTGTTGAACAAACTGTCCCAAAATTCGTAACAATTCATTATATTGTTCCATCATCGGTCTAGAATCGACCATTTTATAGTTTATAAAATTACTGACCAGAAACTTCTTACTAGAAGCATCTTCTGCCATGTACTTGGATTCAAGAGAATCCCACAATTCTTTCGCTGAATCAACATTTTGATATACATCGAAAAGGGAATCAGACATACCGTTCAAGATGTGACCGCGGCAGATGTAATCATCGTTTTCTTATTTGCAGCGCTTCCTTGTTTGTTCAATAGTTTCATTCTCAATCACTTCTGGCATGGGGGTACTCAGAACATACACAACCTTCATCGTGGTTAACAGAAAATGCATCTTCTTCTGCCATCTTCTAAAATCCTGACCCTCAAACTTATCCAGTTTTGCAAACTTGCTTGTCATATCTTTTGCAGATTCTCTATTCGTCTATCTTCATAAAAAAAATAACTTCAATCTATGTTGGGAAAAAATGGTAGTAACTTGGATTTTTCTGAAGTCGTGTGAACACTTTCAGATTGAAGTTATTTGTGGTTCACCCAAATAAATCAATCGGATAAAGTCAGAAATTCTGCAAGAAGAGAGAATGTGTTTTTGTTGTGAGTTTCAAGAAAAATGAATCAACCCCTAAAATTGCTCAATGCAACACCTACATATGGATGTCAGCAGATGTGTCTTTTGCCAACAGACACATCTCAGTCTTTTTCCAATAGACACATCTCAGTCTAACAATCATGGCTAAAACTAACAGACACATCTTATTTCAACAGGTGTGTCTGCTGCCAATGGACATGTCTCATAAACAATACACAATAAACTCGAACAAAGCGTGCATTCCGCACTCTCCCGACTTGTTCAATTTAATATTATGATTATATTGATCAACTAGTCAATCCAATTACAGTAAAATATCAAACACATTATAACATGTTTTAGTCTACGAAACATGTTTAGTTTGCAGAACATTTGTTCAAATTGCAGAACATACACATTATACTTATTAAATTTAAACGATCTTCAACAATTTTATATGAATTAGTTAGATTCATAGAAGATACTTCACGAAATAATATATTTCATAGTGGTTTGATTGCAGAATATTGGTGGTCTCCGAGGTCTTCGATAAAAAATGTGGTCTCCATAGAACTTTTGTCACGTATTTATTGATTATTCGCTCGTTAATGATATAGCCTAAAACCCGTGTAATGCACGGATTGTTTTTAATATTATATTAATTTTGAATTTAATTTGAAGTGAAATTTTTAAACTCTGAAATTTATTTATTAGAATTTTTTGATAATATGATGTGATAATTATTTAAATATGTATGTGTATATAATTTAGTGAAATTTTTAAAAAAACATCATTGATTGAAAGATTTAGTTTTGTTGAAATTCATAGCTGTGTTTACAAAAAATAATTATGTTTTAATTAAATTATAAATTTTAGCTCCCATCAATAGTAAATGAATTATCTTTACTTTGGTATACCGAACAAATCTAACTAATTATATTCAAATTTATTTTGGTTTAATTTGTTTGAACCCGGATTAATGATAAAAAGTTTACGTATCAATAATTAAAAATTTACGTTAACCCGAATAAAAGTACATATTATTTTAATTAGCTGGTATAGTTATTTTCTTATTTTAATTTTGATTTATCATAAATTAATTGTATAATTTTTTTAGCCCGAATGAATAACATATATTGATTTATTTTAGTAATTATACTAAGGAATCATCTCAATTATCATTTTATTAAAATAAATTTGGATATTATAGATATCGAAAAAACCTCGTAACTATATAAACCCAAACATTTTACACACAGATCTGCAATCAAACTTTAAATATTTCGGCTATTAGGGTCAGATCACATTCTCAAGCCTACATTATACCTAACAATGGATTAGTTATACTTTAATTTTATTCTAACACTGATCAATAATATTTTATTTAAACCCGGATCAATATTATACTTTTATTTTAACTTAGATAAATAGTATATATGATTTTATTTAATTGGTGAAATTATATTTTAAATTTAATTTGACAAATTATATTTGATTTTAATTTTATTAGGAATGCAGGTGAGTGAATCTCTTATCACCAATTATTTGATGTTTATTACAATCAAACTTAACTTAAGATTATACAAAAAAACGTGAACCAAAGATTACCTAACTCTTTAGGTCGAATTTTAAATCTATTTTTTTGATGTTATTATGTATATTAGTAAAGATTGTATTTGCAAACACGGAGAATTTCAAATATGATCCAACTTGCATTCTATGATATTACTGTTGTTATTACGGAACAGGAGTAGAATTCGAACGTACCCCCGAGTAGGGTGGTTAGCAGTAATTATAAGAAGATATAATTAAGATAAGGGTAATTAGATAAAAATAATTTAATAATTAAATAAGGACGATCAAGTAATTTTTTTATATATATATATATATAGGTCCCTGATAAAGTAAGGCATATATTATTTTGGAATATTTTGGATACATAACACTAATCTTTGCAAAATATAGTTTATTAATTTAATTTAAATTTTTACATGTTTTGAAAAAATAATTATATTCGTCTTTTGACCGATCATGATCGAATCTATAGTAAAATATTTAGCCCAAATAATTTAGAAATACCGGTTGGACCGGTACCAAGAATTTTATAATTTTATGCAAACGTCTGAATTTCATGAACAATGATTACGACTTTAAAATGTTGAATGAAATTGTCCATATTTGATTTTTTGTGTACATGTAGTTTTATATGAATAAATAATACTCCCTCTGTCCCAATTTATCTGTCTTGTTTGAATTTTTACGGTCAAATTGACCCAACTTTAACCAAAAATTTCACATAGTATAATATCGAAAATACTTATAAAATTTATATTATTAAAAAGTATGTTTAATTTACTTGTATATGTATATTTTAATTTTTTAAAATAATGAAAAAATGAGTTTTTATTTACGGTCAAATTTGAGTCAATTTGACCATCAAAGGTCAAATAAGACGGATAAATTGGGACGGAGGGAGTAAGAATAAACTTGTTAAATAAATATTATTTTATGGTCTCAACATGTATTGTTGACATTTTGTAATTTAAATTTCGATAATTGAGAAATTTAGACAGTCTTGAAATATTTAGTTCATGGAACTAATCTTCTTATAAAACAATTTCTATCTGGACACCTCTCTTCTAAAAATTGAGTGATTAATTTATACACCGTGTCTCCTATTAATCACTAAAAGGTACATTTATCGATTAATGCCGATTCCCTGTTTTCAACAATGACAGGCGCAGGTGCCGGTTGAACAAAGAATGTTTAATTTGGTATCATTGACCTGAATTACACGGGGCCAAGAAAATTAAGACATAGTTTCATGGTTTTGTGTTTACAATTTGATATTTGACAAATGATCTAGTTCCATACTTGCAACTACTATTTAGTCCTGGTGATCTTATAAAAATTCTTCAGACCAGAAGTGGAATTAACATTATGCAGACTTTGCACCTGTAGCTGTAGAGCCTTCTTTTCTCTCTGGTACATGTTCTTCAAGAAACTGTTGGATCGTTCTCCAATAGCAATCACCGCCAGAGAGCCATGTGCATGCCATCAGGAAATTCGACAAATTTGCATTGCTTATTATGAGCAGCTGCTTTAGCATATAACAACTGCATGTGTTCTGGAGGAACCATCTCATCTGGTAACCCGGAAATCATAAGAATTTTGGCTGCTTGACCTGTCATTAATAGCTCAACAATGAGAGAGTGAACCGAATGTGCGTGATTTTAGAGGTATCATCCCAGCAGAACTCAGCTGACCAACAATATCGATGGTCTTCCAAGGAGAACGAATGAAATGATTAAGAATCTTGGGGCCTTTCGAACTACTTCCTCCAATGAAATACATCAGAAACGGTAACAAAATTCCAGCCATGTCTAGAATAGATGTGAATGTGTTCTCCAGTATCAATGCAGCAACCTGCAAATAATACACTTGAAATGATGCGTGAAGATGCCATTTGAATAGGGCCAGAATATAAGATGAATTTTATAGACTGGAGTTCAGGAACTAGGAATTTAAAATTCAAATCATTTGAGCGAAAAGGAGAAGAAATTTAAATCTGTGAAAGACCATGACAGCAAGACTATATCACTTGAGGATATGTTAACAAATTGTATGGTAGACATAATTGCATCCACAAATTGCATTTTGATGGCTGTGATTCTATTTTTTGTGTTGGTCCGTAAGGATTGGTTTTTTGGTGGGATAATTCTGTCTGTGTTTTCTCTCTCTGGATTTTCCTTTTTATCCCCCTACCATTAGCCAGGTGTCCTCTAAGCTAGTAACTAGGTCACTGTTAAAGGCTAGCGAGACACGTGGAAGATAGCGAAAGGAAAAAAAGAATGATAGAGTGCCCAGGTGAGTGACAAGTGTAAAAGGTTGGGTTAGAGCTTAAGATCGTGGGGAGGCCAACGGCTTCCGAAGGCCAGGCTTACAGAGGCCGGACCTACGGCCACCGAGGGCATGGATATGCCCTAGGGGGAATCTATGCCCTCGGTGGCCGTAGGCCCTTCGGTTTTTCACATGTTGTCTAGATGCAGTGTTATTATAACTGGAAGAGAATATTTCGTAGGCATATGAGATCATAATGCCATCACAGTTAAAAAAAAATTGTGTGTAAATTCTATGTGCCACCTCTTTTTTAATTTTCAAAATCATATTTTGATCTGCAATTGAGAGTTTATCAAGACTCAATTTTACACATTCAGTTGTATAGGTACTGATAACTCCTGGTGGCGGGGCTGCTCCTTCGACGGCGTCCTGGATCTTTCGCCGCTGTAGGGGTGTAGCTGTGGTTGGGTTCCTACAAAACAACACCGGGAGGGGGGTTGGAGTCCCGCGGCGCCTCCGGCGTGAGAGTAAGAACTAGCTTTTTGGGAAGATGAAGATGAATATGGATGTAAGGTTGCTGTGTGTGTATGAGTGTGAAAGAATGATTAACCCCAAAACCTCACCTTCTTAGGCTATTTATAGCCCAAGGGTAGGGTTTTGGGGTTGGTACCTTTGAATCGTAGCCATCGGTTCTGGGAGCGGAGGACACCTGGTGGGAGTGGATGTTTTACACGTGTCAGCGCGGGACTGGTCGAGGAGTGTTCTGAGGATCCTCTTACACGTGCCCTGATTATTCCCATGATTGATGTGTGACAGTTGTCCCCGTAACGTGGTTGGGCCAATGCCTCACGTGCTGGGGTTTATCCGGGTTCTGCTTGCGGGACTGAGCTAGTCAGGAGTGGTAGTGTGCGGGACTACTCCTTCCATGAGCTGCGTGGAGTTGGGAGCCTAGGAGTAGGCCTCCCAGGAGCTGTATGGAGTTAGGAGCTTAGGAGTAGGCATCCCAGGAGCTGTATGGAGTTAGGAGCTTAGGAGTAGTTCTCCCAGGAGCTGTATGGAGTTGAAGGCCTAGGAGTAGTCCTCCCAGGAGCTATATGGACTATCATGTGCCCCCCACTCCCTTATGCAGATTTTCTGGATGGGGGAGTGAATTTGGGTATGTTTGTAGAACATGTTAGTGAATTTGGTGGTTGTCCTTAACAGGAGTTGAGCTTTTCTTGCCCCCAGTCCGGATTGTGCTGAGTTCGGCGAATCAGGACTAAGGTGGTTGTCCTTAGTAGGAGTTGAGCTTTTTCTTGCCCCCCCAGTCCGGATTGCGCTGAGTTCGGCGGATCAGGACTAAGGTGGTTGTCCTTAGCAGGAGTTGAGCTTTTTCTTGCCCCCAGTCCGGATTGCGCTAAGTTTGGCGAATCAGGACTAAGGTGGTTGTCCTTAGCAGGAGTTGAGCTTTTTCTTGCCCCCCAGTCCAGAGTGAGCTGAGTTCGGCGAATCAGGACTAAAGTGGTTGCCCTTAGCAGGAGTTGAGCTTTTTCTTACCCCCCAGTCTGGAGTTCGTTGAGTTCGGTCAGCGAATCAGGACTAAGGTGGTTGTATTTAGCAGGAGTTGAGCTTTTCTTGCCCCCAGTCCGGATTGCGCTAAGTTCGGCGAATCAGGACTAAGGTGGTTGTCCTTAGCAGGAGTTGAGGTTTTTCTTGCCCCCCAGTCCGGAGTTCGTTGAGTTCGGCGAATCAGGACTAAGGTGGTTGTCCTTAGTGGGAGTTGAGCTTTTCTGGCCCCCCAGTCCGGAGTGTGGTGAGTGGGGGAGTCCGTACTTGGAAGTTGAAACGGTTTTGGGGGTTTCCCCCCAATTATTTGAATTATTATAGCTGTAAGAATTTGGAGAGACGTGCCTCATCATTACTTGTCTTAATTACAGTTTTGATGGACGAATTAGATTATGCCACGTGGCGAGAGTCTTTTGGTTTCACCACGTCTATAAAAGGAGACCCTGCATCTTTTCTTTTGTTTTTTACCTTCTCTAAATTTCTCTTTGCTCTCTTCCTTCTCTTCTCAATTCCTTCGAAGCTTTTCTGTCAGGATTTATTTGGTGTTGTGTCGCCGCTGCCTGGTCTTCTCCAACCTCTCCGTAATATCTTCATTTGTAAGCTCCTTTTTTGTTTTCTTTCCTTAAATTTGTTGTTTGATTTGGTTTTGTGTTTATGCTATAGTTTGTATGCTTTCTTTTTCGGTTATTGTTGGATGTTCTTGTATGTATATGTGTATGTGTATGTTTTTGTCTATATTTTGGTGTTTGATTCTGTATTGATATTGTTTCTGGAATTAGGGTTTTCTGTTAGGGTCCGGACTTGGATACTTAGTCCGGACTAATAGGCTAGGTTTTGGAATTTGCAATTGGTTTGCTTTTATGTGTTTGTGTGTTGTTTGAGTTCGGAGTAATGGGGTAGTTTTGGTTGTTTGGTTCGGGGTTTTTTGCAGTCCGGAGCGCCTGTTTAGGGGTGTGCTCTTTGTTGGGTCTCCGGACTCTCGCTTTTAACTTGTGATAAAAATGAATAATAGGGTAGTCTGAACCATGTAGTTTCAAAGATAAATAAACTGTAGGAGTTTTAGACTAACTTTTGTCACTTATTTTAGGTTTATGGTCCGGACTAAAGCTCTTGACAAGGCCTACATAACTTGCTATCCGGGGCCGTCTAGTTCGGATTCTGAGTATTCTGGTAATTCTGAGCGAATTGAAATGGGTAGGAAAGCTTCTACTTCGGACTCCGAGGCCATAACGAAGCTTTCGGTTGCTAAGATCTCCTCGAGGAAGGTACCATGTAGTCCGGAGGGGCTCTGGGTGGAGAACCTCGGGTATTTCATGACGAAGAGTGAGGAAATTGAGGATAGCTTTTATTATAGGAGCATTAGGTCTGGATATGCTAGGCAACAGAATGCGGCTCCGGGGCCTTACAATCAGGAAGAGTTGGATAGGAAGTTTGCTGGTAGCATAGTGGCTAATGAGCCCTATGAGTTGAAGGAGGAATACGCTGCCTTGGACCATGAGGCGCAGAATTCTTCCGTCCGGGCTGCCTTTCAACTGGATCGACGGATTGAGTGGAGGTGGCCGACTCCGGAGGAAAGGATTTATCATAGGCCGGCTGATGGGTTTGTTCCGGTATGGCTGGAGCATCTCCGGTCCGGATGGAACCCGCACTGGCACTTGTTTCTCAAGCACTTGTGCAAGTATATATATAAGGTTTCTCCGATGCAGATTACGCCCAACGGTATAAAATGGATGACTTGGTTTATTGCCACCTGCAATAAGTTTAAAGTTCAACCCACTTTTAAACTATGGCATCACTTATTTTATTTGGTCCGGTCCGGTCAGACTCCTCTTTATGAGCTTCGGTTCCGGGTTGCTGAGTGCGGTTATGGGGGTTCTTATAGGCCAGTGATTCAGCAGTCTTCTTTGAAGCATTGGAATGGAGAGTTTATCATGCTGAGGGGCTTGGATTTGTTTTATCTTCCCTATATAGCTGCTGAAGGAGTCCGGACTAGGTTCCGAAGGGATGTTCTCCGGGGAGATGCGCTCCGGATGATTTTTGCATTTTGTGAATGCTTGGGTTTTTAAATGACCCGGGATACCTTTATGATGTATAGGACTATGCATAGAATAGGGTGTAAGTACTTTCTTTTTTTGTCCGGACCTTTTGTGTGTTTCTTATATGTCTTTCTTTGCCTTGATTCTGTACTAGTTTTGACTTGTGTTTTTGCTTTGATCCTTTGCGGGTTTGCCTCATTACAATCCGGACATGTCGTCTTCAGCGTACAGTGATGCATTGAAAGGTCTTGGTAAAGCTTTCAAGTTGCCAAAGAAGACTGCTGGCGGTGGGTCCGGATCGAATGCTTCTGTGGAGGAAGGGTCCCAGAGTAATGTGGTCCCAAATCCGGAGCCTGAAGTTCCTGTGAACCAATCTACTCCGGAGCACAATGTGGAGCTGGATATGGGGAATGACTTTGACAATCTTGAGGATCTAGGTCCTATTGGGGAGATTGCGGGTGCTGATTCTGGGCGGAGGAGGAAGAGGCTCCGGACTCTTGGGTCGAAACCTCCCAGGGCTGAGAATTATGAAGCTGGCTCTGGGTCCGAGGCTGGCAAAGGTAAAGCAGTTGATGAAGATTGTCCGGATGAAGGTGGTCCGGAGCTGGAGGAGAAGGTGGCTCGCTTCATGGCTGGGATTCCAACTCAATCTCAGTGGAGTAAGATGAATGGGTCCGGATTCGATGCCACTATGAAGGAGTGTTCCCGGCTCTGGGGTCAAGTACTTCTTCTTTCCCTTCTTGTTTATTGTGTTAGTTTGACTTAGAATATTTTTCTAAGTTTATCTGTCTTTTGTAGCTTGGTGGGTATATGGTCGGATCCGCCTCTCTTGCTTACAATGAGATCAAAGGTTTCCGGAGCGCTGTTGCTGATAAGGATGCTGAGATTAGCCGGCTCCGGGACCAAATCATTGCGAAGGATAATTCTTTGTCCGGGTTGAACAAACATCTGGATGAAGCGACTATCCGGGCTGATAATACGGAGAAGGAGGTTTCTGACCTAAAATCCGAATTGGCTGAGCTCCGGAGGCAAATGTCTGTTGTTCGTCCGGAGGCTGAGGTTATTGATGAATTTAAAAGATCTGAGGAGTACGATAGGGCTCTTGCCAATGCTGGTGCTCCGGAGATAGCTCGATGCTGGTTGGTTGCTGAGCGACACATCAAGACTAATCCGTAGGCCGATTGGGATAGCTTCGTCTCCGTATTCATCAAGGCGAAAGAAGACATTGAGCTCGGGTTGGGGGAACCGGAGCCATTTGACGGCCCCTGTCCCAGTTTCATTCCTCCCAGCGCTCCTGACTCTTGACTTTATTCTTGTGAACTTGATATTTTTCGAAGGATTTGATACATTTGATTCTTGTATTTTGCACTTTGCTCCGGGCTCGTTTGAGTCCGGTGAATTTGTAATGAATGGTTTCCTTGATGCTATTTTACTTTGTTGCTGTTAGTTTGTTTTTGCCTTAGAATTTTTTACATATAAAATTTGTTGGTCAGTCCTGACTAATCTTCATGTCCGGACTAGTGGCTGCTTTTAGTTAGAAAATTAATTCTAAGTAAAAATGGTTGCTCTAGTCCTGACTAATAGGTTGTCCGGACTAGTGGCTGCTTTTAGTTAGAAAACTAATTCTAAATAAAAATTGGTTGCTCTAGTCATGACTGATAGTTTGTCCGGACTAATGGCTGCTTTTAATTAGAAAATTAATTCTAAGTAAAAGTTGGTTGCTCTAATCCTGACTCATAGCTTGTCCGGACTAGTGGCTGCTTTAAGTTAGAAAATTAATTCTAAGTAAAAGTTGTTTGCTATAGTCCTGGCTAATAGCTTGTTTGGACTAGTGGCTGCTTTTAGTTAGAAAATTAATTCTACTCTAGTCCTGACTAATAGCTTGTCCGGACTAGTGGCTGCTTTTAGTTAGAAAATTAATTCTAAGTAAAAGGTGGTTGCTCTAGTCCTGACTAATGGCTTGCCCGGACTAGCGATTATTTTTGAAAAATATGTAAGTTTAAAGAGAAAGTTTTTCATTGATCATTCATTCAATATAGAAGGAGAAATATTTTGGTTGCTTGCCATATTGGCTACAAGTTTTTTGGTTGCTTTGTTTGCTTCTTTACTGGTAGAATTTCCTTAGCCTTAGTCCATGCCAGGTGTTTGGGACTTCTGAGTCATCCATGTTCAGGAGCTTGTAGGTTCCTGGCCTGAGGACTTCTTTGATTTTGTATGGTCCTTCCCATTTGGGCATTAACTTTCCGGTATTTGTGGGATCTGATGCTTCAGTGTCTCGAAGGACTAAGTCGCCAACTTGGAAGTTTTTGACTCTTGACTTCTTACTGAAGTGCTCTTTTGTTTTTTCCTTGTATTTCTCCATTCTTTCCACAGCTTGATCCCGGACCTCATCAATTAGTTCCATGTTTGTTTTGAGTCCTTCTTCATTTGCTTCTTCTTCAAAGTTTATTGCTCTGTGCGAAGGAGAACCCACTTCAATAGGCAGCATTGCTTCTGTTCCATAAGCTAGTTTGAATGGAGTTTCTTCTGTACTTGTCCTTGGGCTTGTCCTGTAGGACCAAAGTACGCTTGGTAGTTCTTCTGGCCACTTACTTTTGCTTTCTTTGAGTCTTTTCTCAATACCTCGTAGCAGGATTCTGTTCGTTACTTCTACTTGGCCATTTCATTGGGGATATGCCACTGATGATTTTTTGTGCTTGATCCCGCGCTCTTGGAGGTAGGACTCGAACTCCGATCCAATGAATTGAGGTCCATTGTCTGATACTAGGACTCGTGGTATCCCGAACCTCATCAAAATGTTGTCCATAAACCTTATGCAGTCTTGCTGATTGATTGTTCTCATTGCTTTTGCTTCAACCCATTTTGTCATGTAGTCAATGGAGACTAGTAGGTACCTGAGGTCTCATTTTGCTTGAGGGAAGGGTCCCATGATATCAATACCCCAAACAGCGAAGGGGATAGGTGACAGGACTGAGGATGGTAGGACTGGGCTTATCCGGGACACATTGCTGAAGAGCTGGCACTCCTTGCACTTCTTGACGAACTATATTGCATCCTGATGAATTGTTGGCCAGTAGTAGCCTTGTCTTATGATCTTATGAGCTAGGGCTTTTGCAGACATGTGGTCTCCGCATATTCCTTCATGCACTTCTGCCAAACAGTACTTTGCTTCTTCTGGGCCAATGCACTTCAGGATAGGAGATTAGAAGGTCCTGCGGTAGAGTACTCCTTCTTCGAGGAAGAACTTGGCTGCTTTTGCTTTCAATCTTTGAGCTTTTCCTTTATCTTCTGGGAGCTCCCATTTGTCCAAGTAGTTTATAAAGGGAGTCATCCAATTTTGAGTGCTTTCTATTTCCAAGACCTCTCTGGATTCAATGGATGGTTTGTGTAGTTCTTCGAAGTAGACTGAGCAGTCCAGATCTGATAAATTCCGGACTAATTTGGATAGGATATCCGCTTCTTCATTTTCTTCTCGGAATATCTGAAGGACTTGGTGGCTTGGGGTTGAGGCTAAGTAGCTCTGAACCAGTGCCTGGTACTTCGCTAGAGTAGGGTCGTTTGCTATGTATTCTCCATTTGTTTGCTTGACCACTATCTGGGAGTCGCTGTAGATTTTTAAGTCCTGGACCCTTAGAGTCCGGGAGAGCTTTAGTCCTGCAATCAACGCCTCATATTCTGCTTGATTGTTTGTTGCTGGGAAGCTGAAGGATATAGCTGTCTGAATCTTGAATCCTTCTGGACTCCTGAGTATGAGTCCGGCTCCTGACCTCTGGGTTGTTGAAGAGCCATCTACCTTTAAGGTCCAGGCTCCCGGACTAATTTCCTTTTTTGGCTCCTGATCCGTGTCCATTGGTTGTTGGTCTTCTTCCAGGAAGTTGCATTCGATTATGAAATCTGCGAGAGCTTGAGCTTTGATTGCAGTCCTGGGAATGAAGCTTAGGTTGAACTGGCTCAATTCCACATCCCAATTAACAAGTCTTCCCGAGATATCTGTCTTGTGGATTATTTTCCTTAGTGGTTGATTTGTCACTACTCCGATTTCCCTTCCTTGGAAGTAGTGCCTGAGTTTTCTTGAAGTTGTCACCAGAGCAAAGGCAAACTTCTCCAATCTTGGGTATCTTATTTCTGCATCTTTTAAGACCTGGATTACATAGTAGACAGTTTGATGTGTTCCATTCTCTTCCCTGATTAGGGAAGCTCCTACGGATTGTGCTCCTGCTGATAAATACAAGTAGAGAGGCTCTCCTGGCTTAGCTTTAGTTAGGACTGGTGGCTGAGAGAGGTAGTACTTGATTTCATCGAATGCTTTCTGGCACTCCGGATTCCAGTTTACCTCTTTCTTGTTGGTTGATCCTTTGAGTAAATCAAAGAAGGGTAGGCACCTCTCTGCTAGTTTTGAGACAAATCTCATGAGTGCTGCTAGTGATCCTGCTAGCTTCTGCACATCTTTTTGTGTCCTGGGAGCTTTCATCTCCTGGATTGCTTTTATTTTCTCCGGATTGGCTTCTATGCCTCTGTTGCTGATCATGAATCCTAGGAACTTGCCTGCTCCTACTCCGAAGGTGCATTTCTCCGGGTTTAGCTTGAGTTGGTTCGTTCTTAGATTTTCAAAGCTCCTTCAGATCTTCCACGTGCCTTGGTATATTTGTTGATTTGGAAATCATGTCATCGACATAGCACTCTAAATTTCTCCCAATCTGGGACTTGAATATCTTGTTCATGGTTCTTTGGTAAGTGGATCCTGCGCTGGTAAGGCCGAAGGGTAGCATCACATAAGCGTAGACTGCTCTGTGAGTTATGAATGCTGTCTTAGGGATGTCCTTCGGGTTCATCTTTATCTGGTTGTATCCGGAGAAAGCATCCATGAAACTTAGCATTACATGCCCTGAGGTGGCATCTATCAGTTGATCAATGTTTGGAAGAGGATACGGGTCCTTCGGGCATGCATCATTTAGGTCAGTGTAGTCCACACACATTCTCCATTTGCCGTTGGACTTCTTAACCATGACCACATTAGCTAGCCACTCCGGATACTTGATTTCTTTGATGATTCCTGCCTTGAGTAGTTTTTCTACTTCTTCGTCAATGGCTCTTTGCCTCTCCGGAGCAAAGTTTCTTCTCTTCTGTTTTACTGGTTTCCTGTTGGGGTTGACATCCAAGCTGTGCATTGTTATGGACTCATGTAGTCCTGGCATGTCCCTTGAACTCCAGACAAAAACATCTTTATACTCCCGGAGCAGGGATACTAATCTCTCTTTGAAGGACTCCTCGAGTCCTGACCCAATCTTCACTTTTTTGCTTGAATTGCTTTCATCTACTTCGACTTCTTCTGTTTCGACTGCGGCCTCGATCTTTGCTTGTTCTTTGTTTGAAACCATTTGATGAATTCGGGCCTCAGAGTTCTTCTTCAGATAGATGTTTGCTTGTTCAGGTTCTTTGGTTGCTTGCGTGGTAGGACAAGGTTGTTCTAGGACTCGACTTGTCTTGTCCAGTACCATGACTTGGTTGCTTGCCAGTTCCTCTGGACTTGTTTTGTTCGCTTTTTCCCTTATCCGGGGTCGGTGCTTCTTCATGTTTTGTTGCTTGCGAAGGACCGTAGCCTTCCTCTTGTTATCTTGGTGGGTTTCTGCCTAACTAACCCCTGGTTGTAGCATGTTTCAGCAACTCCGTAATCTCCTTTAATCTCCCCGACTCCCGTCGGGGTTGGGAACTTGATTTTGAGATGGGAGATTGAAGTTATTGCTTGCATTATGGTTAGAGCTGATCTGCCAATGATTCCGTTGTATGAGGAAGGAGCATTTATCACATAAAATTTGATGACATGAGTCACTTGGTTAGGAGCAGATCCAAAAATGACTGGCAGATACAAAGTTCCTTGGATTGGGACTAAGTTGTGGCCGAAGCCATAGAGTGGGTCTTCTCGACATTCATTTGAGCGGACGCTCCCTAACTGCATTCTATCCACTGTGTGCTTGAAGAGAATATTTACTGAGGAGTCATTGTCTATGAGCATTCTTCTTACTTCATTATCAAAGATGTCTAGAGTGACGACCAAAGCTGCATTGTGGTGAGGGTTGACTCCTTCGTAGTCCTTGCTGCTGAAGGATATCACCATTTCTGGGAGTGATTGGATTGAGAGCACTTCTTCGCCGAAGTCCGGGCTCCGGGGTGGGGAGTAAGATCTGCCTAGGACCACATTGACTACATTCTTTCCTTTCTTCTGCGCTTCCCCTCTGCTGTGGTCCCGAACTAAGTATTTGTTCATATTCTCTTTCTTCACTTGGTCTTCAATGAAGTACTTGAGTGATAAGCAATTCTCGGTTTTGTGGCCATGGGCCTCGTGATAATCACATTGCCTATTGTAGGGTCTGCTCTCCGGAGGAGTTTGCATTGGCTTTGGAGGATAATATAAAGGCTTGTCTTTGACCTCTTTCAAGATTTCCTCCCGGGTCATGTTGAGAGGAGTCCAGTCCGGCTCCTGCTTCGGCTCCCGAGCTTGCTTCACGGGTCCTTCGTCGCTGTTCGACTCCTGCTTAGGACCAAGTCTTTGGAAAACCGGGTTTGCTTGTCTTTCTTGGCTTTGGTTGCTTTGCTTGAATTTCTTGTCCTGATGATAACCCCATTTCGGTCGGTCATCAGTGTTTTTACTCATGGACCCCCCATTCCGGGTCATTCTCATTGTCTGGAGCACATCTGTTTCCTTAATGAATCTGGCAGCCATGGAATAAGCTGCTGCCAGACTTTGCGGCTCCTTATTGATTAGCTCCACAATATACCTTTCGTTGTGCTCTGGGTCCAGGTTTCTTCTAAAAATGCTTAAAGTTTCCCTCTCGTCCAGATTTGAAACTTTATTGATTGCTTCCTGGAACTGGCGCATGTATGCAGAGAGGGACTCATTGTCGTGCTGCCGGATCGTCTCCAGGTGACATATGTGCATTTCGTGCGTTTTGTTCGCGCGAAATCTCCTAAGGAAAGAGGCTCGAAACTCCTTCCAAAAGTGGATGCTGCGGGAGGGGATTCTGCTGAACCATCTCTGGGCCCCTCCCTTAAGGGTTGAAGCGAAGAACCTTGATTTCGTTAAGTTATTGTAGTAGTATATCTGCGCTATCTGGTCGAAGTAGTTCAGGTGCTCCTCCGGGTCTCCCAGACCATCAAAGGAGTCAAAGTTGTAATGTTTTAAGTTCCGTTGCCGGGGGATAGCTTCTAGGGAGTGGCTGAAAGGAGTGAGTGTTTCTCCAATCTCCACTCCTGAGTCTCTGTCCATCTTCCTCTGCAATTCATAGATCATGTCTTTTAGGTCCTTCTGCTTCTTTTCTTCTTCATCATCAGAAATCAGCTCCGGAGTAGGGTCTTTCCGGGTTCTTTTGCTCCTAGACTTAGCCAACAGTTTCTCTTCTTCTAATTGCATTCTCTTTTGGATCTTTAGCTCGAGCTTTGCTTCCTCTTCTTTCCTGATTTGCTCCCGGACTTCTTCCAACTTCCTCTGTTTAGCAACTTCTGCTTCTTTCTTGCATTGATCTTTTTTGCTTTTCTTTCCTTTGGCTCCAATGCGGTCGAACACCGATCGCTTTGATTGCAAGGAGTCCCCGGACTCCTCCGGCTCCTCCTCTAGTTCTGCCTCTTCTTGGAGCCGGGTCTGCTCCTGTCTGTACAGTCTGATTGCCTCTGCTAGTTCATCGCTTGTAAGGTTAGCCATGTGCTCCTCGGCTACCGGGACATTGGTGTATTTGTACTGATTGAGCTCTATGAGGGTCCTGGCATCCCTGGTGTTTATAATTCTCTCCACCACGGGAGTGTGTAGTGGTTGCTCCTGGAACGTTTCTCTCTCGGCTCCTGGGTTAAGGGCCTGGGAGTGGTCCGGCTCCTGGACCTGAGCACTAGCAGATGGTATTCCAGAGGTATTCTTTCCTGGCCTCGCCATTTCTCAACAATACCAACAACAAATAACAGCAATATGCCACAGAGAATATCGGTCTATGGTTGCTTTATGAACTTTGCAAAAACTATCCAGAATAACAAGAAAAACTAACAAATAGCTTCCTGGGAGCAGCTCAAACAATTTTATATCACTATTCAACGATGAAGTACAACGCAAACGCCATATTCCAAATAGAGCAATAACGATTAAAACTAACGATAGCTCACACAAACATGGCTTAAATCAACAAAACGGGCTCACACCAACGTGGCCGAAATAGACAACATTCATGCTTATGAAAAAGGTGGGTTGCTTGGATTCTTACAAGTTTGAATAAATGGACTCTTTGAAGAGTTTGTTGATGAAGACGAATCCAGGGGCACCGAGACCCAAGGATGGAGCGACCCCTCCTTCTAGCGCCAAATGATAACTCCTGGTGGCGGGGCTGCTCCTTCGACGGCGTCCTGGATCTTTCGCCGCTGTAGGGGTGTAGTTGTGGTTGGGTTCCTACAAAACAATACCGGGAGGGGGGTTGGAGTCCCGCGGAGTAAGAACTAGTTTTTTGGGAAGATGAAGATGAATATGGATGTAAGGTTGTTGTGTGTGTGTATGAGTGTGAAAGAATGATCAACCCCAAAACCTCGCCTTCTTGGGCTATTTATAGCCCGAGGGTAGGGTTTTGGGGTTGGTACCTTTGAATCGTAGTCATCGGTTCTGGGAGCGGAGGACACCTGGTGGGAGTGGATACTTTACACGTGTCAGCGCGGGACTGGTCGAGGAGTGTTCTGAGGATCCTCTGACATGTGCCCTGATTATTCCCATGATTGATGTGTGACAGTTGTCCCCGTCACGTGGTTGGGTCAACGCCTCACGTGCTGGGGTTTATCCAGGTTCTGCTTGCGGGACTGAGCTAATCAGGAGTGGTAATGTGCGGGACTACTCCTTCCATGAGCTGCGTGGAGTTGGGAGCCTTGGGGTAGGCCTCCCAGAAGCTGTATGGAGTTAGGAGTTTAGGAGTAGGCATCCCAGGAATTGTATGGAGTTAGGAGCTTAGGAGTAGTTCTCCCAGGAGCTGTATGGAGTTGAAGGCCTAGGAGTAGTCTTCCCAGGAGCTATATGGACTATCAGGTAATACGAACGAAACAACAGGAGCATCTGCAGAAATTAAAATGAGGCATAATGTAGTCCTCAAATTACAACTTGTTCAGCATCTGCTGAAATGCTAGATTACCAGTCAGAGAATGTGTAATTCTAAAGCATCACATTGTCAAGTAGTTATACCATTTTCAAACAAAAAATGCGACAAACTCAAGTACCAAGTGTATGTAAACACAATTAAAAAGGAATATTGTGAATTTGCTGAAGAGCTCTACCTTGTTCCGATTGTTTTTACACAGTTGAACTCCGACTGCACCTACAAGTGACCTTCCAAACTCCGACTGCACCTACAAGTGACCTTCCAAATACTACTATACTAGATTTATCAAAGTCTGTCCTTCAAACCAGATGATCTAATGCAGCCTAGCCAACAATAAGATACATGCTTTTCAGAATCGATAGCATCTCTGTCACAGGTAAAGTAAAATTAGTAGAAATAATAGAATAGTAACCTGGGAATCTTTTACAATGCCCTGCTGAGATAGGAAGCCTTCACTAGCACCATACCTGTCCTTTATCAAGAACCATTACATTCTAGATTTAACAAGTAAATAATATTGCAAAAAAAAAAAGTGCTATTCCAGAAGGTAGGATGCATTTACGCAACAAGGCCAGAAGTATGACCTTTAAATGTAAACACAAAGCATGCATACCCTCTATAAGAAAGCATAAAGACATTGCATTGTAGTTTTTGTAACATTATGTGCACCATCTCAAGCCGGTGGGCAATATGTGTAGGAAAATTATGAAGGCCTTGCACAAAAGTTGAACAATAAGAAAAGGACTTTGTAAACATAAGCTAGATGGGATACGGAACAGAAGAGCAATCTCATAAGAAACAAGTAGGCTAAAGACAGAGTAAGGCCATTCCTCCGATAAGGAATTACAGACACGAGCAAGGATACTTCCTGCATTTTCTTGGAAGAACACGATAGTTGGCCCTGCAGAACCAAGAGCAGTACATTATCAGCTATCAGAAATATATTCGAACTTCGTCTAAGAGAGATATGCAGATAACAGAAGCCAAAACAAGTACATAATGGATGCAAGTGTTTCAATAGGCATTATTTTTTAACTCTTTTTCTTCTGCCAAGCTAGAATTTAGTATTCTGCTGCTGCTTGAGCCTAATTGTGAGTAAATGCATTGTTCTGAGTTCCTACTCTTATCGATTTTAAAGTAAAAAATGCACCATTTAAAACTGAACCGCACCTATCACAAAACTGAACCAATAATATTTTAGTTCAGTTATGGTTCCTAATTTTAGAAGATGCACATTATTGGTTTAGGTTTGTTTTTAGGAAAAAACCACCGAGCACAACACATCCCCAACTACTACTAGTTCCTAGTTTCAAGAACAGATTGCAACCAATATCCCTAATGCACAGTAAATTAACAGCTTAATCCAATACATATTAGACCATCTCCAACCATCATCACATGTGACACATTTATATACTCATATTAGCTAAAAAATATATATCTCCAACCATTATCACATGTTAACTAAAAAGTGTATGTAGCACATTTATATACATATTAGCTAAAAAATATACTACTCCAACAATGTTACCTGTTAGCAAAAAAATTAGATATCTTGTATCTCATCTTCTATATTTCATCCTGTAACCATTACCTAAAACATCTTTCCGTCAACTTTCTACTTTATTTTAACCTAATTTGCACATCAATACACACATATTCATATTATATTTATATTATATATATATATATATGTTGAAATTTTTATTTCATATTTAATATTTTAACTTTATGTTATATTAAATGTCAAAATATGATTTTTTTTATTAACCAATTTTATTAATTATTTTAATAAACATTACATAATTATAAAAATACTAATAAATCTAATCTAATATAATAAAATGTAATATAAATTTAAATATAAAATTTTATTATACATTTAAGTATATATTTTTTAACACATATAAGTGTCTTTTATAATTATATAAATATTTTTTCATTAAATGAATTTTTTATTTTTACTTCTATTTAATTAAATATTTAAATTTATTTTTCATATATATAGAATAATTTAAAAATACATATAACATATTATTGTTGAATTTAGCTAATCAAATATAGCTAATACAGGAGATTCAACAAAATTTTAAATGATGATAATTTAGCTAATCATTTTAGTTATTATAATTGGGGATGCTCTTAGTCACAAACCACTGTACAAAACATACCATCAGTATTGAGTTAATTCCCAATAAATCAATTTCAGTTGCAAATTACATTACATTACACATGAACACATTACACATATACAAACAAAAGTACCAAATAAATAATAAAGAGAGAAATGTGAAGAGACCTGGATGATCAGCTTTGAGCTTAATGAACCAGGCATGAAGACGAACATTATCAGAAGAAGTAAGCCAAACATCCTGGTAAAGAAGACGAAGACGAAGACGAAGACGAGACGGAGTGATCGGATAAGACCTTGTTAGACCTGGAACCACCGGGACGCAAATTAATCTATCCTGGTACTCCACTAGTAATGCCACACGACTTATCACTATGATCACTACTCCGTACAACAATATACTCCAGTAACCTGCCATTTTTTTATAACTGTTGTTTTTCGTATGATCTTTCGATGATCATATCTTCCGTACAATGCACATTGATGGATACATGTGAAATTGTGAATGCATTGTGTTTGAAGGAATGGAGAAAACACTGGGAGTGTAGTTGATATTGTTGGATCATTTCTTTCACCTGGAAGGAAGTTTTAAGAGACAAATACGATGTAGTTTCGAAAATCAAGTTTATTTTGTTTCAGTTAAGCACTTAAATATGTTGTAGCCTGCATTTGAATTGCAGCTTGTATAATTTGAAAGTACATTTAGTTTGTTAATAAAACTTTAAAAATAATAACATGATAATCATTAAAAACAAAAATAAAAAAGATACTAAAAGAGCCAAAAAGATAATGAGAACTTACAAGTAGAACCAAGACCAAAATCAAAAAGTTTAAACTTGTAACAAACAGATAGTTAATGTTCATGAACTAGAGAATATGAAAGATGAAATACTAAGCATCAGACTTCTTTAGTACATGCTAGAAGCAATATATATGCTTCTTACTAGAACTTTTTAAGTTGAAAAGTTACAAAGCCAAGGATGAGTTGCCCAGCCGGTGACATGGTCAGTTGTTTCTTCCATTTTTCACCGAACAACTGGAGATGAACGTTGCGGAGTCCCCTCGTACATAAATCCCCCATTTCCTCCGCCCATGTTGGAAGAAATGTAAATCATGTTTGGATGCTGGTAAGAGGAATCATTGTTGTTGTCGACACACATGATGCTCAAGGAAGAATCCTTTGATGTTTCGCCTTTGCCTGTTTCTGCTTGATTGACAGGGCTGAAACCAAGATTGTGGTTGAAAGGGTGGGCAGGGTTTGACCGCTCCGACTTACTTAAGAAACGGCCCCCAGTTCCCCTAACCCTGTTCACTGCATGGCGATGCCGAGACTCATGAAGATAAGGCTACATGTCATCATATAAAAATCCTATTAGCTCTTGAATTTTTGTCAAATGAAAATTACAGAACTGCAGGACACACAATTTACTCACGAAGATAAAGCTACATATCATCATCATCATCATATAGAGGTCCAATTAGCTCTACTTCCATGTTATTAAGTATTAACTATAGACAATATAATAAATGCAGATTGTGCAAGATACCTTCCTACTTTTGAGGAGTTTGTTCTGAGCCTCCAGCTTCGCACGCATCTGCCTCCTCCTCATGATCCCATTGTATTGTTTAGCATTGACATATATCGGACCTTCATCTGCAAGTTCAATAGGCAATGGGACTCGTACAGGTGGTACGCCTATCACCTGGTGCTGTATATGGTTTAAAAAAGAAAAATAAGTAGGCCAGGGGAACAAGACAAACTACATGCATGGTTACAATAAGAAATCTTAGTCAAAACATATGGAATGGTCTTAGCAGTACTCACAGTAACTTGTGGTCCATAAGCAGTATATAATCCGTTAACATAGGGATCACCATATGCATATGGAATAGGAGCCTGTGCAGGGAAATTGCATATATTAAATTGACAGCCAGGAGATCAAGGAAAAGCAGCGACGGACAACAAATTCACTTACCATTGATGGGTTCATCTCAGCTTGGGATCGGTCAATTCCAAAACTTGGATTTGAGAAAACCATTACTGGCTTCACTTGACCTTCTACATGCTTGCTGTAGCTTCTACCTTGAGCTGAGTGCATGAAAGAGACAGTTTAAATTTGACACTGATATCAAACTCGTACTTGAAGCCAAATATCAGATAATAATTATGTATGCAGGTTACGCTTCAAATAGCAAGCTTAGAACTTCATTTTAATGTAGGCTTTAGCATGTCACAGAACTAAGATGCAAGTATAAGCACTTCATGGGTAGCTCTAGAAATCTTATTTCTCCTATTGTATATTGCATATTGCATTGCAACTACATAATTAAGGTGACCTGGAACAATAAACACAACAATACTTCAAGTAAAATCAATAATTTAGGCAAAAAGTTCCTTCTGTGTTTAAGGAGTTCATCCTACTTTATCTTCTTATCGCACACATACATGCATAGGGCCAAACTGGTAGTATCAGATCAACGTATATGCAAAGCCCACTGAATAATTAATTACAATGCAGAGATAAAGGACATTTAATGGGATCCTACAAAATATAGAAAGTGGACAGGGAAAAAAATTCAACACATCCAGTGATACCTATTTCAAATATACAAATCCATTAAAGATCATTAAAAATGTTATGAGAACTGAAAGAATTGCACAAGGTACTGTAACCTGAATCAGATGAAAAGTATTGATCATGTGAACAGTTATATTCTACAGCAGATACTTCTTGGTGAGATTGATCAGTAGTGGACTGGGACTGGGTAGAGGATGAGTCCGGGTCTTGAGGATGATGACCAGTTTCACTTCCGTGATTGCTCTCTTCACATGCTTCACTAGGAGATCCTACTTTCAAGCTCAAACTTTTGGATAATGGCTGAAAAAACTGCTGTCCCTGAGGATTCCACCATGATGTGGTAGTAGTAAAAGGAATATGAGGCATTGGCTGGATATAACCTTGACCAAAAAATCTATCCAATACTTATTGTGGCGACTTCCACACCTGTGCAGCTAAAAAAAAAGAACTTAAGAGGCTACTTGTAGGCAGTAGATCTACCATACGTAAGGTAGGAGGGAACATATATATATGCAAGAAAGCAAGTTCGCAAGCAAGCACAAAAGTTCATGTAGCTCTATAAGTCTTTGGTTTCACCTCAAATTCTCAACATGTCCAAAGATTTTCTAACAGTGAATCCTCTTCCTCTGAATGCTAATTAATAAGAGGAATATTTCATAGAGAGACTTATTTACAAGATGCTGGAGAAATAACATTGATCTTATGCAAGAATGCTAGTTCATAAACAATCATAGATATTATTTATCTCTCAAAATACAGAGCCTTTCGGGCTAGCATCAAATTTCAAATGTCTCATAAGTCGTAAATGACTAAATCTATATCAACAGATTCCTATAGATTGACTCTAAATCTTCTTCAATGACAAGAACATTGCTAGACAAAACAATCACACTAATTACCGCTGAATGAACTAATTATAAAGACTTGTCTCAAATCCAAGCATGTCTCATACATAACTAAATTCTCTCCAACAGTAGTCATGTAGTAACTCTAAATCTTCTCTAATAATCACATTCAAAGTTCTATCTTGTGAATGACATGCAATTGAAGATCTTAAGGGTGTATATAAGCAACCAAGAATTTTTCACAATGTCATGTAAAGTAGTGGGCAGTTAATAATTCACTTGATAAAAGGTGAAGTTAATGGATACATAGGGTGCAGGAGCATAAGTAAGCTTGATTTTTCAAACTCAAGCTCAGTTATACTTTATGATAGTGAACTTTATCCTACCTTCAACTTCAAAACTTTTTAAGCTTCCATCAGAAATGAAATGGAATCAAACATTTTGTAGCTCAGATCCAAAAGATGATCCAAATCCTTAAATCTACTAGTTCGGAATCTTATAACTACAAAATCTTTGACAAATAACCTCTAAAATAACAGTTTGTACATTAATTATTTTGGCTAAGACATTTCAAGTCGTTTACCATGAAGACTTGAGGCGTTCTGTTCACAAGCTAACAAATCAACCTCAAGATCAGCTTGTTATAAGACTTAAGAGTAAAATGTTCTCCTACCATTATAAAGTAATCTACATTCTCACACCATTAATTTCCCTTAGATTGTTACTGAGGTTCTTTTTGGAACCCACAAACCAAATCTTTCTTTCCAGTTAACCTCAAATCCCTCTAGTTCATAGTAAATTCCATCCAAAGAATCACCTACGCAGAGCACAATTCTTACAGCTTATTGCTCAAACTTACAATCCATAGCAACAACCATCAAACATACCAGACCAGAGCAGCTACTCCTAAACAAATAAAATCTCTTATGTGATTTGCATGTGATGCAAGGGCTCCCTGGTTCTTGAATTACATTAGGCCATCTCCACAATCTATCTTTAACAGTGTATCCAGGACTATTAAAGCCCTTTAACAAACCTAACACCCCCAAATAAATATCTACACAATTCTAAACAATTAACAAATAATTCACATAAGAAAACCACAAATCAGAGAAGGTAAAGAAGGGGAAGACATGGTCAAAACAGTTCCAAACTGAAACTAAGGTGCTTGTCTGAATAAAACATCAAACAACCGAACAATAACAAACTAAACAATAGTTCAACATTCAAACCCCAAAACATACTTCAAATTTTTTCCTAACAACAACAATAAACTAAAGATTCACAAACTCAAAACACACATGCATTCAAGAACCAATATTCAAACCTCCACAAAACTAAATAAAGGGCTTACAAATATCTAGACAAGAAAATGATAATAAAACAAGAAACTAAAGAAAGAAACAGACATAGTCAAACAGACATAGAAACACAAGTACATAAACAGCAAACATGCACAAGTTGTAAACACAAGAATGAAAAGTACTTAAAAAAAGGACATACCCTTTTAAGGATCTGGTGAGTTAAGGTAGAAGAATTAGGAGGAAGCAAAGAACACAAGTGTTGGGATAGAATTGGGCATGTTTCCTTTCTTGAAACCCTCAAGTCATTTGTTTCTCTCTCTAGATAACTATCCACTTGGAGAGGTACTAGGACTAAATACAAAAACTAGTTTGTTTCTCTCACTAAAAATGTACTTGTTCTGTGGTATTATTATTATTCTCAAATCTCAATAATAAAGACAACTGCCACCCACCACCACCATTGCTATCAGGATCACATATCCTCAACTCAACTCCCCAAAAATCCCTTCCTTTTTTCGTATAAAAATTTATTTCGACATTATTTCATCAACATAAAACAATCTTATGTGTAGAGTAAATTTTTAAAAATTTCGATCATGAGCAAACGTTTATAGAATTTTTAGAGTGCGCATACAGGAGTTATATTACTCTCTCCGTCTCACCATTACTATTAGAGCATCTCCAAGGAGAGTAGCTATATTCATTAATTATATTAGTAGATATTTTGTAAAATTTGCTGAATCCGTAAGGAATTATGTTTCAGTGGTATTAACTATAATGATTAGCTATATTTAAAAAACAGTTTTTATTGTTATTTTCAAATTTTAACGGTTATATTTCAACGGCTATCTTTTATCGAAAAATGTTTGGAATTAATAATGAAAACTAATTATTTTTAAATATAAGTGAAAATAAAAATTATATATCTAATAAAAACATATTTAATTAATAAAAATATTTAATAATATTATTGTAATATTATAAATATGATAAAAAATTAATTAACAAACAATACATTTATATATTATAAGGCAATTTAACTAAATTTGTATTATCATATTACTAAATATGATTATTAAAAATGATAAGTACGTACATGTATACATAACATCCTAGGGTTTCATTTATTCTCACTCACAAAATTCATCTACACAAAATTCATCTGTAATGGACAACACCACAAAAATGATTCTTGATATTATGCACCCAGAAGAAGAAGAGAATGAAGCAAGAATCAGAATGAGTGCGGTTTACCTTCATCATCAACAACAGGGCGCAAATTCTACCCCGCGTCATGGGGGTTCTACAATGAATCATCGTGTGATTGATCGTAATAGAGAAGAAGGTCGTGCTAGATTATACCGTGATTATTTCTCTGATGCACCTACATACATAGAAACACATTTTCGTCGAAGATTTCAGATGCGTAGATCTTTGTTTTTACGCATTGAAGAAGCAGTTACAACTCATGATAATTATTTTACTCAACGAACCGATGTTGTGGGAGTTCGTGGACTATCATCACTTCAAAAAGTGACAGCACAGCCGCACTGAGAATGCTTGCTTACGGAACAGCTGGTGATGTTGTTGATGATTATGTCCGAATTGGTGAGAGTACAGCTATAGAGAGCTTAAAGAGATTTGTTAAAGCAATTGTTGAAGTCTATGGAGATGAATATTTGAGACGACCAAATGATGAAGATGTGTCTAGATTGTTAAGAGACAATGAACAACAGGCTTTTCTGGGATGTTGGGTAGTAGTGATTGTATGCATTGGAAGTGGAAAAATTGTCCAACTGGCTGGCAAGGTATGTACACAGGTCATGTTCATGAACCAACTATTATATTAGAAGCAATTGCTTCAAAAGACTTGTGGATTTGGCATTCTTTTTTTGGATTACTGGGGTCATTAAATGATATTAATGTATTAGATCGATCTCATCTATTTGAAGATTTGGCGGAAGGTCGTGGACCTAAAGTGAGATATACTGTAAATGGGCATGAATATAGTATGGGATATTATTTGGCTGATGGCATATATCCTTCGTGGCCAACATTTGTCAAAACTATTTCCAAACCTCAAGGTAACAAAAGAAAGTATCTTGCATATGCACAAGAATCTGTTAGAAAAGACGTAGAGAGAGCATTTGGAGTGTTACAATCTCGATTTGCAATGATTCGTGGACCATCAAGATTTTGGGATGTGGGTACAATGAAGTATATTATGACAGTCTGCATAATTTTGCACAATATGATTATTGATGATGAAAGGGAATTAAATATGGAAGAAGAACAATTTGATATAAATTCTGAAATACCAAGTGTTAATCTAAATCGTACTCATCCAAGTACGCTTAGGGAATTCATACAAGTGCACCAGCAAATTCGAGATAAACAAGCTCATGTTCAATTACAAGATGATCTTGTAGAGCATCTTTGGCAGAGTCATGGTCATGACATGGATTAAAAGACAGATGTAAAAGCTTCAATTTGTTATGTAATTTTCTATTTTTTTTTTATTTTTTTCTGATTTTTATGTAATTTGCTTTTGAACATGAAGGAAGTTTGCAGAAGAACAAAATATTAATTTGCTTTTGATTTTGTCCATTTGTAAGAGAAGATTTTGTCCATATTATAGAGAGTCTTTCAAAACAAATCAGGACTTCCGTCCGTCAAAACTAAAACTACCGGTGAAAATTTACATTAAACAATATCAAACTCCCATTGAACATTTTCACTACTGACTTGTTCACTCCTCTACCCATTGAGCAAATATACTAGTTACATAAGGCGGATACAAATAGAAATGAATCTTAACATAATTTGTAAAACTGTAAAATAACTTATAAATTCTAGAGGTCAGGTTTCTCTTTTAATATTCTTACAGCCATAAATATTAGCCGCACATTAGCACTCTGCAGAACATACTTCTGCTCAGTATCTTTCACTCTAAACAGTTCTCACGATTAAAAAATCTTTAGTGATTATAAAGGTACGAGTAGTTTATTTCCAGGTTTACACAATTTGGCTCACTCTGTTATATATACTACCTATCTCAGTTTAGCGGTTGATTTAAATCCATCTACATAAAGCATGCTACACAGTAGGGGTGAGCGCGGTGCGGGCGGTGCGGTTTTTTCCTCAAATCCCAAACCAAACCGCACAAGCGGTTTGATCAAATTTTCAAACCGCACCCGCATCGCGTATCCTTAAAAACCGCATAAACCATACCACGAAAATGCGGTGTGGTGCGGTTCACCGCGGTTTACACTTTAAAAATTCGAAAGATTTAAATAAAATATAAAACTTAAATTTAATCAAATTTCCGAATATTATAACACAAATTCGCCAATATTTTTCAATAATACAAGTTAGAAATTACACACCGGAAAGTTTAACTTTTTTAGGAATTCAATTACAAAACAAAAAAAACTTAAAAGTGCAAAGCAAAAGACATAAATAGCAGCTCGAAACTTTGATCATGAATTATTATTAAGTTTGAAAAAATAAATTTGTAAACAATGATCATGAATTGAGTTTAAGGCTAACTATTCTAATCACATAAGAAACAGTATGATGTAATGTAATCTTGGTACTTGTGGGAAGTGCTTGTGTAGCCAACTGAAGAGCAAACAATAACCTAATTAAGTATTGGGCTGTAAATATTTAGTGGGATGACCAGATAGGAATATAAGTATATTATATTATATATATATAACATATTAAATATTGCGGTGCGGTGCGGTTTGAACCGCATTTCAGAAATTTAAAACCACAACCCGCACCGCACCGCGCGGTTTATTAAAAATTCAAACTGCAACCGCACCACAAAAATTAAAAACCGCGTTTTGCGGTGCGGGCGGTTTGTGCGGTTTTCTGCTCACCCCTACTACACAAACAAAGCGGAACCTATCTGGAGAAGTGCAGCTGAGCCACTGCCCTCCATGGTCCTCATCAGCTTCATTTTTCTTCTAAGTCTAACTCCCTCAGATATATGGATTGAGATATATAAATGTGATGAATGCCAGAGAAAGTTAGCATGCTTAATCTTCACATATCATACTCACACCAATTTGCAGTGGTCACAATACTTGATATTCATATATAAACAATTTAAAGTTAAAATACATTATATCTGGACTCCAGTTAAATCAGACTTTGTAATCTGTAGATAAGTAATCTAATTTACAAATAACGAATTAATGGAACACATGATCCCCAGACAAAGGATCTTTAATCTGAAACATTCTCTCGTTATATCACCAAGAAAGACTAGAATACACAAAATATATAAATTATACAAGACGAGAATATATAAATGTGCAGGTTTTCATATTGTTGAACTACCAGCACCTTACAATTGTGAATGAAATCCCTGGATGCTCAGCCATTCTCGCACCATAAGCAAGCGCCTAATTCATAAAGATATCTTAGCAGATTTTCTTGTATAGATTTGCACGGTGCCGTCCTACAGTAATTAGCACAGCAGTAAACATGAACAAGCTAGCTTGTTCTAGTTGCAGTAATTGTGAGTTTGGACAGTAATCTGCTGTATGTAATTAGCTTGGACAGTAATCTCTGTCATATATGTATTTCAGTTCAATGAATAGATTTCTGCTCTCCAAAATTTATTAGAGAACTACCAAAGTCTAATATGCGAGAATATGAGAACTGATTAAAAAAATTGATATTGTTAAGGTAACTTGGACAATGATAACTTGATGGGGATAAACAAATACATGAAAAATCACACTGCAAACTGTTCCAAGCCCTATAATTTGGGTCACGAAATAGGGAAACGTGTTACCTCCGTATCCTTTTATTAAAATTCATTTCATAAAGTTTACTACGCAGAGTTGTTTACGTGTTTATATATATAATTCTCTCCGTTGTTGATTTAAGAGCTGAACTCATGTAAAATATTTTAGTAACTGAGATTCTGAGAATAAATTTTTATCAATGGTAATAATTTGAAAAGAAGATTTAGCAAAGCATTCCAGTTTGTTACCCTTTTTAGCAAGCAACAATCAATAATTATTGAGACTGCTACTAGCAATACTTGAATACAGCTTCTCAATTTAGAATCTGATCTAAGATGATCTTTTAACTCAAGTTTTAGCAAATTTAGCAGATAGTTTCTCAGGTAAAAGAAGCATTAAATGGTGAACAAAAATGACACATAAGACATAAGAAACTAAGAACACCAGAAACTAAGAACACCATATTCCTACATATTTTTTCAATAATATTACTTTTCATTCATAAAGTTAGTGTAACATCATTCTCTGGGAAAGAGAAATATGGTGCTATAAAAAAGTTAGTGTAGCATCATTCCTAACTTGTTGTCAAATATATTCTCTTTTCTTAATATTCAACGAGCACTGCACTTGATCGAGATGCCACATGTACTCTTTCAAGATACCAGATTACCTCCTATAAACGGACACCGCATATTTGACTTCTTTTCTATCAAAAATCCTACATTTTCTGTCAAAAATTCTACCAAGTCTGCAGGAGAAAGTTCTACTCATATATACTAACATTCAAATATCCTTATCAATGTTGTAAAAACGATCAAAACCAGTAAATTCAAGATAACAGTAGTGTACCTTGCATCATATTAGGTCCTCGAACCCAGATTTCACCAACTTGGTTAGGAGGAAGAGACTTCTGTGTATAGGAAGAGACTTTTGTGTATATATGCTTCTAATTTGGGATTCAACTCCTGGAGCCTGCTACTTGATTAGATTTAATCACAAAAATTCAACTAAAACAAGTGCAACTAGTAGTGACACATGTCTTATACAAAATAAAATAAGAAAATCATTCAAGTACATGAATAAGCAAATCAAAGTCAGGTACATGATTGCCATGAATTAAATTCAAAGTAAACAAAAAAAAATTATGCAATATTTCTCATGATCCTAGCTTTGAGGGCATCAAAATATTTTTCTTGATCAGGTAGCATTTTACTAGTCCATTGCCATAATAGACGCTTCGTAAATATGCCTCTCCCGCTCTTCCTTTTGTTTTTCCCGATCCTCTTTTGCTAAACGAAGTTGTAACTCCTCCTTCTGTAACTGCATCATTTCCTTTTGCAATTGCAAGCTGATGTTAACAGATTCACTTCTTGAAGAAGCAATGACCAATGCATCTTTATGCATTGTTTTTAGAAGTTCCAGGCTCTCTTCATCCATGGCTTCGTTTGTAGCTTTTTTAAACTTCTTTGCAGTTTTTCGTCCAATGGGACGTTCCATTCTTTCATCGGATTCCAGGCTGTTAGGATTTTGACTAGACTGTGAAGATACATCTTTGTCCCTGGCTGATTTATTTTTCTTTGCCAAACCAGCTTGATATTTTGGTGAGAATCGTAACGCATTCCAGTGACGTATGAACACAAATTTATCTTTTAACACTTTTTCATACATTTCTATTGCTTGGTCTACTTGCATTATTGTCGGAAATTAAAAAGACTGTATGAGATGAACCATCTAATGAATATGGCCAAACAGATTGTTCTTTACTCATCAGCCATCTAATGAATATACTATCAGGTTAAGATTAAAATTGAAGCAAAAAAGGTCACTTATAACTTGTTTACTCTGGAGTTCATGCCTAGTCTTTCAAGTTCAATGCAGCCCCAAGGAAAGTAATTAGGCTGTTTGGCTAATAGGTTTTAAGGATGAATACAGCTTAACAATAGTTTAATATAGGAGTTAAAAAACAAAATCATACATGAAAATTAAATATGTAACTGGCAACACAACTTTGTGGATGCTAATAATATAATGGTTGTAATTATATCCTAGTGTCCAAGGAAACAAAAGACTTCACCAATTTCCAATTTTCAAAATCTAAATATGATTATGAATACTATGCTAACATCGGTAACACATAAGATTTAATATAAAGATGTAGATAAATATAATTACAAGAAATTATAGAAGAAAGCAGACCCTCATTACAAACACTTATCAACCATCTCTTCTGCTCACTACCAAAAAGTCATGCCTTATTCCCCTGCACCCTCTACACAGTATTATCATGTGCCCATGTTGAAACACAAAAACCAAATTTATTTTTCTAGCACAATTTTGTTATTGCCTGAAGTTAAAAGCATAAAAAAGCAGTATACCTAAAAACTGCAAAACACATACACAACAATTCTGATCTGCTGCCTTTACAACTGAAAGTATACTAACATTCAACCAAAAGCTATACATTGATGATAAGATGGATATAATTTAAACTTACATGTATAAACTCATTTATCAGCAAAATTATTATTACTGAATAGAACACTAAGAATATTAGGCTCTTACCACATATATACCAACTAAATATATGCATATCATAATCAAATTTTAGATACCAAGGTTGAATAATACCTTATCTTGCTCAGATAATCCACTCTGATTTCGACCGCATATTTGATTATGAAATCCAATGAATTTAGCCACTTTTTCATTGATTGTGCACCACCGATTACACAAGGAATTAGCACTCTGATCACTTGCAATCCCGTCCTTATTCTCATTAAAATAATTCCAAATTCGATTCCAATAACAAGTATGTGTCTGATTATTACCTTGTACCGGATCCATACTTACGTTCAGCCAAGCAGAAACCAGCAACATGTCCTCTTCAATTAAGAAGTTCTTAGATCTTTTTCCCTTTTTTTGTTTTGCAGCTTTTTGTTGAAGTTTGGTATGGGATTGGGATTGGGACTAAGATTGGAATTGAACGGATGGTTGAGAAAATACCATATCATCAAATTCATAACCTTCATTCAACAGAGATACAAACGATCCTTCCATTTTTTATAAAACTCCGCCCAACTCTAAAACCAAAACCTAATTAAATAATAACATACCAGATTTTATAGCGGAAGTGGGTGAGTTTTGTAGCGGGAGAGTGTATACCAGCGGGAAAATAAGCAGCGGGAGAGATCATTTTAGAGGGAAAGTGACGTGGCATTGATATAGATGATGGGCTCTCGTTCAACAGATGTAGCGTGCTTATTTATCGGTATCTAAAATTATACCTAATAGGTGTCTCCCTTGAAGTAGTTTTTTTTTACACATTAGGTATATTTTTAAAAAAACACTTGTCAGGTAGATATTATTGCTAACAAATAGTTGCCCTTGGAGATGCTCTTACGCACATATTTGAAAAATTTATAAAGTATAAAGTATAGTTACATAATGTATTTTCAAATTTTTTTTTGAATACAAGTTTAAACATAAAACTTTTATTTAAAAAAAAGTTAAAAAATATTATGAAACTATACTTTAAATGAGTATTGAAAAGCGTGTCGAAAAGTAACGTAAACAATCTAATGGGACGGAAGGAGTATATATTATGGGAAATTTTTGATCATGTAATGTGTTAGATATATTTGATAATGTCATGGCTAATATGTTTTATGTTTAGATTTCAGATCTTATTTGAACAGAACAAATCAGTACTTAACTGATCAGTACTTATACTGGACGTCAGAACTTAAGGGATATCAGTACTTATGTTATCAGGAGATAAGCATCAGGAGATAGATATCAGAACTTAAGTGCTGAAGAACGATCAGATAAGGACAGTAGCTGATTGAAGTTAAGAAGATCAAGATAAACATAAGAAGAGATATGCATGAAGAAGGAATTCCGTGAAGAATGGAATACTTGGAATAGAAGATATCTGATTGATATATATTAGGAAGCAGAATTATATTCCATATCAATTAGCGATTATCTTGTAACTGTGTAGTATATAAACACAGACATAGGGTTTACACTATAAGTGTTATCATTATCGAGAATATTATTTACTGTAACCCTAGCAGCTCTCGTGATATTTTGTTCATCACTGAGAGATAACAGTTCCAGATTGTAACAGAGTTTATTATTTCAATAAAGTTTGTTTTCTGTTACATAAGTTCTTGAAGTTTGATTTGATTGTAATAAACACTGTATTCACCCCCTCTACAGTGAAAGTGTGACCTAACAAGTGGTATCAGAGCCTTCTGTTAACACACATACAGTTAAAGATCCAAACACAATCATGTCTGACACAGAAACTCCAATTAAGCCTACCAAAACTGAGGAATCATCAAAGACATCAACTCAGAGTCGATATGAGACTATCAGAGTTCCCATATTGAGACCATCTGAATATCCCATATGGAAGGTAAGGATGACCATGTTTCTGGAAGCAACAGATCCAGAATACCTTGATAGAATCAAGGAAGGGCCTCACAAACCTACCAAGCTCGCTGTTGTAGTTGCAGGTGAAGCAGCAAAGACCGTACCAAAGGAAAAGAGTGATTACACTGCTGAAGATATAGCATCTATTGCTAAGGATGCCAAGGTACGACACTTATTGCATAGTGCCATTGATAATGTAATGTCAAACAGGGTAATCAACTGCAAGACTGCTAAGGAGATATGGGATGCACTGGAGACAAGGTGTCAAGGAACTGAAACAGTTAAGAAGAACAGGAAGACAATACTCACTCAAGAGTATGAACACTTTGACTCTAGGACTAATGAGTCATTGACTGATGTATATGATAGATTTGTCAAACTCTTGAATGACTTGTCATTGGTTAATAAGGAGTATGATCTTGAAGATACAAACCTTAAATTCCTGTTAGCTCTTCCTGAATGTTGGGATTTGAAGGCAACAACAATAAGAGACAACTACAATCTTGATGAAACAACTCTTGATGAAATCTATGGAATGCTCAAGACTCATGAACTTGAGATGGAACAAAGAAGCAAGAGGAAAGGAGGAAAGTCAAGGACAGTTGCTCTCAAGGCTGAAGAGGAATCCCCCAAACCACCTTCCTCAAAGAAAGACAAGGGTAAAGCTCTTATCATAAAGTCTGATACTGAGTCATCAAGTTCTGAGAGTGATGATGACTCAGATTCTGAAAGCTTGCCTGAAACTGATGCTGATGAGGAGATGATGAAGCTGTGTGCTCTTATGGTGAAAGGAATCACAAAGATTGCATACAGGAAGTTCAGGAAGGGAAAGAAGTTTTCCAGGAAAGGCATAAGTTCTGATAAGAAGAATTTCAGAAGATCTGAAGGAAGAGGAGGAAAGTCTGACAGAGGAGATTACGCTAATGTTAAATGTTATAATTGTGGTGAGAAAGGCCACATATCTCCTGATTGCAAGAAGACCAAGAGTGACAAAGGCAAAGCTCTTGTCACAAAGCAGAAAAGCTGGACAGACACCTCAGACTCTGAAAGTGAGGAGAACTATGCATTGATGGCAAATGCTGATAAATCAAGTTCTGAGAGCAGTTCTGAAGCTGCTGAAACAAAGGTACCTCAGACTACTTATGCTTTTCATACTGATGATATTAATGAGTTGAGAAGATATCTTAAAACCATGTTTGTTAGTTATAGAGATCAAACTTTAACATGTGAAAGATTAACTTCTGAAAATCTTGCTTTTAGGAAAAGAAATGATTTCTTAGAAAAAGAGTTAGTCATGTTCCATCAAACTCAGCAGGATAGAGATGATGCTTTTTATGTTAGGGATGAAGTGCTAAAAATGAATGAATCTCTAAAAACTGAGTTAGAAAAGGAGAGAGAGATTATCAGAACTTGGACTAACTCTGGCAAAACAACTCAAAATTTGCTAAGCAGTGGAAACTGGAAAGAGGGCTTAGGTTATGGAGAAAATAAAAATGAAAAAGGAACTGTAGAAATTAAGCCTGTTGATAAGCAAAAGCTGAAGTTAAAACCTGTTAAGTTTGTAACTGAAAAATCTGAAAATGAGAAATCAGAAGTTAAAAAGGAATTAGCTTCTGACAAACTAAAACAGGAAAAGACAGCTGAAGTTAACATAGGCTTAATGACAAAGAAGCAGCTTAAGCATAAGCTGAAAGATGTTAAGAATGCAAACAAGGTAAAATCACCTAGGAAAAACAGGAATGGAAAGGAAGGTGTGAATAAAAGCAATAACTATAAATCTGTTCCTGATGCTCCTAGGAAAAGCGTGTCATAACTGTGGAAGTTCTAACCATCTGGCTTCTTTTTGCAGGAAAAATAAGAATATTAACTCCTTATCTTCAAAATCAGGAGTTAAGAGTCAGTCCGTTAGATACAAACCACAAAATCCTTGTTTTCATTGTGGTAGTTTATGGCATTCCATTTATACTTGTAAGGAATATCATAGTTTGTACTATGATTATTATCAAATAAAACCTTCTTTAAAGAAAGTTTCTGTTGTTCCTTCTAGTATAAGTTCTGATTCAAAGTCTGGTAGTATAAGTTCTGATAAGAAAACTGTTAACATAAAATCTGATGCTAAATCCACTGCAAATGTTAACAAACCTAAAAAGGCCAAAGGATCCAAGCAAGTCTGGGTCCTTAAAACTAATAATTAGTGGTCTTTTTGATTGCAGGGCAACAGGAAAAATATTTTAGTTCTGGACAGTGGATGTTCAGGACATATGACTGGAAATAAGGCCCTGCTATCAGACTTTGTGGAGAAAGCTGGCCCAAGTGTTTCTTATGGAGATGGCAACATTGGAAAAACTTTGGGATATGGCAATATCAATCTTGGGAATGTCATCATTAAAGATGTAGCTCTGGTCTCAGGACTTAAACACAACTTACTGAGTATAAGTCAAATCTGTGACAGAGGTTATCATGTTGATTTCTTTGCAGAACATTGTGAAATAGTTAGTAAATCTAAAGAAAAAATTGTTCTGAAGGGATTCAGGCGTGGTAACATTTATGAAGCTAAGCTTTCAACAAGTTCTGATGGTTCTGCAATCTGTTTAGTAAGTAGAGCCTCAACTGAAGAAAGCTGGAATTGGCACAAGAAACTCTCTCATTTAAACTTCAACAAGATAAATGAACTGATCAAGAAAGATCTTGTGAGAGGACTGCCAAAATCAGTATTTGTTCCTGATGGTCTTTGTGACTCATGTCAGAAGGCTAAACAAAGAAAATTTTCGTTCAAGAGCAAGACTGAATCATCAATTCTTGAGCCTTATTATCTGCTTCATGTTGATCTATTTGGTCCAGTAAATGTTATGTCTATTGCAAAGAAGAAATATGCGTTGGTCATAGTAGATGAGTTCACCAGATACACATGGGTGTATTTCTTGCACACAAAAAGTGAAACTGCATCTATCCTGATTGATCATGTCAAACATCTGGATAAATTGATCAAAGATTCTGTGAAAATTTTGAGGAGTGATAATGGCACTGAATTCAAGAATCTGATAATGGAAGAGTTCTGCAAAAATCATGTAATAAAGCAGGAATTTTCTGCTCCTGGAACTCCACAGCAAAATGGAGTTGTTGAAAGGAAGAATAGAACTCTCATTGAAGCTGCACGAACAATGCTTGAAGAAGCAAAGCTTCCAACCTATTTCTGGGCTGAAGCTGTGCAGACTGCTTATTTTACTCAAAATGCAACACTCATTAACAAGCATGGAAAAACACCATATGAGATGGTGAAGAACAAGAAGCCAAATCTCAAATACTTTCATGTATTTGGGCGTAAGTGTTTTGTTCTCAAGACTCATCCTGAACAGCTATCCAAGTTTGATCTAAAAGCTGATGAGGGAATCTTTGTTGGATATCCACTTTCTACAAAAGCCTTCAGAGTCTATAATTTGAGAACAAAAGTGGTCATGGAATCTATCAATGTCTCTTTTGATGACAAGAAGATCACTGGACTTGAAGATTGCATTGATCATGATCAGCTGAGATTTGAAAATGAAGATTCATATTCTGATACCTCAAGTCCTGACAGTCTAAGTCCTGATACTGTAAATTCTGATGGATTAAACTCTGATGTTATTGAAACTGTGGTGACTACGTCAAAGGAAGATGCACCAATGCAGGGGGAGCATACTCAAGATATTATCACATCTCAAGAAGCATCAGAACATACATCTGGCTCTTCAAATTCTGATTCGTCAAGTTCTGATAAGCCAAGTACTGAAAATCTAAATACTGAAGGATCCAACTCAGAGAGCATAGTTTCAGGGGGAGCATCAGAAAATGAAACCGAAGACAGCATGAATCATGGGGGAGCATCCAGTTCTAGAGAAAATCTTCCATCTGCAAGGAAGTGGACAAAATCACATACACCTGATTTGATAATTGGAAATCCTGAGGCAGGTGTCAGAACTAGAACAGGTACTTCGAATGAATGTCTTTACAATTCTTTTCTCTCTCAGTCTGAGCCAAAGAAAATGGAAGAAGCTCTTCAAGATGCTGATTGGGTGCAAGCAATGCAGGAAGAGTTGAATGAATTTGAAAGAAACAAAGTTTGGACCTTAGTGCCAAGACCCAAGAATAGATCGGTTGTTGGAACAAAGTGGGTATTCAGAAACAAAACTGACAGTGATGGCATAATTGTAAGGAACAAGGCAAGGCTGGTTGCAAAAGGATATTCTCAACAGGAGGGAATTGACTATGATGAAACATTTGCTCCAGTTGCTTGGTTAGAAGCCATAAGGATATTCATGGCTTATGCTGCTCACAAAAAGTTTACTGTCTTTCAAATGGATGTGAAAAGTGCTTTTCTCAATGGAGAATTGGAAGAGGAAGTATATGTTGAACAACCTCCAGGCTTTGTAGATTCCAAACATCCAGATTATGTCTACAGGCTTGATAAAGCACTTTATGGACTTAAGCAAGCTCCTAGAGCATGGTATGAGACTTTCGCTCAGTTTCTTCCTGAAAGTGGATTCAACAGAGGAACTATTGACAAAACACTGTTCTATCTCAACCATGGCAAGGACTTACTTTTGATCCAGATTTATGTTGATGATATTATTTTTGGGTCTCCAAATGACAAACTTTGCAAAAAGTTTGCCAAACTAATGCAGTCAAGATATCAGATGAGTATGATGGGAGAACTCAGTTATTTTCTGGGCCTTCAAGTCAAACAGAGTGAAGAAGGAACTTTTATTTGTCAATCTAAGTACACCAGAAACTTGCTGAAGAAATTTGGAATGCAAGACTGTTCAAGTGCATCCACTCCCATGGCCACTGCAACAAAACTGGATAAGGATACTGGTAATTCAGTAGATATTACTGATTACAGAGGTATGATTGGCTCACTTCTCTATCTAACTGCTAGTAGACCAGATATCATGTTTGCTACCTGTCTTTGTGCAAGATTTCAAGCAGATCCAAGAGAACCTCACTTAACAGCTGTAAAAAGAATCTTTAAGTATCTTAAAGGAACAGCTGATCTAGGATTATGGTATCCTAGAGAATCAGATTTTAAATTAATAGGTTACTCAGATGCAGATTTTGCAGGTTGCAAAATTGACAGGAAAAGCACAAGTGGAAGCTGCCAATTTCTTGGAGGCAGGTTGGTTTCTTGGTATAGCAAGAAACAAAAGTCAATTTCCACATCAACTGCAGAAGCAGAGTATATTGCTGCAGGAAGCTGCTGTGCACAGATTCTCTGGATGAAGAATCAGTTACTGGATTATGGGTTAACATATTTCAAAATCCCTATTTACTGTGATAATCAAAGTACTATTGCTATGACAGGTAATCCAGTTCAACACTCTATGACAAAGCACATCAGCATCAGGTACCATTTCATCAGGGAACATGTGGATGAAGGTACAGTGGAATTGCATTTTGTTCCCACAGATCAACAAGTAGCGAATATCTTCACAAAACCACTGTGTGAAGCTACCTTTTCAAAATTGGTAAATGAACTTGGAATGATTTCAGGTTCTTTCTCTAAATCTGCTTAAACTTGTTCTATGTTATCAGACTTTATGATCAGTATTTACAGAATTAATCTCTTTGTATATTCTGTGCATTAATTGATAAATGTCTTTAAGTACTGACTGTTGTCTGATATATGTTTCTAAACTCTGATAAGTGATATGTCTGTTTCAGTAACTATTCAATCCTATGAGGATAACTGTGCTAGATACTGATCTAGTAATCTTCAATAAACAAATGATTTCATGGAAGAAGTAATTATTTCAGTGGAAATCTTATGACACTAGCAAATTCTGATAACTGAGCTTAGTTAAGTTTACTTTGTATATCTTATTACTAAGTCACAAATTAGAATAATGCTACTCATCTGTTAAGTTCTGCTACTAGTAAACTGCTGAATGTACTAAGTGCTGATAGACCTCTCTTATTAATAATAAAAAAAAAAAAAATCAAAGAATAAAATCAGGTACTCCTTTGAGATCTAGAGTAAAAATGTGAAAGGGACGACCCAAGTGCATTGCTGGTATTAAGTAAATATGCATTAGAAAAGCAAAATATTTTCTTGGTGACTTTTCACACTCTATGATTACTGGAGAAATACTCTGATAAAAGCATAAATTCTGATAAGCAGTCGTGACTCACTTACACTGAGAAGCCACTGTAAAAGAGAATTTTAAAGATGCATAAAATTAGCACAAAAACAGTTGAGGTGGACTCATGCATGAACTCATTTATCAGTAGGTTTCAGGATAATGACAACTCTTTAGCAAAATTTTAATTATGACTTATTTCTAAGATGTACTGAAGTAGATCAGACTTTACTCTTTGTCTGTTATTTAGCTTAATGCACACACTAATCACTCCATCTGAATGATGAAAATTTCTGTGGTGGTCTATGTTATTTTAGATAAACAGTCATTGTGTCATTTTTGCACAAATTCTGAGGACAAGTTCTAGTTACACGTTCTGATGATTAAGTTCTGACGTTCATAACTAAGAACTTGTATGAGTATTTACTAAGATGAGCATTCCTTTTTCAAGTTAAGAAATTATGTTCTGATGACTGTTAAGTTCTGGTATAGGTCTAAGTTCTGATTTTTCAGTCTAATCCTTTACTTGGCTTATCTTTGAATGAAATTTAATAACAGTCTCAGTTTGTACTCGCATATGTTGAAGTGGAAGAGAAGCATTACTTTGAGAGATGAATCAGATTCTGAGGATCAGATTCCCTCTTCAGAACCTGTGGTAAATGAAGCTGAGAAGGCAACTTCTCAGACGGATTCTGCAATTGGGGGTTCTAGGCTTCTCAAGAGGCTTAGACGTATGACCGTTCCTGAAACTCCCAAGGAATCCAAATCAACAAGGAAGTACAAGAAACAGAGGGCACAAAGGCCAGTTTCAGATGATGAGGAGGAAGCAACTAAGGAAGGGGATCAGGAATCTCTGATCTCACAAGACAAGGAATTTGCTCCAGTCACTTCTTCTCCATCAACTCCATCTCAGGAACCTGTATCTGACAAGGCTAATTCACCTTCTATGTCTCTTGTTGATCCAGGCACAAGTGCTGAAATTGATATTCAGAACCTGGTTGTGCCTGAAATACTTTTCTTAGAAGCTCCAACAGCAAATAATCCTTCCACAACACCTGTTACTGATGCTGTTCAAACTCCTGAGTTATCACTAACACCTTCTCTGCATCAAGATGCTGATGATCAGATTTTAGGTGAGCATCAGGATATGGCTGTTGATCAGAACTTAGTATCAGATCAGCAATTAGAGGATGTTGAAGCCTCCATTGCTACTCACACAGTTGTCTTATCAGAAGATACTGATTCTCTAAGTTCTGATGCTGCAAATGTTGGAGATACTGGTGAGGCTGCTACAACTGTAGATGCTGATGAAGCAGGTCCTTCAGGACATACTCCTCCACTGACTCTTCCTAAGTCTGAACTGGTAAAGGAGTTTGTTATCAGGGATGCACCAGTACCTTGGAGTGAAACTCCTGCAGGTCAGGAGTGGACTAAGGAATGGAACTCAGTTTCATGTGTTCCAAATGCTTTACATCTTGCTGAGCACTTGACTAAAGCTGATGAAATGTTACATTCTGATGATTTTAAAACCCAGCTTAGAGTCACTGCATTGAGCACTAAACATCTACAAGGTCTTCATTCCAACACTCATGCAGAGCTACACAAGATTCAGGAGAACTTTATCAAACAGGAACAAGTTTGGAAAATTGATAAGAAAAAGTTCTTCCAACCTACCATTGACAGGGTTGCTTATATTGAGAAAACTCAAGAGAAGCAACAAGCTCAGATTGATCAAATTCTGACAAATCAAGCTTCTCAGCAATCGCAACTTACTGAAATCCAGACCTCAGTGGAACTACTTATCTCTCTTTTATTACCTGCTGATGCCAAAAAGGGGGAGAAGGTAATTAAGTCCAAATGCAAAACCAACAAGTCACTGCAAGGAAAGGATGATGGAAAAGATGACCAAGGAAACTCTGGAATGGGTAGTGGTCATAGTCAAGGTAGAAGGTTTACATCAAGACAAGCTAGTCACAGAACAAGTTCTGATACTGGGAAAAGAATAAGTTCTGCTGCTGGTAAAAGGATAAGTTCTGATGAACTTCTAGATCTTGATGAGGAAATGTCAAGACAGTTATTTCTTCAAGAAAATCCAGGGATGGACTTGGAAAGTTTAAAGGAAGAAGAAGCCAGACTTAAATCAGAGAAAGTCACATCTAAATCTGAAGCTTCTGGTAAAAAGTTACTTCCAAAACCTAAAGGCATTGTGATCAAAGAAAGGATACATACTGAAGAAACTTTGGCTAGATCACAACCACAGATAGATCCAAGATCCAAGGGTAAAGAAAAGGTTGGTGAACCTATCAAGCCTTATGTACCTCCTGAGGAAGAAGAAATTACTGATGGAAAAGATGATCTTGCTCTGACTTCAAGAAAAGTTCTTAAAACAACCTCTGACATGGCTCAAGTTGTTCAGAGTCAAGAAATTGTAAGTTCTGATATTCAGAAGAAGCAAGTAACCTCTGACAGTGCTCAAGTTAACTTGATATCAGAAAATAAATCTACAACACTCCTACCAGGATTCACTAAAGCAAAACAGACTCAATCTTTGAAGACTACTCCAAGTGGTTTTGAAGCAAGAGTAGTTACTGGAAAGGAAGCTAGAGATAAAACTGGATTGGGAAGTGCTGATGAAAGAAGAGTACACAACACTACCGATGATCCAACTTCCTTGAGTGAACCAGGTATTGGAGCAACTCCTGAGAGATTGAATCAACTAGAATCTGTACAGATGGTTTACCATACCTACTTGAAAGAATACCTCATGTTGTATTTCATGACAGATGGTAGGATTTATCATATAAGACAAAATGCCATTCCTTTGAAGTATTTTGAAGAATTGGAGCATGTACTTTTCTTACTTCAAGTGGATAACAGAATAACAGAGACTGCTGCAAACTACTTGAAAGAACAGATTCAGAGACAGAAAAGGCTTTATTCTGTTAAGTCTGACAGCAGATATGTTCCAAAGTACAGAAATCACAATGGTGATATTGTTGATATGAAGCCTAATACTGCACAGATCAGAACATATCTTGGTATTAAGGGGCTTGAATTCAATCTAGAGTCTAACAAAGCTTATGTCATAAGACTAGATCGGGAGTTGAGAAAAGCAAAGATTAATGATCTCAGAGCTGCAATATTTCAAACTGGTGAAGATACTGCAGAGCTTAAAGATGTCAAACGGAGGATGATTGATGAACTCAGATATGCTGAGAAATGTTTGTTGAAGAATTATCTCAGAACAACTCCTGACATCAGAGAGATCAGAAAATGATGAAGCCAAGTCAAAGATCTACAACTACTTAAATTCTGATGTGTATACAGACTAAAGTTGTTATCAGAAGTTGAATTGGTAAAAGCTTTAAGGACTGTAAGTTGTAGTTATCTTGTCTATTTCTCATGCATTTGTACTTAATATTTTTGACATCATCAAATATCTGTTAAACTTGTATATTTTGCTAATTTACAAGTTGGGGGAGATTGTTAGATATATTTGATAATGTCATGGCTAATATGTTTTATGTTTAGATTTCAGATCTTATTTGAACAGAACAAATCAGTACTTAACTGATCAGTACTTATACTGGACGTCAGAACTTAAGGGATATCAGTACTTATGTTATCAGGAGATAAGCATCAGGAGATAGATATCAGAACTTAAGTGCTGAAGAACAATCAGATAAGGACAGTAGCTGATTGAAGTTAAGAAGATCAAGATAAACATAAGAAGAGATATGCATGAAGAAGAAATTCCGTGAAGAATGGAATACTTGAAATAGAAGATATCTGATTGATATATATTAGGAAGCAGAATTATATTCCATATCAATTAGCGATTATCTTGTAACTGTGTAGTATATAAACACAGACATAGAGTTTACACTATAAGTATTATCATTATCGAGAATATTATTTACTGTAACCCTAGCAGCTCTCGTGATATTTTGTTCATCACTGAGAGATAACAGTTCCAGATTGTAACAGAGTTTATTGTTTCAATAAAGTTTGTTTTCTGTTACATAAGTTCTTGAAGTTTGATTTGATTGTAATAAACACTGTATTCACCCCCTCTACAGTGAAAGTGTGACCTAACATAATGTACGAGAATAAGTGATTGTTTTTTATTAGTTTTGTTTCCCGTAAAGTTATCATATATTTATCGCACAGGTCATGATGAAAATTATGAAATTTAACTAAAATCAGCCGAATTTACAAATTTGTAAAATATTAGTAAAAGTAATTGAAGTCTAAGATATTTTACATAAATTGGTTCTTGAAATTATGGCATAAACAAATTAGCTGTTTATATAAAACAATAAAATTTTAATTGTTCGAAAATCTTAGACACAAGTGTTGTGAGACTTTGTGTCCGTTTGAGAAATTTTAAAATAAGTAACTTATGACTTAAAATATAAAATTGACTTATAAGTGATATATAGATAAAAACTTATAAGTTATATAATTGTTTGGATAATTTACTGATAAGTCTAAAACTTTTTTACTTGAATGAACTAAAATAAATAATTTTTAAATACAATTTTCTTAATTCGTGAATTTCAAATTTAAATAACATTTACAAACATATATTTTTAAAATAAAAATTGGTAAAAAGGTGAAAAATCAAAATAAGTTGAGAAAAAGTACGTCGTTAGTAACATTTAACTTATCAGCTTATAAGTTATAAATTTAACTTATAAATTCGGTCGACAAACACTCATCCATAAGTACTTACGGGCTTATGACTTATAAATCTCTAAGCTACTTATTACCTAGCGCCCAAAGAGGCCCTTTGACATGATTATTATTAATATTTATAAAGTATATATGTGAAATGTTAATTTCAGATCAAAAATTTTATTTCCAGAGCTCAAAAGGTATTAAAAGATAAAAATACCCCTACATTATTTTTCTTTTCTTTTTTTTATTGTATATGCAGGGGCAGATTTGTCATTTCATACTTTGGAAGTTCTGGAAACAAAAAAAATGATTTGGAAATAGCATTTCCCTTTTTATAACAATATGTATGTACCAATTTACACACCTCTCCGCTAATTAGATCGATTTTATAAATTGGTATCGTAGTATTCCATCATCGTGACCTTTTACATAAAATTGGTCATCATGACCTTTTACATTGAACGTTTCATTTAAAATCAAATCTAAGAATTTAAAATAATAGAATTTGAAAGCGTGTCTCAACTGGGTTATCAAACTGATATCTTATTTCCGAGTTTTAAAAAAGGGGAAAGCAAATATATTTTAAGTAAATTTGTTTAATTTTTACTCATAATTGAGCTCTTCAATTTTGAAAAATAACAAAATTAGTGATAATTATTATAATCTTGATAAATTTTTGTTCTGAATTTTTATTCTAAAATTGAGATTAAAGTATTTTAAATTGAATTTAAAAAATAAAAATAATGAGGAGTAACCTTTTTATTTTTTTAAATGTAGTGTGTAATTGATATAGGTCCCACCAAAAACCCCACACGTAAGCCAGCCGCCCTTTACTATCGACGAATCAATTTTTGGCCTGCAACACGTTTTATACTAGTTCAACTTTGCTTTCCTTTTACACTATTTATAGTCATTCATTCCTGGCCTTTCATTTTTGTTTATTTATAGCAAATACTCTAAATTCCCTATACCATTTGTATGTATTTCATATCCTCTACTATAAATTTATACAACATGAGTTGGGGTGTAATAACCAGATAATTCAATTGATACAATTTTATCTCCTATTATTCATCTGAATTGCTCATTTAAAAAATAATTCATGTTCGTTACTCTCTTTATTTTGTTAATTTATAAACATTGAATTTCTGATAAAAATTAAGAAAAAATATAATTTAATGAGAAGAGTAATATAAGTGGCTAAGATTGTGACACCAATTAATATTAAGTATATAAGGTAAGTATTGTATAAAATATAGTAGATTTAATTAAAGAGTAATTGACATTTTGTAACCTACTTTTATTTTCATTTTTGCGATTTGGGTCTACGTTATTTTCTCTGTCAATTTGCACCCCGTAAAATTAATTTCGTTTCTATTTGCACCCCACTGGCGACTTTCCATCCAAGATGACCGTTAACTTTAACGGAATCGGGGGCATTTCAGTAAATTACTAATTAAAACAGAAGAAAAGAAGATTAATCGGCACTTTATAACCCATTTTTTTGGGCGTTTTTTCAATTCGGGTCTATATTATATTTCCTCGCAAGTTGCACCTTTAACTTTAAATTTCACTTTATTTAGCACCCACTTTTATGTCAGGGGTAAAATCGAAAATTTATGGTCTCCAAGAACAAATCGCCGGATCCTTGGATTTCCCGGTCTAAACCAACAAATAAATACATGAATCGATTAAAAATAGGGCTAAGCAAAACCGAACCAAAACCGAAAAACCGAACCGAACCGTACTAATTCGGTTCGGTTCAGTTATGATTTTTCTGAAATTTGTTAGATTCGGTCCGGACCAAATAGACCGAAATTAAATCGGCTCGGTCCGGTTCTTTTAAAAAAAATTCGGTCCAGACCGAATAGATCGAATAAACCAAATCATAAATACTATATTTTATATTATATATTTTACATATATCTTAAAATTTTTAATCATAATTTTTAATTTGTAATTATATTTATACACCGGTAGAACTCTACATATCACTTTACTTTAATTATATTTTAGAGTTCATATTTTTAAGTTTGAAATTTTTATTACAATTTTTTTTTTAAAAAAGTCAGTTCGTTCAGTCCAAAACCGGACCGAACCGAATTATTTCGGTCCGGTCCATAATACAATTTCGGTCCAGTTTGGTCCAAGAAAATTTGATAATTCGTTTTTTCAGTCTATTCGGTTCGGTCCGGTTTTGGACCGAACCGACCAAATGCTCAGCCCCATTTGCGAATAACAAGCAAAAGTTATCTGTAATATCAAATTTCGTGAAAAATGCCCGAAAATCAAACCCCCAATTCGAAATAAGAATCATATATGGAGTTTAATTTTTTATTGTAGCGAATATAGATCGGCCTATTAAATATTCGCTCTATTTATAATTGGATTTTTTTATTGGATCGAATCCTGGGTCGAATATTTAATATGTTGATCTGTATCCTCTAAAATAAAAATTAAACTCGATTCTAGGATTCTTATTTCGAATTGGGAGTTTAATTTCCGGAATTTTTTTATTAAATTTGATATTACAAATAGATTTTGTTTGTTATTTGCAATCGATTCATATATTTATTTGCTGGTTTGGACTGAGAAATCTAAGGATTCGACGATTTGTTCTTGGAGACCCTAAATACGTTCAAGGGTGCAAAACAAAGCGAAATTTAAAGTTAAAGGTGCAACTTGCAATGAAACATAATATATACCCGAATTGAAAAAACGCTCAAATAAATGGGTTACAAAGTGTCAATTACTCTTATTTTCTTATGTTTTAATTAGTAATTTACTGAAATGCCCCCGCATCCGTTAAAGTTAATGGTCATTTTGGATGGAAAGTCGTCGTTAGTGGGGTGCAAATAAAAGCGAAATTAATTTTATGGGGTGAATGTTGACAGAGAAAATAATTTATACCCAAATCGTAAAAATGAAAATAAAAATGAGTTATAAACTGTCAATTACTCTTAATTAAATGTAATTATTTTTTTCATTATAAAATTTTACTATCACCGATAATTTTTGAAATATTTAGAATTAAGAACGTCATTAAAAAAGAGTGTCTAAAAATGATTAGAAAGAGTACCTAGTCAAAACAAAGAGAAGTTACAAAGTAGAAATTGTGTTTATCTTATTATTGTAAATTATTTCAAAAAAATAAAATTCTTAATTTAAATAAACTTAAAGTAATAACATAAAGTTCAAAATAAATGACAGAGGTGACATGACTTGAAAGAGGCTAGCTAAAACCTGTTTGGCACATATGAGGGGAGAGAGGCTAGATCCTGGGCTAAAGACTAAAGATAAAAAAAAAAAAAAAACAAGTGGGTAGAGTTTGGATCCTTTTGTGTTACCAATAAACAACACGACACCCAATGATACCCCACTTGTCAGTTTCCCTGTAATTTGTACTGTACTCCACTCCCCTTTTTTGGCCTTTTCTCTAATACAATTCTACTCCCTCTGTCCGTAAAAACATTTCTTTGGATATATTTGTCAATGCATATTTTTAATTTTTAATATCTTTAATTTTGTGTTAGTATTAAATATAAAAACTTTATTGTATTAAGAATCCAACAAAATGATTACTCATGATTATATTTGATATTATAGATTATACATAAATTAGTAGTCAATCACTTATCATGAACAGTACGAAAAGTCAAAACGGAATGATGATTTTGGACGGAGGGAGTAGTAATTTTATCTTAGTAATGAATGACTGAGAAAAGAAATCAGTGATTTAGGTATCAGCTAAATTTAATTTAAAATGAAAAGTTTAGACAATTTTTTAAAATGGAATTTGAGAGTAGAATCAAAGAAAGTTGGAAACTGACAATTGTTATAAGAAAAACAAAATCTTTTAATAGCGATTAAAAACTGAAGAATTGAAAGAATATGAAAATAAATTAATCACAAATATGAATTACCGCTATATATGGGTTAAAGTTCTCAAGTGCCCGCGTTTTTTAAATAGGTTTTCAAGTTGTACTCGATACTGAAAATTATAAATTTAACTTATTTTAATTATTGTTTCATATATGCAAAAAAAATTATAAATCTGATACTCGTACTTATTATGTGTGAATGGACACACCACCGGAAGACTGTTTTAAAATATGTGGAGTCCCTACAAATATAGGATCGGGCCTAACCTCACCAAAATACCGTTTTAAAATACGTTGAGTCCTACAAATCTACAATTGGATGATCAACTTCCATGGGGTTTTTGTGGTCTGGTCATACTAGTAGTATGTTTCAGTAACCATCTTATAGGAATCAGCAATTCTACCCTCAAATTTGCTTATCTTCAACCTGAGTTTTAGCGCTTCCATTTGAAATTACTCATAGTTAAATTTGACTTGTTGCCAACAATTCTACTTTGAAAAAGCTCTAAAGTTTCTAAGTGTACAATGCACGAAATCGAGATAACAATTTACAAAACGATATAGATTACCATGTTTAGAGCATTGGTTTGTGTAATAGATTGTTGATATTAAAAATGAATGGACCTCAAATAAGAACATGTTATCCCAACTTTGAGGCCCAATGTGAAAGTTACAAAATGAATCATATCCATGATTTCAAGAATTACATTTGGGCCCAGTCCACAAACCATACACCTGCACTTAAAAACATTGTAGGTCCACCGGGCCGGATTTTGACCGGGTCTTAAAAAGCCCGGGCTTTGACCGGACCGAGCATTTCGGACTTTGACTGCGCCGGGTCGGGCTTTCCGAAAATGTCAGAGCCCATTTGGGCCCTCCAAATGGGCCTAACTGGGTTTTTTTCGGGCCGGATCGGATTTGACCGGGTTTTTTTTCTAATTTAAACCGGATCGAGTATTATTAAAGATTCCGAATAATACATATGTTAGCAACTAGATCATTGTAAAAATATATTAGTTTACATGAAATATATTATGAAAACATTATTTCGTTGAAAACATTTTAGTTCGGCAAAAAATAAACATGTTTATAGAATAATACGTTTTATCATTGTTATCATAACAATGATATCCAAATCTATACTCTTTATTAATAAACGAAACTATGTATAATTTGGTGCTAAAAGTACTAAAGTACCAAAATACCGAATTTTGGTACTTACCTGACATAAGTTGACTTCTATTATCAATAAACTTTGTTTTTAATATAAATAGACTTTTAATCTTTGTAAATTTTATTTTCTTTTTATTTAGTATTCATCCAATTGTCTATTTATTTTATAAAATAAAAATATTTTTTGAACGATTTGTAAATTATATTAAAAATTTATTAAGTTACGTTAAATTAAGTAAAATAACATATATTTACTTTTATTTTGAAAAATTACTAACTACAAAGTAAACTATTAACACGAATTGATGGTAAACTTTATTTTCTATAGTATTATATTAAAAATAATTAAGTAATAGCAAATGATTTTCGTAACATTTATTAACTTTTAAACAGAAAATTATTGATTTAACGATTGTATTTGTTACTATCCATCACAACGTTTATTTACTTTAAATTAAAAAACATATTTTAACAGTAACAAATTTATGGGTTGTATTTAGATTTTATTAAGTAATATTAAATTAAGTTTAATAACATCTATTTACTTTTAATTCGTAAATTAATTTTTATCTATAATTAAGTAATATTAAATAAACTATATTGAAAAGGCTAATTATAAGATAATTATCATATAATATTATATAATATAAAATTATTTAAAGAACAGATAATTGGTTCATAAGATAGAGATACAATTCATTTCACAAAAATAAAACTAATATGTTAGATTTCTATATCAAGTAAAACAATGTAAAAATAGAATTATAGAGTAAGATTTCATAACTGATTTAATTCTTTTTAACCACATATTGATTCGATTCTTTTTAATCACATAACTATTGAT